>NC_134104.1:3599285-3907500 GCF_040939455.1 Microcebus murinus
GGTTCCGCAGGCAGGACTGGTAGGGCTGGGGGCGGCTTCTGAGCAGAGCTAATCACCCCAACAGGGGCATGGGGAAGGAACGTAGAAACTGAGAAAGCAGCTCTCTGAGGGTCGGGCTCTGGGTTATGCCTGGTTTCGTAGCCTGAACCTGGGAGTTACCTCAGGCTCTTCCCTTCTCTCCCAGTCGCGAATCCAGTGAGTCACAGTCTGCCTGGGCCGTGAGTGTCCACCACCTTTACCACCGTCTTCTTCCAGCTCCTTTAATTTCTCACTGCAAACACTGCAGAAGACCCCCAGTTTCTAACCTCTTCCCTCTCCTTCAACCTTCCACAGAACACCCAGGCTCAAAACCTGAACCTGCCTGTCCTGATCCTAAAACCCCACACTATGTCCTTGTCACCCAGGGGGAGTCCAGGCCTGGACACGGGTACACAGAAAACCCCCCCTTCCAGCCTCAGCCCTCACCCCTGCAGGGCTCCAGCTGGGCCCCGAACCTCCAGGTCCAGAGAGTCCTCCGAGCCCCGCGCCTTTGCCCACACCTGCCCTTGCACCCAGAGCTCCCTTCCAGATCCCTGTTTGGCCAGTGAGTGTTCCCGGAGCACCTGTTATGGCCAGCCAGCACAGTGCGGCACCACCAGGCACGTGCTCAGTGCATGTTCATGGAACGCATGCACAAAGCTGGCAGACAATCAGGAGGTCACAAATGTCACCTTTGTTCATAATCCACAAGCCACAACTGGTCACATGGTCTACCTAACGGCAAGGGGGCGAGACAGGTCATTATCATGACTGTCCTGGAATAGGGGAGAAGACCAGAGAGAAGTGCAGGAATCCTCAGCTACGTTCTATAAAGGAGAATCCCATTCAGTGAGCAAACATCCCTGGAGCCCTGACCTGGGGCCAGGTGCACGCCTGCCTAGGATCAAGCTGAGAAGTAGAGATGAAATGAGATGGGCTGGGAACCAACGTTCCAACACGGTGCTTTAAGGGAGGCGCGTCCCAGGCCCCACGGGGCTGGTGGGTGTTGCTCCAGCTGGGCGGGTCAGAGAGGGAGATATTAATATCGACTATGATACAAAGCTGCAGCACTGCCTGTGCCTTTAAAAGACAGGCTGGAGTTCCCCAGCTCACCTGCCCTGGCGATAGGACAACGCTGCACGCACGCACACATCACCTGCCCCAAACAAGCTGGGTCTTACGCACTGTCAAATCCTTCTACGGGGTTCTCCTTTTTCTGTGTAAAATCATCTTGAGTTGTTAGCGCATTACAAAACTCCGAAAGGAAATCTAGAATGTCTTGATTATCAGTGAATCTGCATCCCCCCATTATCATAACGCTGTGGTCGATTGTTGGGTCCTTCCTGTAACTCGGTACTGACCCCCACTACCAGAAATAGTTACGAGTCAGGGGAGCGAGCCTGGGGTCAGCTTGGTGAAGGCTTAGAGCACAGCGTGTCAGCGTGTCAGCGTGTCACTGCGGCATGGCCCATGGCCTTCACTCTGCGTGCTCGGGGGCCTCCTGCCTCTGCACTCGAGACGCTACGGCGACGGCGCGGCGGCTGTTCTGCACAGCCAGGACCCGCCGCTAACCTCCCGCCAGGTCCTGCAACGCCTGTCGTCAAGCGAAGCTCACTTGTTTATTAATTAATATCAATACAATTAATATCAATTCTCAGGCCTGAAGGCATTTTAGCTTCAACTGGCAATCTTCACAATAATTCACCCTTGCTCTGCCATATTTTGGTTTTTTATATTTGATGACAAATCAGCGGTGTGATTTTTGCCCGTTTATGGTCTCCTTACATGTTTGTACATATTGATCCTATTAAAACACTATCTGGTCAATGCTACTCTGAAAGTTAGTTTAGACTTGATAAAACAATTGAGCTTAATTGCCTCGGTGGCCACTAAGATATATATATATATATATATATATTTTGGTACCTGACTCCAGGATAGGCCACTCGCTGTACTAGTCACTGAAAGGTGGTGGAAGCAAACACCGTTCCTCCTTGCAGCACTGGGTGCAGGGTGGCTGGAATCTCAGCTTTAACACAGAATTCTGATGAGCTAACTTCAAGCCCAGGAAAAAGAACACAAGGCTTAAGTTTAGAATAGTTATTACAGTGCTGCTAATACAGTAACAATGTGATCTTGGTAACCATGCCACCACAACGCAATCAGATATTCACTCCAGCCCACCGGGTGCAAGGGGAGAACTAAATCTGAGAAGGAAATCATATTTTATGAGGGACATCCAACCATCGTTCACCCTTGCCACCCTGTCATGTGCTCAAATCATCTTATTTTTAAAATTTAGTTGATTTTTATAAGGCAAAATTCTTGGGAATATTTCCAAGGATATTTGAAAATTCTAGACTTAGCACAGTCAAAAATATGCAAAATGAATTAAATACGCAGACTTCGCAAAACCTCAGATGACATCTTCGTGGTTCTCGGTCATGGGTCTTCACCACCTGACAATTTTCAAAGTGTTGCAACCCTAACAATGATTGGCCTACCTCAGAAATAAATAAAGCATAAAAGGAACCGAGCACCTATTTTTAGAAGTAGTAATTTCACAGATATCAGAGAACCAGACAGTGTACCAAATCAATTGAGTCACACTTACAAGGGAGGCAGGGAGGGGAGAAAGGCTGCTCTCTAATGGAGAAAACAGATTAAATCATTTGACCCAGTTTTTGTGAGAGTGCTTTGCAAGCAAACCTCAAATACAGCCTCTATGTTTTATCAAGTCTAGCTCTGAAATGGATGTATTCATTCAAGTCTGAGGGTAAATATTTATTAAGATGTTTAAATGTGTCAAACGTATAGCATAAGCATGCCAAATATAAAAATAAATTTCAGAAATAATTAAGTACAGTAAGAACTTTTTTACATCAAGTTTAAATGCATGTTCATATTTCCTTTCTCAATAAGGCGACTCACATGCTGGACCACGGTTGGCATGGCTGACTCTCGCCAAAAGCGAAGGGATAGAGCTCTGACGTCCCCAAAATTTAAAAACAAAAACAAAAAACTACTCATATGTCTATTTTTAAAAAACCAGCTTGAGGGTCAGATGAGGCAGTCAGCATTCTTACCCGCCCACGCACCACGTGCGCAGCAGCCCACGGAGCGCAATGTCCAAGCCGGACAGACGCGCAGCCGCCACACACCGCAGCCGGAGACAGCGCCATTGGCCCCCTAGGTGCAGAGCCCGGGCCGCTGTTCGAAAAAGGCCCCCCCAGATGAACGCCCTCTGGTGAGTTCACCGTTTTCTCCCACAGTCTGACGGCTCAGCCTGCAAATCCAGAACAGCAATCGTCAGCTCCCCGATGCCTGTCCGGGAATCAGCACGGCCTTGGTCACGGCCAGAGCCGGAGCCCCTTTATTTGTGGCCATTGCACGGGGAGGGGGTGACTAATGGGTTCCAGAGCTCATCTTAGTCAGGTCCCCGCCTGGGGAGCTCTGTGCACTGCAAGGACAAAGGCCTGACACCTCCATCTCCAGCCTCAGGCCACCGGTGTCTGGGTGACTGGGTGCCTGGGGGAGGCAGAACTCACAGCATTCACCACTTGTGTCCATGTTCCCGTCTACGTGAATGGCAATGACGAAGACAGGAGAACAGGAAAGGGATGGGAAAGAGATGGACCTGCTCCACCTCCTGCATACCTCTCTCTGCACACAACAGACAGCTCATCA
Source organism: Microcebus murinus (assembly GCF_040939455.1). Classification (NCBI taxonomy): domain Eukaryota; kingdom Metazoa; phylum Chordata; class Mammalia; order Primates; family Cheirogaleidae; genus Microcebus; species Microcebus murinus. Next base: position 3,602,991 of record NC_134104.1, read on the forward strand.
GCTAATTCTCTGATCAGACAGGTCCTGGAGCACGAATCCCTCTGCTTTCTGCTTCCTTCCGGCTAGTTGCCAGGTGCACACACCTTTCTCCCTTCCCAGATGATCTAGCCAAAGCGCTGTGCTTTGGATTCACCCCTTCCCATTTAGGAAAACATAAGATAAAGGGCTGACCCGTTAACAGATTCTACCACGCACATCTGAAATGTTCCCAGAGCAGCTGCATTTATTTGAAAGGTCTTAGACGCTGCTGTCAGGCGGCTCCAACTCCCATTCCTCCATGTCTCGGCCTTTACAAGCCTCACTTCCTGGCGTGTAAAATGGTCATCTTTATTCCTAAGGAGCAGGGTGGCGGGGCGGATGAGATCACAGCTGAGGACACACAGCAGACACTTGTTAAATGGAGCCGCTATCCTTCATCCAGCCCAAAGCCTTGGGGATGCACAATCCATCTTTCTTCCCTAAAGAAACCCCGTGGTGCATATTTTAAAGCAATTGTATTCCACACCTCCTTTCATGAAGGCAACTTATGAAATAATACATAAGAAAGTCCACCTAACCCATCTTCTTATTGCACACAAAGTTTATAATCAAATAGCCTGAATTACTGTTGTTGTACACATACACACAAACACACACACACACACACACATACACACACACATACACAGGCACGCACATACGCACAGTCCTCTCCCAATCCTGCTTAAGGCAAAAGAACTGCTAGAAACCGGTGTGGAGCTGTATCCTTTGCTGAACTGGAGGGCCCTGCAGGCACCTGGTCTTTAAGGTGAAAAGAGCAAGGGAGGGGTGGTGAGAAGAGAGAGGAAGAGGCACTTAGGCTCTTCAGAGAAAAGCACAACAATTGAGACTTCTGGTTGGGGGTGGCCTTTAAGCTTAGTACCCCTTTTCTTTTATGATCATGTTCAAAGACAGGGCTTCTCAATTACGGGAACCCAGTGGGATCAACGCTTAACCCGACCCAACTTCGATCATGCTGAAGACAGCACTGTGACCCGTGGCACTCCAGTCCTGAGCCTAACTAAACACTCAAGTGGCCTTAACCATTTACACGCCAATCTCACATTTCCCCCTTCTTCACTTTCCCCTCTTCTCATTCCCTTCTCTTTCCTCTTTTTTCTGGGTCTCGTACCTTTCAAAGCCACCTTTGTTGCTCCATGCAAACAGGAATGCTGTCCTTATCTGCGGTAGGCCAAACGGTGACCCTTCAAGATGTCAGGTCCTGATTCCTGGCCTCGTATGGAAACGGGTCTCTGCAAATGGTTTAAAGATCCTCAGATGGAGAGAGTAGCTTGGCTTAAACAGGTGGGCCCTCCATGCCTTCCCCAGTGCCCTTGTAGAGGAGAGGGAGACTTGACAGAAGAGAGGCAGAGATGAGTGATGCAGCAGCCACCGAGCTGCAAGGGGCAGGGATGGATTCTGACATCTTGATTTTAGCCCAGTGATACCAACTTTAGACTTCTGGCTTCCAGAACGGTGAAAGAATAAATTTCTGTCGTTTTAAGCCACCGAGTTTGTGTGTGGCAATTTCTTACAGCAGCCACGGGAAACTAACACTAATTTTTTTAAAGAGACAACCACCCAACCCACAGGTTGGGTGAATTTGGACATCCAGACACACGTTCAAAATGAAGTGATGGTTAAGAGAAATCACAGCTGATTAAAACCTCCCACTTCCAAACATGCAGAGGCTTATGTTTTAAACTCCATGCAGACTTCTCTCGCTCAACTGATGAAAGGGCAGTGTTTGGTACAAGAAATGCAAAGCTATGGTATCACTAATACCACAGCACTGGATGCCATCGTACCAGTTTCTGAGCCTTCGGGAGCAGACGGCCCAGGACACAGCCCCAACAGGCCCCAAGCTCTGGGAATACACAGACTATCGGGCATGGTTTCTGTACAAAGGAGCACACCTACTACTGGAGAGCCTGGATTTCAAGCCGCCAGGAATAGACAGAATAGACCTTACAGTGGAGTGGCTGAGGTGCACAGGGAGGCAGCCTTGCACTGACACTGGAAAGATAAATCAGACTGAATAGGAAAAGGGCATCCCAGGTGCTGACGGCCGGGGGAGGGAGGACGGGTGGCACGGCAGGAGTCAGGCAGAGAGCAAAGTCACTGGACAGCACTCTAGGCCTGCCCAGCACTGAGGCTGCAGATAACTGGGGTTCCCATGCAGGGAGGGGATTTGGCAGCAGAGCAAATTGATCTGATCTGCATTCAGAAAGATGAATTTGGCTGAAAACAGACTGGACTGGGAAGAGAAGGAAGCAAAACTGAAGCAGGAATTTGGCTGAGAAGCCACAGGTTGGACAGAGATGCTGGAGCCAGGAACAGCAGAAGTCGGGCTGGCGAAGACAGATTTAAAGGGCTTTTAAGAGGTAGACTGATAGGACTTAGTGAAGGATGAATGCAGAAATTGACAGGGAAATAACCATCAAGTTCCTGGCCTGGCTAACAAGGCAGATGGCCTTTTAATCACGTAGGACAGGGACAAGGAAGGAAGCATAACTTTAAGGGAAGACAGAAAGCCAATAGGAAGTTCTGCTGTGAGCTTGCTGAGTGCATAGCTGTTATCTGCAGGATGATGTCCAACAAGAAGGCGGCTCGTTAAATGATGTATAAATATTTGTGTACACGGTGCTAGAGATCCTGTCTGGGGATGCTTCAGTGTGTAGATAACACTCAGTAAACATGCTAAGCGTGTGAGGGGGTAGGGGCAAACCCAACAGCACCTACACGGTGGTACCAACAAAACACACAAGAGGTGCCATGGGAACACAGAGGCGAAGCACCAAGCCCAGAATGAGGCTGAGAGGTGCCAGTCAGGGGTGGGGGTGGGGAGGTGATAAAATCCAGGGGAAGTAACACCAGTTAACAAGGCGAAATTACCAAGTTAAAACGGGGAGAGGGGGAGTGATAGCTCAGGTAAAGGGCAACACACTTGAAGCCCAGAGGCAAGAGGCAGAGCCAGACTTGTTTAAAGCGGGTGTGCGTGTCTGCGTGGGTGGAGGGAGACCTGGGGAGAGGTGGGCCGAGTCACCAGGCTCTTCTAGGCTGGAGGATGAACTTTATTCTAAGAGGAACGAAGAGTCATTAAAAACTTAAGCAGGGGAGTGGCGTGATACCTTTTGCTTTTTTAAAAAGATCACTTTGGCTGCAACGTGAGCATGGATTACAACAGAAAAAAGCTGGAGGCTGCTGGAGCAGTTAGGAAGCTGCTCAAGACAGGAAGAAGGGGCTACATTATCAGAGAAACACTCAGGAGACAGGACAAACAGGACTTGGGAACAGGCCAGATGCATAGGAGCGTAGGATGGTGCCCAAGTTCCTGGCTCAGGCAACTGGGCAAAAGTCCCGGGGATGGCTGAGACGGCACAGGGGGAGTGTGACGAGAGAGCCAAGGTCAGAGCCCTCAGGAAACACAGTGTGAGCACGTGCAGGGGCAGAGGAGCCAACACGGGAAGCCAAGAGGGAGCAGTCAGGTAAGAGGTGGAGGATCAGGGAATGAGGCGGAACCGAAGCAGTCGGTGCTGGAGAAACTGGCAGTGTCACAAATCAGAGGTCACCTGTAAGACTGAAAGGTTTCTGCTGGATCTGGCAACTGGGTCAGCTTCAGTGAAATGGTGAGGACAAAACCTGATAACATGGCTCAAAGTGGAGACACCAATGTGTATTCTGAGGAATCCTGGAAAAAACCCAGGCAAGCAGGTAGCTAGAAAGGGACATGCGGTGAAGGAAGACTGCTTTCCGCACAGGGGATAGTCAAGCGAGAGCCAGGAAACCTGGCTTCTATCAAAAGCAATCTTGCTAGGCAGCTCCCATTGGTTTTCCGGGCTATAAAATAGGGGGAGCAGCACACGCTCACCCAGGCTAATCACAGGGCACCCTAAAACTCAAGGCCCTTGGACAGACTTAAGATCACTGTTGCCTTCCACCTTCTTTTAAGTACAAAGCCACTTTGGGCTTTAGCACCATGCAGTTCAAAACATAAAGACATTCTTTAAAGTTTTCAAATAGCTGTAGGAGAAAATTTTTCGGTGCAAGATTCTTTAAGCCTGAGTCCTCTTAAACTAAAACAACTGACACTGGACTGTCAATTTGGGAACGAGTTTTTAATTATTAATCCAATGCAAGATTATTTCTTCCACATAGTCTCCAAACATTTCATAAATTATTTTATCTTGGGGTCATGTGCACATATCCAATTTGAAAATTCAATTTCAATTTCCAAATTCAAATTGAAAATTAACAATTAACACTTGAAAATCATCAATGCAGACTTAAAATTCAGTAGTTTTTAAATGTCTGTTCTAGAACTGTCACTTTCGAAGGCAATGTCCTCTCCGACCGGTTGTTCTGGGCTCTGGAGAACACCTCAAGACGCTGTTTAGCTCGTCTAAACCAGAGGGCCTGTGTTTAGAGACGGGATTCACGGTGTGGCGTTCCCGTCACCTAATTGTCTGGGGCTGACGGAAAGCGAGGCGAGTTTTCTCACTGTTCTCCTGACGCCGGAGGCGAACCCCGTGCAGGGAGCCCGGCAAAGCCCGGGACGCGGCTGAGCGCCGGCGCCGCGGAAGCAGTCAGGTCCCCCGGGCGCGCCGCAAGCCGCGCGGTGTCTGCGCGCCGGCCGGTCCCCGCGGGCAGGTCGCGTCGGAGGCAGGAAGTGGGACTCCCGCCGCCGCGCATCCCGCGGACGTCCACGCCGGCCCCGCGGGGTCTACGGCGCGCCACGCCCGCCCGCCGCGACCCGCCGACCCGCCGCCGCGGGGCCGGGGCTCAGGGACGGACCGCCGCGGCGCCCACCAGCAGCGCCCCCTGCGGAACGACGCGCCCGCACGCGCAGCCGCCGCCCAGCCGCCTCCCTCGCGGCCGCCTCCCTCAGAGCCGCCGCGGGCGCCCCTCGGGGACCCAAGGCGCCGGCCGCCCCGCGCCGCTCCCCGCAGCCCGCCCTCCCTCCCCGGCCCCCGCGCCGCGCGCCTCCCTCGCCCCGCCCCGGCGCCCGGCGGCCAATCGGAGCGCCGCGCACGTGACGAGCGCTGCCTGCGATGACCTCATCCCTGGTGTGGGATGACGTCAAATTCAAGATGGATGGAATCACAGCGGCAGCGGCGGCTGCGGCGTGCGCGAGCCGAGTGTGAGCGGAAAGGGGCCCAGCGTCTGCCTCGGGGCTGAAGACCGGTGAGTAACTGTCACGCCCCTGGCTCTAGGAGAACTGCGGGGCCCTGTGGGAAACCCCAGCCTCCCCGCAAATCGCGGCCTTTCCTGACGTAACTCTGAGGTGATTTCTCTCCTCTTTTTTCTCTCCACCAGCCGGTTGCGGGCTCCGGGCGCTACTGCGCTTGCGCCGGGCCTTGGCTCTCACCGAGCATGCCCCGGGCTCCCACGTAGCCGATTGTGCCTTCACACTGCGCATGCCCCGTGCCCGCAGTCGGCCTCGCCCTCGCCACTGCGCATGCTCCGTTCCCTCACTGACTCCGCTCCTCGCCCCGGCCGGGCTGCCCCCGGGGTAGCGGATGCGCCTGCCCGGGCGCGCGCCCCTCGCGCGCAGCGGTTGGAGCGCCGGCGGTGCAGGCGCGCCCCCGCCCCGGGCAGGTGTGGGGCCGGCCGCTGGCCGCCGGCTCGGGCCGGGAGGGCGCGGGAGCCGGGGGCGGCCGTGCGGATCCCGCACCTGCTGCGGCCGGTCACCCCTCCGCGGCCCTCGGCCCCGCGCCCGGATCGTGGGCGCCCGGGCCCGGCCCCGTCTGGTCTCCCCGCCCCCGGCCGCCTCCCCGCCCGCCCTCCGGTGGCGTCGGGACCTCGCGGAGCCCCGGAAGACCTTGCCCCTGACTCGGGGCCCCGCGCCGCCCGGGAGCTCTGCTCGGCCGCTGCCGGTGTCCCCACTCGAGAAGGACCCCCGCCCGCGGCCGAGCTGTCGCACGGGGAGCGGTCGCGACGCAGCCGGTCGCGCCGCCTTAGAGACGCCGGCCGCGGCCCCTCGTGATCCTTCGGTGGCTTTCCTGGAGCCCGCTCAGTAGTCCCTGCTCAAACGATCTGCCCTTTAATCATGGGACAGCCCCGGGGCGCTGGCACCGGACCCGCGGGCGCCACGAGGGCGGGGTGGTTCGGGAGAGCGCCACACGAGCGGCACCTTTGGAGGCGGGGTGTTTTTAGACAGGTATTCCGGCGGCGTTGGGGCAGATTAATCAGACTTGGCACGGCCTGGGATTTTTGGGGGGCGCAAGAGCTAACAACAGCTCTGTTCACCTGGCATCTGAGGGCATCTGTGTATTGCGGCATAGTCTGGTGACTGTTCATGCTGGTGACCCTGAGTCATCAATTAAGGAGCTTACATTATGTTCTTCATACCTTGTTTAAGAAGACAAAGTGGGTTAATCCATTTTAGGAAGAGTTCTCATTGAAAATTATTTTTTAAACCTTTCCCTCTGGTGCTTGAAGAAGTAAATCATCCATCTCTAATGACTAATAGTCATTTAAGTTTAAGCACCCCTAAATATTGATGTTAAAAATAAAGTAGAAATTTGAGGCATTGGTCTACTGAAAAGTAACTTCTTAATTCATTCTTTCTTTCTAACACTGTTGAAAGTATAGTGTACTTCATTCTGCAGAAATGAAGTTGAAGAAGATAAAACCCCTGCTGCCCCTGAGGAGCTGACAGTGTTATATAGCAGGGAATTTTGGATGTGTACATTGGTAAGGAAAAACTAAAATAACAAAAGGGTTACATTATTAAGGAAGTCTCTGGATGGGAAGGAGATCATTGAAAAGGCAGTTTTGGTTGTCCCCAAAGCCAGTGGGTATGGGGAGAACAGATTCTAGAGCTAGGCCTGACAGGTCACTGATTGGCTATTAAGGAAAGATAAGAGGTTTCTGGTTTAGGAGACCTAGTGGCTGGCAGCACATCAAACTAGGGAATGTGTAAGGACAGGCATGCATGCGTGGGAGTAGAGACGAGAGGGTGTGGATCATAAGTGCCGTGCTGGCCAGGTGGGATACCCTGTGATGGATGGAACTGTTCTGCCGGCACCTCAGCCTGGAGTCTCAAGAAATCTAAGCAGAGATACAGATTTGGGAGTCATCATCGTCCAGTAGTGATTAAAGCCACAAGATATAACAAAAGCAAAGAAAACCACCACATGTTGGGCTTTGTAACAGGTGCTGGAGAAATAAAGGTGAGCAAGTCCAGGTCCTAAACCTAAAGTTGGATGATTTCTCTCTTTGCCCAGTAGATGCCCGCCAAACCTTGTGTTTGGCATAGGGAACACGTTGATAAAAAGGAGAGCTCTTCCTTTCAGGAGTCTCATGAGGGAGATATAAAAGCAGATCAGTTGAAATAGTTGTGGCTTTATTACAGAGAGATGAAATAGTGTGGTAGCTTAGATGACTGAGCTGCTGCCCAGAGGCATATTGCAAAAGCTTTATAGATGCTGTGACATTTCAACTGGATCTTTCTATAGAAGTTAGCCAAATAAAGGAGAAGTAAGAAAGATATTTTAGGTGGCAGAAACTGGATGTCCAGGTTTGTATGGTAGGTGGTAAAGACTGTCCAATAAATGTGGAGAGATAAATTGTAACCAGAGTGTGAAGTTTTGTGTGCCAGTCTACAGTTTGGATTTTCTTTAGGAAGTAATGGAAAAATCAATAGAGTATTCTAAAGCAGGGTGGTGATGTAATCAGCTTTACTTTAGAAAAACAAAATGCATAATTTTCACACCTGCATTTAATTGGAGTGCAGAGTACAGAGAAATCAACACATATTTATTGCTGTGCAAGATGCCATGTTGGGCATTGTGAAGAATGCCAAAAGATATTGAATAGATATCAGTCCTTAAATAACTTACAGTCCTGTTGGGGAGACATAAATGACTAACAATATAAGGCAATGAGTAAACACTACATAAATGGTGTTAGCTTTGTATAATACAGGAATTGAAAGGAGGTGTTTGCTCATTATCTGAAGTAGTCAAGGAAGGTATATTAGTTTGCTTGGGTTGCTATAGCTAAGCACAACAGACTGGGTGGATTAAATGACAGAAATTTCTTTTCTCACAGTTCTAGAGGCTAGAAATCCAAGATCAAGGTGTCAGCAGGGTTGGTTATTCTGAGGCCTCTCCTTGGCTTGTAGATGGCTGTCTATTTGTCTTCTTCACATGGTCCTTCCTCTGAGCATGTCTTTGTCTTAATCTTCCTCTTATAAGGACGCCAGTTATGTTGGATTAGGGCCCACCCTAAAGACTTCATTTTAACTTAATTACCTCTTTGGGGACCTTATCTGCAATAGATTACATTCTGAGGTGCTGGAGGTTAGGACTTTGACATATAAATGTGGGAGGGATGAGAGGAGAAACAATTCAGCCCATAACAGAAGGTTTCTTTGGAGGAGTTGTAGCTTGAGCTAAGCTTTGAAAGGCGGTTAATGTTCATGTGAGTGGGGTGCTGGGGATCTCCCGAGTTAGATGAGCTCTAGGACATTCCAGATTGGGTAATGGAAGAAGTAAGATGTGCAGGTTGTGTCTCAGAAGCAAAGCGTCTGAAGCAGGGAGTTATCACAAGGGGATAACTAAGAGAAAGAAGATTTAAAACATTCTTAGAAATTTTGCTTTTATATAGCCTTGGAGTTCATGCTTCCAAAGTTTTGCATTTTAGCCTAATGAAGAACCATTGCATTTGGGTTTTTTTGTTTGTTTGTTCTTTTGTTTTGAGACAGTCTCACTCTGTTGCCCAGGCTAGATAGAGTGCCCTGGTGTCAGCCTAGCTCACAGCAACCGCACACTCCTGGGCTCAAGTAATTCTTCTACCTCCCGAGTAGCTGGGACTACAGGCATGCGCCACCATGCCCGACTAATTTTTTCTATATATATTTTTTTAGTTGGCCAATTTCTTTCTATTTTTAGTAGAGATGGGGTCTTGCTCTTGCTCAGGCTGACCTCCATCCAACTCCTGACCTTAAGCGATCCTCCCACCTCGGCCTCCCAGAGTGCTAGGATTACAGGTGTGAGCCACCGCACCTGGCCTGTTATTTTGTTTTTAAACAGGATCAAGGCTGGCTCTTTTCATTCAGGTCTTAGGTTTCAACTAAAATGTTTCATCAAGGCATTTTCCTACCATCCTCTCTGAGTACTGTACCCAGCTATAGCACACTGTTTATTTCCATCATAGCACTTAGCACAATCTGAAGTTATCTTTTTTATTTGTTTGTTTCCTTGTTTATCACTTGATTTCCCTCACTAGAAAGTAGGGGCCTTGTCTGTTTGGAGATATGAAACATCTCATATTTCAGATAAATCTAACCATGCCTTGTATGTAATAGATGTTTAATAAATAACTTGAGTCAATGATAGTAATAATGCATAAGTTGGATGAGTGACCAAATATTTGTTTTAGGAAGCTCAGTCCAGAGGTAGTATTTTGCAGGATGGTTTCAGAAGGCATGACAGGAAGAGTGAATATCACATGGAAGTATATTGGGCTTCTTTAATAAGAACAGAAACTGACTGGCTTGAATAGAAAAAGGAATTTATTGTGAAGATACAGGGTCGCTATAGTCTATGGACTATAAGGGAAGCTAAAAAAAAAAAAATTGGGCCAGAAGGACAAAAACCAAGCTAACTCCAGGCATCTGTGTAGCAGGCACTGGCAGGTTGCACTTTCAGGCCTCTGCTGAGATAAACCAACTCCATTCATTTACTGCCTTTGTTGTTATTCTCAAGCCCCATATTCCAGGGACAAAGTTTCTGATTGACTTGGCTTTGGTTGTGTGCCTGCGTCAGAGCTGGGGGAGAGCAGCACAGCAGACTAGGTGGGAAAAGGTAGAATCTTCCAAAGCAAAGTCACAGAACTGTCACCAGGAGGAGGAACGCTGCTGAGTGGCCAGAACAGAACAACAGAGGCTATGACAGACTACTCTACTAAGGTGCCAGTTAAGAGCCTGAACTATGTTAGAGTGCAGTCATTCCGCTGGGTATGGCAGAGAACTCATGGGTAAACCAAAATTAAATTAACTCTCTAACTCACACTCTCTCTCTCTCTCTCTCTCTCTCTCTCTCTCTCTCTCTCTCTCTCCCTCTCCCTCTCTCCCTCTCTCCCTTTCTCCCTTTCTCCCTCTCCCTCCCTCCTCCCCCCTCCTTCCCTCCCTCCCTCCCTTCCTTCCTGTCTTCCCTCCCTCTCCCTCTCTCTCCCTCTCCTTCTCTCTCTCCCTCTCCTTCTCTCTCTCCCTCTCTCTCCCTCTCCTTCTCTCTCTCCCTCTCCTTCTCTCTCTCCCTCTCCTTCTCTCTCTCCCTCTCCTTCTCTCTCCCCCTCTCCTTCTCTCTCCCCCTCTCCTTCTCTCTCCCCCTCTCCTTCTCTCTCCCCCTCTCCTTCTCTCTCCCCCTCTCCTTCTCTCTCCCCCTCTCCTTCTCTCTCCCCCTCTCCTTCTCTCTCCCCCTCTCCTTCTCTCTCCCTCTCCCCGAGAGAGAGACACTGAAAATGTGAGGAGATGGAATACAAGGTAGTAACATGACTCCTCTTGAGGGATCGGATAAGCTAGTCTGGCTTTGAAATCTGAGGAGGTTTAGATAATTTCTGGATATCTGCATTGTCACCAAGTGAGTGATGATAAGACTGAAACTCAGAGCCAGCTTCTGTCATCATCCAATGGTAAAATCAAATGGAGATGAGGGTGTGGGGATGCGCTCTGGGTGCATTTGTGTGTGTGTTTATATTCCAAAGCCAAATGTAGATGGTTTGGATTTTTAACTAGGTGTTTGCCTTGTGTACATGCATTCCCTCTTTTTTTTACCAGTATCATGGTTAGGACTATAAAAGTAATCTCCAACATTCCAAAGGACCAGTGTTCCCAGAGTTGAGTTTTAGGTTAATGTTTTGGACGTAAGGAGACATCTTCCTATAGAGCTGGTGTGATGGTTTGGAGTGTGTGACTTTGGTGTGACTTTGACTAGTCCTGGAGCCAGCTGAATTTATAATGTATACCTTAGCTGTGATACCAGCCTGAGTTTCAGTTTCTAAAACTTGAAAGTAGGTGAGATTGTTTTGATCCTTTCCTGAACCCTCACTCACCTAATGCCCTTCTGAGTGCCATGTTGTGCTTTGCTTTCTTCTGCTCCTGTCACCAGAATGCTCTGTATTCCAAAATTGCCTCCCTTCCCTGTTTCCTGCAACTGATCTAACGTTTGAATAAAGAGGAAAGTATTTGCATTGAATTAATTTATGTTAAGATATGAGTTCCCCCAATCCCCTTTGCATTTATTGCCTGAGGAATTTGAGGTGATGCTATGAAATAATTTTCTGGAATCCAGTTATGAAGGGCTTTGTAACCATTCCAGGACATTGAAATTTGAGGCCATAGCAAGCCATTGGGAGTTTTTAAGCCACAACAAGATCAGATGAGCATTTCTGAAAAGTATCTGTAGTAGAAATGTGAAGAATGGAACCTTCACTATTAAGGCTGAATATCCTTTATCCAAAATGCTCAGGACCAGAAGGGTTTCACATATGAAGTTGTTTTGGATTTTGGAGTATTTGTGTTGTACTTACCAGTTCAGTCAATATCCATCCCTGATCCAAAAATCTGAAATGCTTCCATGAGTATTCCCTTTGAGTGTCATGTGGGCACTCAAAATATTTTAGATTTTGGAGCATTTCAGATTTCAGACTCTTTGGATTAGGGATACTCAACCTGTATTATAAGCATCAAGTGAGTGACAAATCCCAGGCCTTCCCTCGTGTCCCCACTATTAGCTCATCCATCCTCCCACCACCTGGCCAGTCAGTGGCTTCCTGATATTAGTATTCCCATAGCACCCTCTGTATCCTTCATCAAACTGTTGTCTGTCCTCCCATGGGAATATAAGGTACTGGGAAACAGGAAGCCACCAACTTACTCTTGTCCCCATCTCTAGTACCTCTTATGCTCCGTGGGGAATAGCAGGTGCCCACAAGCGTTTGTGAGAGGAAAAGGAAGGAAGGAAGATGTGCACTTGCCATATGGGAAGTGTTGTACATACCAGACTTTCAGTCATAGTGAATCTTTTGCCCCTCATAAAAATCCCACGTGGTGGGTAATGTTAGGCCTGTTTAACAGGTAAGGAAACTAATACTCAGAAAAGTTGGCTGATCTTTATCAAGGTTACATACCTAATAGGTGGCAAAGCCAGGATTTGAGATGAGTAGACAGAAGTGAAAAGCTCTTCTGTGGCACCATAATGTCTTCCATGAATTGTTAACAATAAAGATTCTTTCGTTTTGAAATTTCAGAAAACAACATGAAATAGAAACAATTCAGGCAGAGTTTGGGAAGACACTGTGTGCAAGGATCCAAGCGGTAAGCAAGTCAATCCTGTTTGAGAGTCTGGTTTTCCTGGGGGTTTCCTCAGCTTTTTGTGCTGCTCATAAATGGGCTTTTTCTTCTGGCTTTCACCCACTTTTCTTTTAAGAGTGCCGAGGTTTCTCCACTGTGACTGCAGTGGCAGAACTTCTGCACTGGAGAGTCAGGTGGAAGTGAGCAGGGGGAAGGAGGGGACGTGGCCGGCAGTGGCGGTGCGTGTTTATGCGTAAACTGTGCTGCCCTCTGTAAGTCAGAGATCCTGATCACTCAGCATGAAGACATGCATGAACAATTGGACTTTAATGTGGCAGCAAGTTTGTTGAATCTAGATCAAAAAAACACATGAGGAGAAAGTACTGCCAGCAGCCATGCCAGCCATGTGTGAGTGCAGACGAGCAGAGAGGTCAAAGGGTAGAGGGTTCAGTCTGCGCACCCACCAGCCACAGGGGTCCTGCTGGGTTAGCTCAACACTTTCATAGCTTGTGGTTTTCCCCCTTTGGCCCACATTCTTAATGAGGCATTTTATATTGTTAATTGTTAAGCTCAGTAAATATACCTCCTATTGGTAAAACATAAAAATACAAAATGTTAATTGTCTATTTGCAGCTAGACCAGGAAAGGGGCCATTATTTTTAAAGTTTAATAATTAAAATGTGGAAGCAAAGGCCTTAACATAAAGGGGAGACATCCACACTGTCCAGCTCTCTCTTTCCTGTCTCTTTAGGCATTGAGAGTCTCTAGATCCTGGGGTACTAGAGAGATTGGAAGATGTCACTCTCCTGTGTATAATCCTCAAATGGCCTATTTCAGCCCCCAGAGCCCACATGGCCTTCTCCTCCCGTGTTTGTCCCCATTGCTCCAACCAGATGAGACCACCTGCCATTCCCTTGCATACCTCATACTCTGTCTTATCTCTGTGATATTGCCCATGTTCCTCTTGTCCCTTGACATTCCCTTCACCCTTCCTGCCTGTCTCTTCCATGCATTCCCTGACTCCTCTATGAAACGCCTTTGCTGGCCTCCGACTCACCTGGATCCGATGCCATCATCTGTACAGCATCTCCACCTCTGCAGACATCCTGTGCTACTTAGCATGCTGGACCATGCTGACAGATTGACTCGTCCTGTTCATGCACAAAACTTTAAGCTCTGTAAGGCAGGGCCATGCTAGTTAGGTTGATATCCTCACGTCTAGTAGAGTTCTAGCATATCCTAGATGGATGCCCAACTGTGAGAAGCAGGTGATCTGGTAATTAAGAGCTCAGGCTCTGGGACCAGGCTCCCAGCTGTCTGGGTGACCTGAGGCAAATTACTTGACCTCTCAGTGCCTCAGTTTCCTAATTTGTACAACAGGGATGGTGACGGTGTCGAGCTCAGAAGATTATGTGAGAATTAAAAGAAACCAGAGGCAGTATGGTGTAGGCGTTAAAAGCTTAACCAGTTGATGTGAATCCTGCTCTGGTACTTATTATCTGTTTGACCTTAAGAGCAAGGTATTTAACCCTCTGTGCCTCAGTTTTCTCCTCTGTCAAATGGGGGTGATAATAGTACCTATCTCCTAGGGTTACTGTAAATATTGTGTTGATAAATAAAAAAGTGTTGACTTTTGTGTATGTTGGCGCAGAGTAAGCACTCAAATATTAAGTATTATTAAGAACCTAATTAGTGTTTGAGTGAATAGAGTGGAAAATACATACTGTAAAGTTATTCTGCAGGGCTGTATCAGAAATTTGGACATCCTTTACTACTGTTCATGCAGGCAGTCTTATTGCTGACTGAGTGGAGGTTACAGTCATGAATAGTTTGAAACTCCCAAAATATTTAGGGACAGTGAATATTTCTCTCACGGCTTAACTCTGAGTGACTTTATTATTGTTCCCTAATTCTCATTCAAGGAAGATAGAAGCCTGTAGTTCAAGAGATTAGAAGCAGTTTTTTAGAGCAGAAATAGGGATCATGATAATTTGAAGACAGCATAAAGAAACTTTTCTAAACAATGAAAAGTGAGGAAAATGTTGCCTTTTGGCCATAGGGTACAGGTGGCATGTGGAGTACCATTTTCTTTGTGTCCACGCATGCAGAGCATCTCACGTGGTTTAGTCTTCACACGTTCCTTGGCCTTTACCTATGGCTGCAAGTTCTAGTGGTCTTGTAGTTTGGCCTCCCCCAAAAGCAGACCCTGAGACAAGGATTCAGATTTGAGGAGTGGTCCCAGGAAGCACAGGAAAGGAAACAGGAGAGTAAAGCAGGGAAGGACGCTCATAACGGACATTAATGAACAGGCTGCTGCTCACATGGAAGGTATCAAAACCGAATTCTTTAAAGAAATCTCAACTTCTGATTTTTCTATCAAACTCCATCTCTAGTTGTTCAGGCAGAATCCTTAACTCCTCACCTTCTCTGTCCAGTCCATTAGGAACCCTGGTGGCTCTCTCTGCCTCACCTCCCCTGCTGCTTGCCACCTGGAACCCAGCCATAGTCCCCTCTCACCTGGACCATTGTAGTGGACTCTGAGCCACTTGCCCACTTCCACCCTGGCCCTGCCTGTGGCCGGGTCTCAACAACATAGAGCAATCCTTTGAAAACATAATTCGGGTCTTGGTCAGTCCTTGCTCAGAGTCTTCCAGTGGCTGTCCATTTCACACAGATTAACAAGTGTAGCTCCAGCGGTCCCCCAGCCCTAGACAGTCTGTCTCCTCATTGCCTCTCAGGTTCATCATCCAGAGCCGGCAGCACACCCTGCTCCCGCCCTGCTGTTTCCTCTGCTCTTCCGTCTGCAGTCACATTCTTTCCCTCAGGTCCCCCGGGGCTCCTCCCTCGCCTGCCTCCTTCAGGTCCTCTCAGATGCCATTCTGTTGAGTGAGTGAATGGCGGGAGACGTTCCTGGTGCGGTCTAAGTGTGTGGTAGGTGCTGAACAAATGGTAGCTGTTACTATCTCTTTTAATTCTCACAGTAGCATTGTGTGGTAGCTGCTATTATTATCCCAGTTTTATGGTGGGGAAAACTGAGGCCCAGAGTGGTTGGTTAGCCTGGAACACTGGCTCTCAGACTGTCTTGGCTCTGACCAAGGGAAGGAATACATTTTACATCTCAGCCCAGTACGTGCTGCGTGTGTGGATATGCATGTATGTGACCGGAATGGTCACATACATATGCATGTTCCGGTTATACATATGCATGTATAACCGGAACAAAAGTTTCTCAAGCTCTCAGTGGGCCTTACTACATTTGATACATTGACATTTTTCTCTTCTGTCCTAGTTGTTTTATTTATTTTTTAATTGCTAGCTTAAAACCTCAAAATGGAGTCTAAGAACCTCTTTTGACAAAGACTTGTCTGTGCTTTTGAATCTCTATCTGTTGCTTTTCCCTGTGGCAGCACCTGAACTAGCTTTGTCAAAAATTTAGTGCGAAACTGCTCAGTACATAGTTAAGTCGATACATGGGGCATTGTAAGGTTCTTTTTCGGCTGGCCTCTGTGAAAGATGGTAAGGGTTTCTTTACACAAATGGATGCATGATTATAAAGTGTAATAGGATTAAGGGAGAAATTAAAATGGCTAACAGGGAAGACTAAGGAAGGGAAAGTATTTATATTAAATAATCACAAATAGAGGAAGGGATATTTGCTATTCAGAATGAAAGATGGTAGCAGGGATGAACAGAAACTCAGTGCAGTCCAACCAAGGCAGCTGTTTGTGGACAGGCTAAAGGCACTATCCCCAGAAGCAAATTCATGCCTCTGAATCAGTTAAATTGAATCAGCATCTTAACAGGGAGTTGGAATAATATTCAAAAAGTTTTGTACTATTTTGGTCACTCCCAGGTTGGCAGCCTAGGACACTCTAGTTTGTGGCTCTTCTGAAGAGCCTGGAGGCTGGGGTGACAGCAAAGGCCAGAAGAGAACCTACAAATGTGCTGGGGCCAAGTTTGGTTTATCTACAGCTTGCCCTCTAGAGAAAGATAAAACTATCACAAATAATCTTAGTTACTTTGGATCCATTTTGATGTTAAAAATAAATGTTCTGACAACATTTTAAAGAAAAGATAGCATTATAAAATCAAATGAAAGAGATGAGGTGTTTAAATAACAAAAGTCTAAGTGAAGGGTCACAGGTCAAATACAGAGAATCAGGTGTCATCTCTGTGAATTGGCTTTGTCTTCATCGAGAACATGGTGGGATAATCTGGACCCTTTTTCTTTGATACTGAATGAAATACCTATTAATCCTGCAATTTCTGAAAGTTAATTACATAACATTTGTTGAGATTTCTTTGCATGAAATTTTTGCAACAACCCTGCAAGAGGGTATAGTTGCTGTTCCCATCCCACACGAGGCGCCTGCCACACGGGGGCTGACAAACGCTCAAGGACAGTCAGCTCGCCAGGGGGGAGCCGGCAGCTCCGCCACATATCTGGTGCCAGAGCATGCACTCGGCCACCGAGCCTCTTCTTCTCTTCAGATTTGAAGAGAATGTCAGTGAAGTCTCAGTTTAAACCCCTTAATTACATTTAGAGCCAGACTAATGTTTCTTTTTGTGCTCATGTTCAAAATGTGATTTGGTAAGAAAGTAGTATTCAAGAGATTGCAAAGTAATTAGCCTAAGAAGGAAAATAAACTTTTAGTCTTTAATGCTTCTAACCTTTATTAAACACTTGGATTAGTAGTCATTAGCAAATGACTTTCTCTTTTTCCAAATTCCTTCCTATTTTTAAAGCTCCGATGAGACCACTACTCTGCAACCCATTGTTAACAATTCACATTACATTTAAGTATATACAATAATAAAACTATTTTCTTTCAGAATTACAGGCTTTAGGGGTTTGATAATTCATACTTACTCTCTGAATTAATAATAAAACAAAGCATCAAATGGATAAGGTGCCTAAATAATACGCCTTTATTTTCAAATATTGCTTGCCCTATCTACCTGCCAAGTTCTAGCATCCTTTTTGATAGTGTACAAATGCTTTAGTTATAGTCTTTAATTCCTAAAATTCTTTAATGTTAATATGATGACATGATTAAACCCTGAGGCTTATTTTACATTTTTCCCTGTTACTTAAGTAAGTGTGTCATCCAAAAAGCTTTTGTCAGCCTATGGTCTACATAGTATTGGCACCTAACAAAAGACAGCTGATGTTCCCTGCCCTTAGAAGCCCTTCCTGTCGGGAAGGACTTTGCCCCACTTTATTCATGATAATTTTACATTTTGTCTTTTAGATAAAGCCACGCCATGGAGGGATTGCTGCATTACATCAACCCGGCACATGCCATTTCCCTCCTGAGCGCCCTCAATGAGGAGCGCCTCAAAGGACAGCTCTGCGACGTGCTGCTTATTGTCGGAGACCAGAAGTTTCGAGCTCATAAAAATGTCTTGGCTGCTAGCAGCGAATACTTTCAGAGTTTATTCACAAATAAGGAAAATGAGTCACAAACTGTATTTCAGCTTGACTTTTGTGAGCCAGATGCTTTTGATAACGTTTTAAACTACATTTATTCTTCCTCTTTATTTGTTGAGAAGAGCAGCCTTGCTGCTGTGCAAGAACTTGGCTATAGCCTTGGGATTTCCTTCCTTACTAACATTGTTTCTAAGACTCCTCAAGCCCCTTTTCCAACGTGTCCTAATAGAAAAAAAGTGTTTGTAGAAGATGATGAAAACAGTTCTCAAAAGAGAAGTGTCATTGTTTGTCAAAGTAGAAACGAAGCACAAGGAAAAACTGTTAGTCAAAATCAACCCGATCCAAGCCATACTTCCCGGCCCTCACCTAGCATTGCAGTCAAGGCCAATATCATTAAGCCACATGTTCCAAAACCAATTGAGCCACTTCACAATTTGTCATTAACTGAAAAGAGCTGGCCAAAAGATAGTTCTGTGGGATATGCAAAGTCTCTTGAGCACTCTGGATCTTTGGATGATCCTAATAGAAGCAGTTTGGTGAAAAGAAATGCAGTATTGCCTTCAAAACCTCTGCAAGACAGAGAAACTATGGATGATAAACCAGGTGTAAGTGGTCAGCTTCCAAAAGGAAAAGCTATAGAGCTAGCTTTGAAAAGACCGCGGCCACCTGTTTTATCTCTCCGTAGCTCGTCAGAGACTCCCTATCTGTTAAAAGAAACTAGCAAAGGCAGTGGCCAAGGTGAAGATAGAAACTTGTTGTACTATTCAAAGTTAGGCTTAGTGATCCCATCCAGTGGGTCTGGGTCTGGAAACCAAAGCATCGACAGGAGTGGCCCACTTGTTAAGAGTCTGCTCAGACGGTCATTGTCCATGGATAGCCAGGTTCCTGTCTATTCACCCTCCATAGAGCTGAAATCTTCCCAGGGATCATCTTCGGTGTCAAATGATGCACCAGGGAGCGTGTTGTGTGCTTTATCTCAAAAGTCATCCTTAAAAGACGGTGGTGAAAAAGCAGCCCTAGATGACAGGCCTCAGGTGCTACAGCCGCGTCGCCTCAGGTCCTTTAGCGCTTCTCAGTCGACAGACAGGGAGGGAGCCTCACCTGTGACGGAGGTGCGCATAAAGACCGAGCCCAGCAGCCCGCTGTCGGACCCCTCAGACATCATCCGCGTCACTGTGGGAGACGCCGCGGCAGCAGCAACCTCGTCACCGTCAGTCACAAGGGACCTGTCCCTCAAAACAGAAGACCAGAAAGACATGAGCAGACTCCCAGCAAAAAGGAGGTTCCAAGCGGACAGAAGATTGCCCTTTAAGAAGTTAAAGGTGAATGAGCAGGGCTCTCCTGTGTCAGAGGACAACTTTGAGGAAGGCTCCAGCCCCACTGTCCTCGAGGCAGATTTCCCAGATTCGGATTTGAATAAAGACGAATTTGGTGAGTTGGAGGGGGCGAGACCAAACAAAAAATTTAAATGCAAACATTGCCTTAAGATCTTTAGATCAACTGCAGGTCTTCACCGTCATGCTAACATGTACCATAACCCCGAAAAGCCCTACGCTTGTGACATCTGTCACAAGAGGTTTCACACCAACTTCAAAGTGTGGACACATTGTCAGACCCAACACGGCATAGTGAAGAACCCATCACCAGCCTCTAGTGCCCATGCTGTTTTGGATGAGAAATTCCAAAGAAAGCTGATTGACATAGTGAGAGAGAGAGAGATTAAGAAAGCCCTGATCATTAAGTTAAGGCGCGGCAAGCCTGGCTTTCAGGGACAGAGTAGTTCCCAGGCACAGCAAGCCATCAAGAGGAACTTGCGGTCTCGAGCCAAAGGAGCGTACGTTTGTACTTACTGTGGAAAAGCATACCGCTTTCTTTCTCAATTTAAGCAGCACATAAAAATGCACCCAGGAGAAAAACCCCTTGGAGTAAATAAAGTTGCTAAGCCAAAAGAGCATGCTCCTCTTGCAAGTCCAGTAGGAAACAAGGAGGTTTACCAGTGCCGCCTCTGTAATGCTAAGCTCTCTTCTCTCCTAGAGCAAGGAAGCCACGAGCGGCTATGCCGGAACGCCGCCGTCTGCCCTTACTGCAGCCTCAGGTTTTTCTCGCCCGAGCTGAAGCAGGAGCACGAGCACGAGTGTGAGTATAAGAAGCTGACCTGCCTGGAGTGCATGCGCACCTTCAAGTCCTCCTTCAGCATCTGGCGGCACCAGGTCGAGGTCCACAACCAGAACAGCATGGCCCCGGCCGGAAACCTCTCTCTGCCCGCTCTGGACCACAATGGCGACGCGGCTGGCTCTTCAAGGCCCCAGGCCCAGCCCGAGCCAAATAAAGTAAACCATGTTGTCACCACAAAAGATGACAATGTGTTCAGTGACTCTTCAGAGCAAGTTAACTTCGATTCGGAGGATTCCTCTTGTCTCCCTGAGGACCTTAGTCTTTCTAAGCAACTGAAAATCCAGGTCAAAGAGGAGCCCGTGGAGGAGGCTGAGGAAGAGGCCTCCGAGGCCAGCGCGGCCCCCAGAGAAGCAGGGCCGAGCAAAGACGCCAGCCTGTGGCCCTGTGAGAAGTGCGGGAAGGTGTTCACGGTGCACAAGCAGCTGGAGCGGCACCAGGAGCTTCTGTGCTCCGTGAAGCCGTTCATCTGTCACGTGTGCAACAAAGCTTTCCGCACTAACTTTCGGCTCTGGAGTCACTTCCAGTCACACATGTCTCAGACTGCAGAGGAGTCCGCACATAAAGAATCCGAAGCGTGCCCCGTTCCCACAAACTCGCCCTCCCCGCCGCCCCTGCCCCCGCCGCCACCGCTGCCCAAGATCCAGCCCCTGGAGCCCGACAGCCCCACAGGCTTGTCTGAAAACCCGGCTCCGGCCACAGAGAAGCTGTTCGTCCCCCAAGAATCAGACACCCTTTTTTACCACGCCCCACCCCTTTCAGCAATCACATTTAAAAGACAGTTTATGTGTAAACTTTGCCACAGGACATTCAAGACTGCATTTAGTCTTTGGAGCCATGAACAAACACACAATTGAAAGACCAACACTTTTAGCCTATTATGAAATGGGGGGCAGTCTCCAGATTTCAACCTGAATTGTGAAATGTGTCATAAGAAACAAAATATTTTTTAAGAAAGAATAATAAATGTTGAAAATTGTTATGCTTGAATTTAAGTTTGAGATAAACTGATACTAGTGATGTCCTTACTCAACTTTAGAAATAAACTTTTTAAAATATTGTGGTCTTGGACCTTCAAGGAACAAGATAGTTTGATCTCATTAGCATTGAGGTTGGATTCATCTTCATGGTTTGCATGGTTTCTCCTCATTCCATGGTGTCAGCATAATCATTTAATTGAGGTTTTCGGTTTTTTTACTGATTTGTAATTAGTGGGGTACTATCAAAGTATTTCTTCTTTTGATTATTTCAGACACCTAAGTTCTAGTAAAATCTTAACCATGTTCTTAAGACCAAAATAGGAAGAAGTGGAGTAGTTTGCAGTATTGATTTAGATCTTAGAATACTTTAGCAATAAAAAAATGATAAACCTCAACTTTAATAAGTTATCCTGACACTTGATGAATATTTGGTATTTTGTGGTCACGTAGGACTTTTTTTGTATGAGAATTGTGAGAAATTTAAATCAGCAATAGTAACACTTAGATTTTTATAAACAAAAACCTGCTCTCTTTCTCAGTCACTTAATGTAATGAATGATGGTTAAAGTCTAAGGAAGGCTTGGAAGATGAGAACATGATTTATGGCAGTCCCCTGAAGTCAGTTTACTAGAGCTTGCGTACTGGTGTGGGTGATGAAGTGCTCTGTGTGCACTGCCTGCCTCGCAGTTCAGTTCAGACCAGCGTTTAAAGATTGTACACGTTTGATGTCCTCTGATTTATGCTGTCACAAATTGAAAATCTGAGTGTAGTTGTGACTAAATACCTAACATGGCACTAATTTTGAATTTAACATTAGTATAACAAATAAGGTAGGATACATATTAATATTTAGATAGATCCCAAACACTTGGAGTCAGCACAGCCAGTCTAAAATTCTAAATCGCCATTTACTTTCAGAGCAGAGGAGGAAATACCACACTGCAGTTTCAACATGCTTTTCAAGAACAGTATATACAGTATACACATTTTCCTGCCTCTCTGTCTTTTGTGACAATTTCTGTTAGAATTTGTTGGAGTTTATAGTGGTTAAAACGTCATTAGTGAAGCCTTTCTGCTCTAAGCCACTGCTTAATATTTCATAAATGTGGATGAAAGTACTATCAACAGTCCAAAGTTAGTTTTAGCTACTTATTTTGGTCCATAGGTTTTGGGCTTTTTTTCTATTATGTGTAAGTTGTAATTAAAAGCCTTTCAGTAGGTATTATCCAAAGTTCAATGCAGTGTTTCCAAAGGGAAGATTTTTCCTTGGTCAGACATATAAAAGAAATGTTATTAGAACTACATAATCTTTTCTAAGGTAGTAATACAGATTAAGACTCCAAGTTTATAATTTATTTTTTACAAGCTGTTCTTTCAGATTAAAGAAAAGTTAACTGTGATTAAGATAAATTTATGCTCTAGCAGAAAAGAATTCTGTGCCCATCAATCTCCTTACCAGCGTTCCATACCAGTGGTAGGAAAGATTCTTACTTTTTTCTTAAAACACAAGCATTTTTATAAAATAGTAATTGACTTTGTACATTATAGAAATTATATATGAAATTTTGCCTTTTATTCTTTCACTCGAGAAAACAAAAATCCCAAAATATTTTAGTAGTTACTTCTTTTGTTCTTAGATTTGATGGACAAAGGAAAATAAGATTAAGTTACAGTTACTGATTCTTGCCATCTTTATGTTTTCTTGAAGAAATCTATGCATTTTAAAGATGAAACTGAAGCATATGACCTTACGTGAAACATCAGGATGGATGGTTGTGCATTGGACTCATTCCCTGTATAGTGTGGCATTACACTGAACATCTTGGTAAGCTGTCACTTCTTCAAAAGAAGACAGTTTCCCTGACTAATCATCACCTACATGGCCGTTAGAGTATCTGTGATAATTCCACAATACAAAGTATCTTAGCATTGTAAATTCAATATCCCACGACTTGAATCTTTATGCTACATTTTCAAGATTTTTTAAGATAATATTGTTAATTAAAAAATATTTTTGATCTAAATATAGGCTCTGCATAGCTGTTAGATTTAAAAAATTACAGTGTTTTGTCTCGTTAGCTTACATTTTTGTCTAGGCAAGGAAAATAAGATTTCAAATAAAATTTTGAACCAAAAACATTTATAATGCAGTTCTGGTTTTTCTATTACTTTTTATACTGTAACTTAAAAGCATTAGGCTGAAAGAGTTTATTTTGATGGTTAAAAAAATAAAATATGCTTCCACTCATGTAACTATTTTAAATGTTAAGAAGTAAAATAATGAAAGACATTGTTTTATTCGTTAAGCAGTTTTTAAAGAATGTTTATCTTAGACAGGCAAATATTTGGTGTAAAACAAGTTGGTCTTTCATTGTCACAACTCTTTATTGAGTGAAGATATTCTTGTAAATATCTTTTCTGATTGTAATTAATTTTTGAAAATGTAGAAAGCTCATTATTCCTTGTAAGTATTCAGGATGCCTGCTTTTTTATGCAGTTGTGGAAAGAATGTAAAATGTTTTAATATATTCTTTGTTAATCTGAGAACTTGTTATTGAATCATTTCGTTTATGTGGGAGAAAGAGGGAGTAACATAAAATGTGTTTTTATCACTCAAAGTAAGCAATGGAGGTAACAAATATTGTGCATTTTTAATAGTACTATTTCAAGATTAACAAAACATTCACCTGTAAAACTAGTTAGTGTGCATTTATAAATACCAAAATATACAACTAACAATTCAACAGTGATGTTATTTGCATTTGTGGGGAAATTTGATGTTCTTGGTTTTCTGGTTTGAAATGGATTATTTCTAGCCTTCTCTTTGTAAAAATATGCCCCAGCACTTGATCAGTGAGCATCTAAATCCGCATGTAGCCCCTTTGGTGCTAATGAGAGTAGCCGCTATGAGACGAGAATGAAACATGTCCTTTCATGGAGGATGGGGGCTGCATCTGTGGCCGGCTGGCCAGGCAGGGTGAGGGAGAGAGATGAGAATTAGCAGATCTAAACTTGGCTTTTGCTCCCTCAATGTGGGTTCTCACACGCGTGCTATACAACTTAGAAGCAGGCTGGAACTTTAGGAAAGTAAATTTTCTTAATAAAATAAATAATTAGGTGTCATTCCTAACAGATTTCTGTATAAATTTCATCTCTTACTGGAATATTACAAGTAACTTTGTCGATTTCTGATGTCTCACTGATGTTGCAATAATTGTGAACTGCATTATTGATTTAAATAATGCTGACATCCTTTAATAAGTATTCTTTAACACTGACTACTAAACTTTAAGTTTTTAAAAACAGGTTTTCCTCTTTTGTGGTTCTTTGTGGCTTTAGCACTTTAAGAAGTTTGATGTTTTCATAATGTGTAATATGCTCTTTCGGTGAGTCTCAGCGTGTGCTCCAGCTCACGGAATTTCCATGTGACTGGAGAGAGAACGAAATCAGTGTTTAGATTCTGGAGGGGGAAAAAATGAGTTATGTCAGGTGTTTTAAAAATTCCTTCTTAGAGACAGTCTTTTGGGAACCAAAGTATTTTACTGTAAATCTTTAAAATAATTGAATTCAGCGCTTTTTAGTCATTTGTTAGTGCTGTCCAGATTTTCCATGAAGTTATACTTGGTTAATACTAATTTTCAAAAGGTGATCATTTCTTTTGACATTAATCCAAGGTTATTTCACGTGTTTCATTGAATATGCTTATTGTTAAAAGAAAAATGAGTGGTTTTATTATTGTGTACATTTTGTCATCGTATGCCTTAGCAGAGTAAGCCAGTCATTGTTCAATTTTATTTAGGAATAAGCTCTTTTGGACTGAAAATTTATGGTAAAATAGGATTTCTGTCTAATGTTAATCCATTGCTTATTTGTATCCAATTCTATTGTCTGTTTACTTTGCTTAAATCTCGACTAAGAATGATCGGAGTCAATAAATTTGTACTGTATTTTGCTTTGAGTCACGCTCTCAGTGGTGTGTTTTGCACTTTGATAGTGATGATTAGTAGCATTTAAATCCATCTATGTGGGTAATATGAATAGCCACCTAGAGTGTGAGCAAGATTTAATTTTCCCCAGTTCCAGGTTGCTTGTATTAATATAATAGAATTAACGTTGTATTAAAGCTTCAGTTATTTGGTCACCACAAATATCTGATAGGAACAATCTTTCCTTAGCCACCTTTTTTGTTACTGTTCACACTAGTAGTTTTTTATCTACTTTTTCTTTACTATTCAAATTAATTTTTAAGGTGATGGGGGTAAATACATTAAAAAGAAAGTCTTTAGGCACCCTGCATTGATATTTCAGCTTAGTGACTGATAAGCTAGTTTTATGACTTCAAGACTTCAACATTGTAGTTTGTCTTTTCATTCTAATGAGGCTCTTCTATAACACTGGGATATATTCCTTTTTGTTATTATTAAATGTATTAGCTTTCTCTGTAAAGTCAAGGGCTGACCTGTAGATATTTCAAATTAACATCACCAAGCTTACTAGAAAATAAGGAATTAGAAGGAGAGAGATTCATTCTGGATTGATAAATGCCAACTCTCCATACCTTGGGCTCACACTTGGCTCTTCTGATGGGTTTTTTTCCTTTGCCGGTATCCTAAACTAGTCTTTCTTGGGACCCTCTGCCTAAAGTTTCTTGAACACACTGCACCAGGAACAAACAATATAATTTTTTGAATCTTCTGCTTTAAACCTGCCGTTTAATTTGCCACCAGATATTGTGTTTTGGAAAACCTTAGATTTGCCCTTTCTTTTAGCAGTAACAGACTTGCAAAGTTTGGGATTATTGCACTCCTGTTTGCATCCTCTCAGTGTTGGGCACGTGCTTGTAAGAACTAAAATCCATGGGTTCACACTGATGGCTTCAATTCCAGTTCAACACCACGGTGTTCATTTTATGGCTCTCTCTTTTTCCATGTTTGTGTCTCCCCTCTCTGACAGGGAGAAAACAAGTTCCCATTACTTCAATCTCCTCTAATAACCAATTCCCCAGTCCCCTTGGGCCTGCCTTCCACACTCAGGCTGACTGCCCACCTCCTAGGGATCTACTTAATAGCTTTTTGACAATAGAAGAAAGAAGTGGTAGGGGAAGAAGGACTATAATTATTGATTTGTCTCTTTCTCCTTTCAGTTCTATCGATGTTTGCTTCATGTATTTTAGCACCATGATATTAGGTGTATAAATGTTGAGGATTAATTTACATGCAAATTTTAACTTTGGATCTGCAGGCTAAATCTAGCTCCTGAAACTGAAGTCTGTTTGAGTCCACACTAATAATGTTCACTACAAGTTTATCTTCCCAGGTGCAGAACAGAAACAAGACAAGATCAAATATTCTTCCACCTCCACAGGGACATCTAAATAATTGATGCTTCCTTCACTCCCTTTTTTTCTTCTTACATTTGTCTTATTTTAAGTAAGATATAGATTTCCTGGGGCTCACAAAAATATAACCAGTTGTCTCACTGCCCACCCTCCTCCTTAGTTTTCTTTCTGTGTGCTCTATGCCTTTCAAAAGTTTCTGCCCAGTGGATCACAACCTCCCAACTTTCAGGTTTATTTTTCAGTCTGGACAACTGACGTTAAGAATTATCCTTGAGAGTTTTAAAAATTCTTTTAAAAACAAATATAAAGGACTTTAATTTGTGACACATGATAAATTAGGTGCTCTGAGGAACCTTCCTAGTACTCTGTGCCAAGGAGCACTCAGATTCTTGATAAGACACACTTTTTGATGAATTGCCAGGAATGAGGGAGTTTTCCAACTCCCTCATGGTGAATGAGGGAGTTTTCCAAGCTCCCGCTCAACTCATCCCCAAGGAGCCAACAGAACTCATGTGCTAGACAGAGCTTGGTGGCCTGAGGGTGGAAACTCCTAGTGTCATTGTCTCAGCACCATGAGCCTTGAGTGAGTGACAAAGTGGGGGGCCGAGCCTGTGACTCACACCGAGTGGGGACCCTGTGGGGTCGGGGCCCACACGTGTACAGAGAAGCATTGCCATGGCAAGCCTGAGACTGCTCTCCTTAGAAAGGATTCAAGGTCAGCCCTTGGCTGGCATCTAGGAACTTGGAATTGGGGAGTTTCTTACCAAACCTGATAAAAGTGGCTCACTGGGCCCAAACTATTTGTACCAACCATACAGTTTATGCCGAACACCTGCTTTCATTCTGAAAGTCTGGAATGCTGGTACATGCTAGACAGAAAGTGGCTTATGTGACCAGCCCCCAATAACAGCCTTGGCTGAGTCTCTAATGAGCTTCCCTGGCTGACATCTTAACCCATGTTGCTACAAGCAGTTACTGAAGAAATTAAATGCATCTGTGTGACTTCATTAAGAGAAGATCTTGGAAGCTTGCTCCTGGTTTCTTCCAGATCCGATGCTTGTTTTTTCTTTGCTGATTTTGCTTTGTGTCCTGTTACTATAATAAATCACATGCATGAGTACAACTATCTACTGAGTCCTGTGAGTTCTAGCAAATCACTTCACCTGGGGATGGTCTTGGAAACCCCCAACTTGTGATTTCAAGTCTGTGAGACCCTTGACTTACAGTAGAATCCAACAACCCCCCTCTCCATGTGAAAGCACTGCCTTAGACTTTCACGATTCCAGCAGATCAAGCCAAGAGCTCACACTCAACACATGAGGAGGCAAACCCTGGGAGTGAGAGTCAGCAGAAACAACCAGCAACAGAACTAGACCTCCCAACACTGCTGCTATTACAACTGTCAAGTGTCCGATCATAACAGGTACTTAAGAAACATTTAAAGAAATGAAAAGTGAAATATTGGCCAGGTGGGGTGGCTCACGCCTGTAATCCTAGCTCTCTGGGAGGCCGAGGCAGGCGGATTGCTCAAGATCAGGAGTTTGAAACCAGCCTGAGCAAGAGTGAGACCCCATCTCTACTATAAATAGAAAGAAATTAATTGGCCAACTAATATATATAGAAAAAATTAGCCAGGCATGGTGGCACATGCCTGTAGTCCCAGCTACTTGGGAGGCTGAGGCAGAAGGATTGCTTGAGCCCAGGAGTTGGAGGTTGCTGTGAGCTAGGCTGACGCTACGGCACTCACTCTAGCCCGGGCAACAAAGTGAGACTCTGTCTCAAAAAAAAAAAGAAAGAAAGAAAAAGAAAAGTGAAATATTAATGATGACAAGTAACTAGACATTATCAGTACTAAACAAGCAGATATCCGAAAGAAAGAAATGGAACTTCTAAAAAGGAAAATAAAAATTTTTGACTTTAAAAACTCAATGGATGAGCTAAAGAACAGATTGCATGTGACTAGAGAGAATGAATGAATAAGCAGACACATCAGAAAAAATTATACAGATGAGCACAAAGAGACAAGCTTGAAAATATGAAGGGAAAATTCAGTTATGGAGGATTTCTGATTAAGTCCCATTTATTTTTATTGTTGCTGTATTTGCCTTTGGGATCTTAGTCATAAATTCTTTACCTAGGTTGATATCTAAAAGAGTTTTCCCTACATTTTCTTCTAGAATTTTTATGGTTTTATGCCTTGTAGTTAAGTCTTATCCATCTTGAATTAATTTTGGTACATAGTGAGAGAGAGGGGTCCCGTTTCATTCTTCTGCATGAGGCTATCCAGTTTTCCCGGCACCGTTTATTGAACAGGGCTTCCTTTCCCCAGTATATGTTGTTGTTGGCTTTGTCAAAGATCAGTTGGGTCTGGGTTCTCTAATCTGTTCCATTTTTCTAAACCTTCTGCACAGCAAAGGGAATAATCAACAGAGTTAATAGACAACCAACAGAATGTAAGAAAATATTTGCAAAGTAAACATCCAATAAAGGACCAATATCCAGAATCTACAAAGAACCTAAACAAATCAGCAAGAAACAAACAACCCACCCCATTAAAAAGTGGGCAAAAGACATGAAAAGATGTTTTACAAAAGATAGACAATGGCCAACAAATATATGAAAAAATGCTCAATGTCACTAATCAGGGAAATGCAAATTAAAATCATGAGATATCACCTTACCCTTGTCAGAATGGCCATTATTAAACAGTAAAAAAAAAAAAAAAAAAAAAAAAAACAATAGATGCTGGTGTGGATTCAGCAAGATAGGAACGCTTATACACTGTTGGTGGGATGTCAGGTAGCCTCTATGAGAAACAGTATGGAGATTCCTCAAAGAACTAAAAGTAGGCCTGCAGTTTGATCCAGCAATCCACTGCTGGGCATCTACCCAAAGGAAAATAAGTCATTTTTTCAAAAAGACACCTGCACTGGAATGTTAATCTCAACACAATTGCAAAGATGTGGAATCAACCCAAGTCCCATCAATTCGTGAGTAGATAAAGAAAATGTGGTATATATACACCATGAGGTACCACTCAGCCATAAAAAGGAATGAAATAATGTCTTTTGCAGCAACTTGAATGGAACTGGAAACCGTTGTCCTAAGTGAAGCATCTCAGGAATGGAAAAACAAACACCACATGTACTCTCTAATAATTAAGAGCTAAACGATGGCCACACACAGGCATAAAGAGATGTCAAGATCATTGAAAATCCAGAAAGTAGGGAGGGTAGGAGAGGGTGAGGGGTAAAAACTTACCTATCAGGTAAAATAAATACTGTTCTGATGATGGACACATTAAAAAGCCCTGACTTAAGCCTCATACAAAGTATCCATGTAAGAAAGATAATTTGTACCCACTTAATATTTTGAAATAAAAAAATAATATTTAAAGAAAAAATTATGGAAGATTTCTGCCCCAGCCAAAATAGAGTAACAGGGACTGGATGTGCCTTCCTAACTAAAACACCACATGAAATATACGAGCCAATAGGTCTCAAGACACTGGACCCCAGGCAATGAAGTGACAATTCTTAAATAATTTCTTTTTTCTTTGTAGAGACAGAGTCTTGCCATGTTGCCCAGGCTGGAGTGCAGTAGTTACTCACAGGTCTGATACAGCACACTATAGCCTCAACCTCCTGCTTCAACCTCCTGAGTAGGTTGAAGTAATTTTTCTTTTTTTTTTTGAGACAGAGTCTCACTTTGTTGCCCGGGCTAGAGTGAGTGCCGTGGCATCAGACTAGCTCACAGCAACCTCAATCTCCTGGGCTCAAGCAATCCTCCTGCCTCAGCCTCCCGAGCAGCTAGGACTACAGGCATGCGCCACCATGCCCGGCTAATTTTTTCTATATATGTATTAGTTGGCCAATTAATTTCTTTCTATTCATAGTAGAGACGGGGTCTCGCTCTGCCCAGGCTGGTTTCGAACTCCTGACCTCAAGCAATCAGCCCGCCTCGGCCTCCCAGAGTGCTAGTATTACAGGCGTGAGCCACCGCGCCAGGCCTGAAATAATTTTAATGTTAGTAAAACTTTAAATATTTAATACTATTTAATATTAACATTTGATAATAGTATTTACTATTAATGAGAGAACTGCCATGTGTAATAATTTGTCTTAATCAAGTGGCAACTTTAAATAGTTTTAAAGATATTAAAATATTTGAGGTTTAATGTTATTAATATTGAAAATTATATTTAATGTTAATTTAAAATTATTTTAGGTCACTTGGTTAAGAGAAATTGTTAAACACAGCAGCTATCTGAATTGAAAATGAGACAAGCAAAGAAGCAGACATTGGAAATATCATTGATGAATGTTTCCATTAAAAGCCAGGAAAGTAAAATTATAATAAATTTGGTGTTAGTAAAATATTTAAACTTGAAATGATGTTTCACTTTTCCACTTTTCAGTATTTTTCAGCTACTTTAATGTTTTAGAAGAAAACATGAAAAACACATAAAAATATGAGAAGAACAAGTGCTTGGGGCCCACATCTTTCGTTTTGTTTGTGGTCCAGGTGTGGCCCGGCTCAGACTAGAGCAGTGTGCACTAGTCTTCAGTGAAGATGTTATTTTGTTCATCACGGATTTATTGCATTAATTTGGATTTTTGAAATATTGCATTAAAATATTTATCTTGACGACTGAGTTTTAGGCATCCAAACAAGTGCCTCACGCTCCTCACCCCGATCCCAGCCCCAGGGTGCTATCTCCCTGTGGAACCATCCGCCTGCCAGGAGCAGGGACTGCGGGCCAGAGTCACATCACAGCCTTTTTCTCTGGCTGGATGCTTGGCGAGTCCTGGGCCGGGGAGGACGGAGGTAGCGCTATCCTCACAGCTCTTGAGCGTGACTGAAAGAAAGCGAGGCAGAACTCTGAAGTCCCCAGAGCTCCCCCTATCCTGGAAGAATGCAGAGGGGTCTGGATGTGGCCATTTGCAATCCTCGGGCAGCAGGACACAAAGATGAAAACAAAGGACAAGCTGCCAGCCGTGACCCAGTGGGCTCTGAAGGCGGAGCAGACGGGAAAGGGCGCTGGGTCACTGCAGAGGTGCGTGCGGTGCCCGGCGGGTGTGGCGCTGCACGTGGCACGTGGCAGGATGCAGGCCAGGGCTCTGACTCCTAGCTCGACAGGAACGTCGCCACAGGAGCTAAGATGTGCAGGTGCCATGTTCGTAATAGCCCCAAAGGGGGAGCAGCTCTTGCCCGTCAACAGCACAGTGGGTGAACAAGAGCGGTGTGCTCGCACCGTGGGCGTGCTCTGCCCGGAGGGCAAGTAAACTGCAGCAAGTCAACACCGCGCTCGAGGCCCAGACCTAGGAACAGATGACAGACACGGAGAGCACTCACTGCGTGATCTGTCTCATAAAGAGCAAGACAGGCAGAAGGTCAGATGCCGTGAGCAGGTGGGAGCCAGTATCTGGTTATCTCTGTTAGCGGGCCAGCCGGTCGTGACTGGAAGGGTTTATGGAGGGTTCCAGGTGCTGGTCACGTGACAATTCCTGATCTGGTGACTTGGGTGTCGCCCACTGGTGAAAACTCCTGAGCTGAACACTCGATGCATGCACTCTTTCTTTCTTTCTTTCTTTCTTTCTTTCTTTCTTTCTTTCTTTCTTTCTTTCTTTCTTTCTTTCTCTCTCTCTCTCTCTCTCTTTCTTTTTCTTTCTTTCTTTCTTTCTTTCTTTCTGTTTTTTCTTTTTTTGAGACAGGATCTCACTCTGTCTCCTGGGCTAGAGTTCAGTGGCATCATCATAGCTCACTGCAACCTCAAACTCCTGGGCTCAGGTGATCCTCCTGCCTCAGCCTCCCAAGAAGCTGGGACTACCATGGCCCAGCTAATTTTTGTGGGTTTTTGCAGAGACAGGGTCTCGCTCTTGCTCAGGCTGGTCTTGAACTGGCCTCAAGCGATCTTCCTGTTCCCAGAAAGTGCTACGATTACAGGCATGAGGCACCGTGCCCAGCTGGCACTTTTCTTTATGTATATTATACCTCAATAAAATAGTTTAAAAGTAAATATGAATAACAGCCTATCAGATGGGGGTGGAGGGAGAAGTAAATATAAGGTATCCGTGTGCCGGGACCAGCACTTCTCAAACTTCCACTTGGCTGCAGATCTCCCCGGGGGGCTTGTTAGAATACATTAATCGTTCTGCCTTCCCAGGTCTGGGGGGGCCTTGCATCCCTAACAAGCTCCCGGGCTGGGCCAACCTTGAGCGGCTCCGTGTTAAGCCATCTGGTGTCCTTGCCTAGGAGAGCCTGGGAACCCGCGCTTTTCACAAGCACCCACATTATTATTAGGCAGGTTTGAAAAACCCCGATCAAGTTCCTAATCGCCTGACCAGACAGCAAGGAGTTCCGTGGGAGTCGCTGCTTTTCTTTAAAGGAGAAAGTTGGCTTCAGGGATTTCAGAAACAGCTTTTAAAAAAATAATTTTTAAAACGTCAGCAGAAGGAGGACCTGGCAGAGGGCAGGGAGCAGGTGCCCAGCCCACCGCGGCAGGAATGTGCCAGGCGCTGCGCACACCTGGCTGGAGGGCACGCCTGGAGGGCACGCCTGGAGGGCACGGCTGGAGGGCACGCCTGGAGGAGCCCCACCGACCAGCTCGCTGCCCCGGAGACGATGGAGACTCCTCCCCGACCCTGGGACCAGCGGGAGACCCACAGGGCCCTTCCAGCGCCCAGCCTGCGTCTCTGCGCGGTCAGGAGCTGGGGGCAGCGTCCTCGGCACCGGGCCCTCAGTGTCTATCCCGACTTTGCTGCAGGTTTCCTGCCCAAAGACAGCGCTGCGCATGTGCAAATCAGCCCGCAGGGACCGGTGCGGGACTAGAGACCCAGGACACCAAGAGGCAGTCCTTCAGCCAGGTGGGTCCACGGGCAGGTGCTGCGACAGCTGGCGGGCACCGCGGCAGGGCCAGGTCAGGGTGTGTGCTGGGCAAGCGTCTCCCAACCCCGCGTCTCCTCCTTGACCCCCTGGCCTCCCGCGGCCCTTCACTCGCCCGCCCCGGGAGGGGCTGCTGCTCTCACCCGCGGCCTCGAGAAGCGCATCCGGTGCGCATGTGTAGGGCTGCACCGCCCGCAGAAAGCTGTGGCCCGCCGGCCTGCAGGTGTTGGGGCGCGTGCCTCCGCGAGGCTCACAGACCACGTCGGCCAGAGGTGCTCAAGCCGTGTCCTCAACTTCCCTTTCCTGCGACAAAAGGTGGCAGCTTGCACCCCCGGTTAACTCATTGCTGCATTCCCAAGGAAGAGGGATGCTGTTTATTGGAGCCCCACTCAGAGACCCTGGGTGCAAACGAAAGTGGGAAATGTACCATCTGGGGGGTGGACACTCTTGCAGCTCGGACTCAAGGGGGGCGGCGGGGCAAGGGCAGTATACATAACCTTAACATTTGTACCCCATAATATGCTGGAAAAAATAAATTAAAAAAAAAGAGAGAAAGAAAGTGGGAAACATAAATGTCCCAATGTTCTGCAAGACGGCTCCCAGAAACTTCCTCCTGGAGAAGTTGGCCTTGACCCCCGACAGCACTCTGGGCCTCATCGTCAGGCAGATGGTTTGTAAAGATGTGGGAAACAGCGAAGGCCCCAGGGCAGGGAGGACCCTCTGAAATCGGCCCAGCCAGCTCTCTGGGCTGTAGACCTGCTGCTGCGAGCACCTCGGCAAGCCCCACAGGACCCCTCACCCACCCGCCTCCCCTGCAACCCGCCCTCCGCCCTGCGTTTCCAGAAGCCCCTCCCATGGGTGGGACCCGGCAGCTGCTCGGCCCCTCCCCCTGCCTCTCCCTCCCAGACTCCCAGCAGGTGCGCCAGTCCTTCCTCTCCTGACGCCACAGACCCCTCCAGGACCGTGGGTCTCCACCCCCAGCCCAGTCTTACGCCTCCACTGCAAAGCGTCCTAGGACGGGACTGCTCAGACTTCAGTGTGCATCCCAACTACCGGCTGTTAAAACGCAGGTTTTGATTCCACAGGGCGAGGTGAGGCCTGGGACTCTGCATTTCCAACAAGCGTCCAAGCCGTGGGTCCCAGACCCGACTCTGAACAGGGGGGTTCCAGGTGACTACCAGCCTGGTGACACCTGGTCCTTGCTTGCTCCTTGGGTAAAACCGTTGCTCCATAAGGGCCTGCCTTCAGTCCCCAAATCATCTCAACCAGGTCCAGCCGGACACCTGAGCGGCTGCCAGACCTCCCAGAGCAGCTGGCACGGCCCACTGTCCCCGGGTCTCTGTGCTCGCTGCTCCCTCCACCCGCCTCCTCTTCAGCCTCCTCTCTTCCGCTCACCTTCCAGCAGGGCCACGTGCTTGCCCCACCACGTTGTAGGAAATACCCCTGTGGCCTTGCCCACGTGGTTCCACGATAGTCTGTGGGCACCCTGCTCCATCTCTCCGGACTGTGAGCGCCCCGTGGCCATCTCAGCAGCCGTCCCCAGATAGCAAGTGCTCCCCGATCAGTGGTTTGTGCTGGGAGGTGACTCCAGGGGACAGGTGGGGGTGGAAGGAGGAAAACAGGGAAGCAGGGAACCCCGGGCAGGGCGTGTTATCAAGCTAGTTATGCTGGGCGACAGGGACCCTCTGAGACGGGAGACACACCTCCTGCTGCCCTGGTCAAGGTCCGCCAGGGGCAACACGTCCCATGGCGTCTGGACCAAGATCTAGGTGTGCTCCAGAGCAGACGCCCGCCCCTCGCAGAGCCGGCGGGGAAGCAAAGCCGGGGGCAAAACATATCTGGGCCACTGAAGCAAAGCG
Source organism: Microcebus murinus (assembly GCF_040939455.1). Lineage (NCBI taxonomy): Eukaryota > Metazoa > Chordata > Mammalia > Primates > Cheirogaleidae > Microcebus > Microcebus murinus. The sequence goes on from NC_134104.1 coordinate 3,637,972, forward strand.
CTGCCGTCGCCCCCTGCATGCCGGAGCAGGGCGGAGGCGGGAAGGTAGGCCAGGAGGACACCAGGTGGGGCCCACAGCTCCGCAAGGGCGGGATTGCAGCTCCTCTCAGGTGGGGCCCAGAACGGGACTGCCGTAGCTGCAGCAGGATGCAAGGAATGCAGATTGAATGAATGAATGGGACGAATGCCCTCTTTCCTTTGCGGGTGCGGCTGTCAGATTGAGATCCCAGGAAACAATGGTGGCCGAGCAGCCAGAACCGTGCCACCCTCTCGGCAGGAGCGAGTGGCCAGTGGGAAGTGACAGCTCCACACTCCACGGCCCTCGGAGGGGCAGCCTCAGGACGGAGGCGGGAAACCAGGTCAGTCTCGGCCACTCTCTGCCATCTCTCCCACGCCCCGCCCGAAGCCGACGGCCACTCCTTGACCAAGACTTAGAAGTCTTACAGATGCTTGTCAGATTTGCAGATAAAATAAAAGCTGGAAGAATATCAGATATCTTATGGGCAAGGCCTAAATTAAAGAGAAAAAAAAAGACCTAGTGGGGAGCAAGGAAAAGAAAGGACTCTACCAAACTGCGCTCCGCCGTGGCCCGGGAGCTGGGGCGGGCCGGCTGCCCCGAGCCCGTCCCAGCCGGTCTGCGTGCGGCGTGGGAGCCGCCCGCCCGGGCAGGCGTGGGCAGCGGCATGCGGGCAGGGGCGCGGGAGGCGGCTGGCCCGGGCAGGCGTGGGCAGCGGCATGCGGGCAGGGGCGCGGGAGGCGGGCTGGCCCGGGCAGGCGTGGGCAGCGGCATGCGGGCAGGGGCGCGGGAGGCGGCTGGCCCGGGCAGGCATGCCGGGAATGCCGCAGGTCCGGGAGCGTCCCACGCCAGAAACACAGACAGGAGAAGCGACATTGCCTTTAAAAAAAACGCAAATGTGGATATGTGAAATGAAAAACAAATTCTTTAAAAATGGCCCCCTCTCGCGTTTGATTTTGAAGAGCACTGTCACGGCATCGCCCACTAAACGTGGCCAGCGCCCCCGGCCCTCCCTCTCCGGGCACGACAAGAGAAGATTTAGCGCCCAGAGCCCGGCTCCCAGCGCGGGGTCCTCGAGACTCTAGGACAATCCGTCTGGGAGCCAGAGGGTCCCTGGACACCCCTTAGCAGCAAACGCAGGGTCCCTGGCCACCCCTTAGCGGCAAACGCCTGGCATTTCCCTGAATTTTGTTGTTCGCATTAATCCGCATGCTTCGGAGTATAGGCGTTCTCCTTTTCAAGTCCTCTCAGGGTGGCTCCCTTCTTACGGGGGACCTTATTCATCAAAGTCAACTAAATAGAAACCAGAACAATGACAAACCCAAGAACGGATCAAAACCTCAGGAGCAGGCCCTGGCGGAGGGGGAGCAGTGGGGAGTCAAGCGGCACCTGGGGACCTGGGGGCGTCTTAGGTGACACTGGGTGACACACTGGGCTGTATTAAAGGAGGAGTTTATTACACACTTAACACAGGGGCCCTTGGTAAAAATCACAAAGTCCTCTATGGTTTTTATTTTCTAAATTATAATTAAAAAGTATATTTTTAGAGACAGGGTCTTGCTTTATTGCCCAGCTGGAGTGCACTGCAGCCTCCACTCCTGAGCTCGGCGGTCCTCCCGCCTCAGCCTCCCGAGTGGCTGGTGTGTTTTTTAAAAGACCAGAAATATCTTCCAAACAAATCATCTCAACACTGGACCTTATTAAAAGCTGGAGGTATGTCACTACAATTAACTGTGAACAATTCTTCCCCTGCAGAGCTGAAGGTGCTTTCCTTTTTCTCGTAATCTAACGTGACACGAGAGCAGAGCTTGGCAGCCCCAGAGCAGAGGCTGCTGGAGGCGTCAGTGACAGCTGCGTCTCCCCGTGTGTCCGTCTCTCTGACGCCCGCGGTCTCAGGTGGGCCTCCACCCGGGGTCCCGTCACATTCCTGTTGGCATTCGCCGGTGGGGCCACCGGGCTGCATTTGCTCCCGGGGAATGCCAGCAAGCCCCGGGGACCAGGGGACATTTCCTCTGGACAGGGGAGAGGGGGCTCTGGGGCTCCTGCTCCTCCTCAGAGCACCCCGCAGAGCAGGGGCGGTTTCCCAGAACGGAGCGCCCCTCTGGCTTGGGGACGGGTGGCATCTGCACAGTGTCCCCAGCCAAGGCGCCTCCGCCCGCTCTCTGGCCCACTTGTCTCTGCAGCTCCCACCTGTCGAACCTGCCCGGGTCACCTCTGCTCCTCTCACCCTGCAGGAACAGAGCTTTCCCAAGCTCTTCTCGCCTGGCGGTTGGAGCACGGCGCCCGAGCCTGCCAGCAGAGCCGCGGCCTCAGCTTCTCGCCAAACCGGAGGGTCTCAGCCTTCACGGGCGGGCGCGGCTGCCTTCGCAAGCCATGGTGCGCCCGGGGAGGACACGGGAGCCGGGCTGCCGTCGGAAAGACACCCTCTCTCCCAGGCACAGGCGGTCCTGCACCAGGATGCACAGAAGTCCCCCTCACCCCTCGGCCAGGTGTTGTCCTTGTGCAGTGAGCAACCTGAGCAACTGAACACGAAGGCAGGAGTAATCGCGAGAACCCGCTAAAGGATCATAGGCTCCAAAGCCATAACCGCGGCCTTCTCTGCGCGATGCACTCAGCATTGAGAGAGAGGGAGAACTACAGCCCGGGCTCCAAGAGAAGAAACCGGAGCAAGAAAGAAGGAAAATGCCCACTGCGGTGCATCCAAGTCAGGAAGACAGAGTATGTAGAAACAGCCTTTGTTCTCACAATCCTGCAGTCCTCACGGACTTAAAATGAATGCACGATGCGGAACTTTGGTTGTACGTGTGTTATCCGTGCCGTGTCAACACGAGTAGCCGGAAACGTTCTCTGACGGGGCGGGTCCCGCCTCCTGGCGTGTGAGTGACACGGCCCACAGCTCTGAAGCCAACACTGCACCGGCTCTAAATAGAAGCTCTTGGAACGGGGGGACACATCCCGACGTCCCAGCTCAGGGGTGGAGGGATTGTGGGCTGCAAACAGCTCCCCAGGCGGATTTGCCTTTGCGTCCCTGCTCTGAGGAAGCCACGAGGGAGGCTGGTGAGGACGCTGACCCTGAGGCCCCGCTGCCGACCAGAGCCATGAGAGACAGCGCCCTGCACGCGTGTGTCTCCTCACCCAGACCGGGGCAGCCGCACACCGGTGGCTGCGGGCGTTTTTACGTGCATTTAAACTCAGGGTCTTGGCTCTGGCTCTGCCCGAGCGTCCCTGACAGCCACACACTCATTTCCAGCCCTCGCACAAGCGCTGCCACCCAGAGGTGTCAGCTCAGAAACCGGAAGGGGCTTCTGTCCCCGTAACCCGGCGGTTCCCTGCCGACGGGTCCCCTCCCCGAGAAAGGAGCAGGAGGAAGTCCATATTCTGCACCAGCGGGTGGCTTTAAACTCTGGGCCTCCAGCCAAAGCCTCGCTTGGAAACTCGCCTGTCGGTTTCCCTGGCCTGCATTCACTCGCTCGCTCGCTCGCTTGTCCACCCATTCATCCGATCCCTCTGCCCGGCTCCGTTCCCCACGCTGGGATTCGGAGCCGAACAAGACAAGGGTTCCTGGTCTAGTGAGGGAAGGAGACAGACCCCATCACGGGGTGACAAGTTACCCCACACCAGGGACAGGCGCTGGAGGGCTGGGGGAGCCAGTGGCCACAGCTATCGCCCTTTGGAAGTGGCCCTGTGCCGGGCCCTATGCTTCTACATCTACCGATTCGCCATTCGGTCCCCTTGGAGACTGTACCAGGTCGCCCTCTCATTAACCCCATTTTACAGATGAGGAAACTGAGGCACAGAAAAGCAAAACGATCTGCCTAAAGACACAGTAGCCAGAATTTGAATCCGTACAGTTGGACGTGGAGCCTGAGGTCTTAATCCACCGGTGATACTTCCTAGTAAGGGGTGACTTTGATCCAATTCTTGAAGAGAGGAGAGAAGTTTTCAGGTGCAGAAGGGTAGGCTCCGCAGGCAGAAACTGCAGGGGTGACAGCAATCATCGGCAGGTGGGTTGGGGGCTGAAGAGGCCACACTGGAGGCTGGGTGTGGCCAGGCAGGTCCCTGGGGGAAGGCCCAGAGGGTGGTCAGGAAGGGGAGGCTGACATTGTTCCCAGGCTGAGGGGCTCAGCTCCACCCTAAGGTAACCTGCAGCCTCAAAGCCGAGGAGTAGAATGACACTAGGGCACCACAGAAGGACGCCCTTGGCCTCGAGGGAGACATGGGCCCCAAGGGGAGGGGGAAGACCCAGCCCAGCCTGGAGGGCCTGTTGGGGGCAGAACCCGTGCACACCTGGATTAATAAGCACGTCTTGCAAACAGGACCCGTGCACACTGGATTAATAAGCACGTCTTGCACACAGGACCCGTGCACACTGGATTAATAAGTACGTCTTGCACACAGGACCCATGCACACTGGATTAATAAGTACGTCTTGCAAACAAGACCCGTGCACACTGGATTAATAAGTACGTCTTGCACACAGGACCCGTGCACACCTGGATTAATAAGTACGTCTTGCACACAGGACCCGTGCACACTGGATTAATAAGCACGTCTTGCAAACAAGACCTGTGCACACTGGATTAATAAGTACGTCTTGCACACAGGACCTGTGCACACCTGGATTAATAAGTACGTCTTGCACACAGGACCCATGCACACTGGATTAATAAGCATGTCTTGCAGCCCTAGACCAGACTTAACTGTGGGGCTCCAGCCTGATGTTCCCGGAAAGCCTACAGCTGTTCAAGGAAGGGCCTGTACGGCCGGGTCCCAGTCCTCAAGGGACTCAGAGTCCAGCTGAGGCCACAGACACACGCATGTAAAGTCACATATCAGTAGAGGTCCCTGTGGCAATGCAGGACAATAGAGGAGGTCTCTCTGGACGGCACCAAAGGCGCGCTCAGGAGGCAGCGGCCCTGAGCGTGCAGGGGCTGTGGGCAGCCGTGCGGGTGACGTCTCGGGCGGGATACAGCCCCATGCGAGAAACCCTGGCAGAGCGCACGGGCCGGGGGCTACAACACCCAGGGGGCAGGGCCAGGGGCAGGGGGAGGGGTGGTGGACCGGGTGTGCACGTGGAGGGACCATCCCTGAGTGAGGCAGGTCCCAGGACCCTTACTGCCCTCTCCCTGGACGCCCCGCAGGAGCTCCGCCAAAGCTGTGGTCTCCCGTCCTCCCCGGCCGGGAGCTGTGCATCCTTGTGCCCGTTTTGCCGGCAGGGATGGCGGGCTTCAGGAAGGCTGGGGAGCTTGCCCATGGTCACCTCGCTTGGCAGTGCCCAGGGAGCCCCGGCCGGGTCTGCTCCAAACGCCTGCCCTGGCGTCCCAGCAGCTGGGCTGGCAGACAGGTGCGGAGGCCGCTGGACAGACGGACCCAGGGTGGGAAGGCGAGAGGCCCCACAGTTACACGGCAACGGCAGGGCTGGCGGGCCCTGGTTTCCGATGGCTGGATGGGAGGGGACCTGGCTGGGGTGGGGGTGACTCCTCGTGGGCTTGCGGGGACACCTGCAGCTGAGACCGGGACGGGCAGCCAGACGCCAGGATGTTTCTGCTGTTGTGTGAGCATTTTAGACGGTGTTTATATGTTGCCACTAACAAAGCCCACGCTCCATCGGCCTGCACTGCAGCAACGATCCGGTCAGCGAGTGACTTTGTTTACCGTTTCTTCAGTCGTGTTCAGGAAGAGCGTTTGCTGTCCAAGTCCGTCTGTCTTTGCTGCTCATTCATCTGAGGTTAAGCGCATTTGGTGGAAGGGCGCCCTGAGCGGCACATGGAAGCTCCCCGGCCCTCTCGGTGGCTGAGCGACAGCGTTGTCCGGCTGTGCACTGAGCGCGCAGTGCGCCAGGCTCCCGCTGTGCCACGCCAGCCTGTGGCCGCTTGGCTGTAGGGCTGGTCCCGGGTGCACAGGGGACACAGAGCCCGACCCTGCTCTGCTTGCGGGACTCCAAAACCCCAGCTTCTGCGCTGAGAGCTGGGAGCCCGGTAGGCAGGGTCGGGGCGGCTCACCCTCGGGGACCCCCACCACGTTATGGCTGAATTCACGCCTGGACGGGGCTCCCCATGCCCACAGGGGCATTGCTCCCCTCCCCTGGCTGAGTCCCGCCTCCAGCGTGTCTCGGCCCCCTCAGGGTCCTCTGCTTCCTTTTAGGGTCCTCCCTTCCTTCTTCCTGCATCTCGCACCAGGGGACCCCCCATGGGCAGGTGCAGCTCATCCCTGGGGTCTCCCCTCGGTCTCGCCCCCACAGCCCTCCAGGCTGCCTCAGGGAGACCCCACATGGCACCCTGGATAGTCCCCCCCACTCACCTGCCCCCCACCTCCAGGAGCATGTGGAGGGGCCCCCCACCGCCCACCCCCCCACCGTCTTCCTTCTGCGGTAGGAACAGCACCCAGCGGTCACCATGGAGCCGCCACTCCCCCAGCAGCGCCCCGCCTCCCCTGCGCCGGTTTGCACAGCTGCCGGTGGGATTGTTGCACCGGCCGTCTCCCCGGCCGAGTGTAAGCCCCGTGAGAATCGATTTCACTCGCCGTTAGACCCCTGCACCCGGACCGGGACCTGGCGCACAGCAGATGTTTAATACATATTTGTTGATCAGTGAACAAACGAACGCACAAACCACTGTGCCCAGCCCGTCGTGACAGCCACGGACAACGTGTGTTAAAACAATCAGCCCGGCTGCGTTGTAAACTGGGGTAAAACACACAGGACATGGAATTTACCATTATAACCACTTTAGGCCGGGCGCGTTGGCTCACACCTGTAATCCCAGCACTCTGGGAGGCCAAGGCGGGTGGATCGCTCGAGGTCAGGAGTTCGAAACCAGCCTGAGCAAGACCCCATCTCTACCAAAAATAGAAAGAAATTAATTGGCCAACTAAAAATATATATATAAAAAAAAAATCAGTTGGGCATGGTGGTGCATGCCTGTACTCCCAGCTACTCGGGAGGCTGAGGCAGAAGGATCGCTTGAGCCCAGGAATTTGAGGTTGCTGTGAGCTAGGCTGACGCCACGGCACTCACTCTAGCTTGGGCAAAAAAGTGAGACTCTGTCTCAAAAATAAATAAATAAATAACCACTTTAAAGCACATAATTTGGTGGCATTCGGCGCACTCAAAATGTGTGAAGCACATCTAGTTCCAGCACGTTTTCCTCCCCCTCCCTGGGAAACCCCGTGCACATGGCCGTCCCTCCCACCCCGCAGCCGTCCGCCCGCGCCCGGCCTCCACTGCCGCCTGTGCTGGACATTTCATGCGATGGGCAATGGTGTGGCATTCGTGCGGGGCTTCCCTCCCACCTCACAGGATGTCCGAAGAGTCACCGGGTGGTAGCCTGGGTCCTCCCGGCTTCACCCCTTTTTCTGGCTGAACAATGTCCCATCACGTGGACAGGACACACCCCGTCTGCCGCTCACACTGATGGGCTTCCTCGTGTCCCCTCTCACTGCAGGGCTGGCACGAGCCTTGGCGTCCTTGTAGCTGGTCCCAGAGCTACAGGATGGAGGCGTGGATGCCTCCCGGGCACACCTGGCAGCCCCTCTCCTGCCTGCCCCCTGCGCTTGGTTGTCAAAGGTGGTCATTAACACCGCAGATGGCAGACCTGCCACCGTCCGGCTAGCACCTGGACAGCTCCTCGTGGCCTCCTGGGACGTCCCCACGAGGACTCTCGGTTGAGACAGCAGCAGGGGCCAGTCTCCTCCCCTTGTCCTGCTTCCCACTGGCCACGTCTCGCTGCAAACCTGCCTCAGGAAACTCCTCCACGCTGCTCTCTCTGGTGCCCTGTCAGGGAGAAGCTCTGGTCATCTGGGTCTCCTGGCTCGGTGCTCCGCCAGGAGCCCTCGTGGGGATGTTTGGCGAGAGAGGAAGCATTTGTGTACAGGACGGCCCTGCTCACCCCGGCTAACAGATGGCGGGAGGGCTCGGGCCGCTGTCAGCCCGTTCCCCACGGGACACATTCTCATTCTAAACACACCCTGGCAGCAAGAGAACTTCGCTTCAACTGTTCCTCCAATTTTGCATGACTTGTTAGATCGATTTTGTTAAAAAAGACAAAATGATTTTTTTTAAAAAAAAGAAGGGTCATTTTGTCCCCGAGTGGATTACTGCACTTGCACAAATGGGTACAAACCAACCATTCCGTCACGGGGAGCTTCCCCAGGGGGGCCTGGCAGCACAGCTTCGACGACAGTGAGCATACGTGGCTTTACTATTGCAGGGAACAGTGCCACCGACCCTTGATCACAGCCTGGGCCGAATGGTAAATGATTCCCAGAGAGAAACGTCCTCAGGACCGGGCTCAGTTGCTTCTGTGGAGGGCGCCTCTCAGCTAGCAAAGGGATTGAGTAGTCAGAGCTCTGGACGCGCCAGTTCAACCCCAGTGAGTGAGCCAGGGACGCAGGGTCCTGGGTAAGTGCCCGAGCTCTCTGGACTTCAGATCCCTCCCTGCAAAACGGTGATCGTAACGTCCCTTTTGCCCACCTTACGTTAATGGCATTGCTACGAGGGCTGAAATCAAAACTCGCAGTATCTTATCCCGTGTTCACGTTTTCAATGCCCTTTATCGTGTCTTCGGGCATTTTTACCTGTTGCGTGGTCTAAGGCCCATGGCACGGGCCGGGGTTCTGGGGGTGTAGCTTTGTCCTCACTGTTTCTGCTGACTCTGCCTGCGGTCCGTGCCCCTGGAGGCGGCCTGGCTGGGGTCTCGAGGTGCATCCGAGATTGAAATCCTTGCTCCCCGATGCGATGGTGTCAGGAGAGGGGCCTGGGGAGGCCACTAAGTCAGGAGGGACGAGCCCTCAGGAAGGGGACTAGTGTCCTTGTAAAAGGGGCCCCAGGGAGGGGTCACTCCACCACGTGAGGATGCAATGGGAAGGCGGCAGTCTGCACCCCTCACAGCACTGGCCCTGCCGACACCTGCCCTTGGACTTGCAGCCAGGGCCTGTCCTCTCCGCTGCTGGGGCCATCGGTGCCCTTCCGGCCACCTGCGCGTCCACTGCCCAGAGGAAGAGCCACGTCCCCACTGAGTTCCCGGCTTTGTCCCTGCTGCCCCCGTCACTGAAGGGGCGCCCAGCCCATCGGACTGGAGGCTGAGCTGGAGGACAAGCTGGGCTCAACTCAGCGCCCCCGCGGTGATGGCCCCTGCCCGGCGCTGCGGGGCTGCCCCTTCCCGTGCCCCGGGAGAGAGAGCCGGCAGAGCTCCCAGAAGGTGACCGCAGGGAAGTGACACGCTAGGAGAATGCGTGCGGTGACCGCAGGTACCCACAGGTACAGTCACACCTCCCCACGCTGAGCGGTGGGGGCAGACAGTGACTCATCGCAGTCGGGGAGGGTGAGACAGTGCAACGAACCCGTGTCGGTACCTGCGAAGAATCGCTCTTCTCCCACCCTGCAGACTGGCCGAGCCGTGTAGCACGGGGACCACGCAGGAAACACCGGACTCCAGGCCTAGCTCTGCCCATGACCGAGTGGCCTTGCCCCCAGTGAGCTGCTCTGCTGTCTCAAAGCCTCCTCTTCCCCCCTGCCCCCCCGCCCCCTGTTTGCTGGACGGGCACAGGGACGCCGACTCCCGCACTTGCGAGCGATGGGAATTGCCGTGGCCGGCCGGGCACACAGAGTGTCAGTATTTTCTGCACCAGCAAAAACTGTTCCCTGTGTGTTATTGGACTATTTGAGGAATGCCTAGGTGATTATTTGTAATTAGCACTTAATTACTCGTAGATATAATAAATGGGTACTCCTGAGTTGTTTTAAAAGGCTGTTTAAAAGAAAATGAAAAAAAAATAATGCGTAAGTCAGGGCTTTTATAAGAAAAAGAAGAAGAAGAAAGAAAAGCAAATGAAAAGCCCTTTAGTAGTCATTTCCTTTACCTCTTTGGGAGACTTAACGTCCCTCAGAGATGCCATCAGTTCCATCCAGGTGCCCAGTAGGCTTTAAAACGGCAGCAGGAAGGAAAGCTCCCGGCCAGAACTCAGGCCGAGCACGCGCTCCGGGGGGCCGAGGGAGGCAGCTTTCCCGTGGTGGCCATGTGGGGTGGCCGGCGGCCCCTCCGGCCCATGGGGCCTGTCCTCAATGTGGCAGAGCCGCCCGGAATCAAGCCGCGCTATTCCGAAGCCAGCACTGGGAACAGCCGGTCGATGGAGCTGCAGAAGCAGCTCCCGCAGGTTCTGAGAAGCTGGGGGCAGCTGCCCGTCCCGGGGCCCAGGGGTCCTTCCCACCAAGCAGGGCCCCTACGCCCCGAGGGCACCCCCAGCTGGGGCTCCGAATGCTAGCCATTGCCACGTCTCCATTCAGTGCCTTCATCTCTCTCTCTCTCTCTCTCTCTCTCTCTCTCTCTCTCTCTCTCTCTCTCTCTCTCTCTCGCTCAGCGTACCCTACCTCCAGGCTCCCACTGGGACCCGATAAATCCCTACAGACTCGACTTCCCAATGACGAGTGCATCTCGAGGCCAGCTCCGCAGGCCGGCCCCGGAGCAGGGGGACTACCGGTCTCCGCGCACGGCTGCCAGCTCAGCGTTCTTAGGAGTCGGGAAAAACATACAGTTTAGGCAACTCCCTCCTTGGAAACGAAGTTAACAACTGGGTTTAAATATTCCCATTCACGCCGTGGTGCCCAGCCTTGAGCGCAAACCGGAATGCCACGCCGCCTTGCTGCCAGGCAGGCCCGAGGGAGGCTTGACGGAGCCACCTGGCAGAGACCGGGCTGCCGTCCGGCCGCATTCCCCCCTACCCCGGCAGCGTGGGCGCAGACTTGCGGGCTGCGTCCTCAGGGTTGCCGCGGCAGGATCTCGGCAGACCTGGCCGGCCCTGCCTCTGTCACCACCCGGCCACTCCCGCATCACGGTGTGACTCAAGTTCCCCATAACCAGGTTGGGACTCGACTGCTCACACTCAGGGTGGGCGTGGACGTCCTGGATGGCCCTTCGAAGCCGGTGCTTCGCAGAGACACCCAGCACGGCAGGGCGGCCCTCTCACCACCCAACCCAGCCGTCTTCACAGCCAGCGCTCCGGCTGCATTCACTTCGCGTCTCCCCAGAAGGGGTTTGGGGCCTCACGGAAGCTCCATCCCGTCCCTCGAGTGAATCCCTGCATGAGCGTCCTTCCCCGGGGGTTCAAGGGTCCGTATCTCCCGAGTGACTGCAGAGCACAAAAGACAATTCTCCTGCAGGCAGATCTTTGCACGTGGGTGTCAGAAATGGGACTCCGCCATTTCTAGCGTTTTTAACATTTTTCTCTATTTCGTAGAACTTGTTTGCCTCGACCTTTATAAAAGGAGATGGGGGGAAGCACATGAGTTTTGGGGTAGACGCCCCTAGAGTCAAACCCCTGGCTCAGCCACTTTCTTGCTGTGTGGCCTTGGACAAGTGACTTAGCCTCTCTGAACTCATCCCTTTATCGTTAGAAAGGGGTGATGTCATCCTCTGAGTGTTGCCATGAAAACGAAGTGAGTCCACTGAGCCGAGTACCTCATGCACGGGGCGCGAGTCTGATGGTGGCAGCTGTCTGTATGCACAGCTGTGACATTCAGGAGCGCCTGCCAGGTGCCTAACCACCAAGCCTGGTGCATCTGCGGGGTCCCCGCAGGTGGGTTCCGTGACGTCCCTGGCAGAAGGGGCTCACGCGACAGTACCACCGTTTCTATCACAGTCGCTCCTGCAGGGGCGGCTGGACGCGGCATGCTCTTCGCGCTCGGGACTGCTCTCCCAGCCTTCTGGCGCGGCACCTCTGCAGCCACCGTAGTTAGTTACTTGGGGTCGCTGCTTTCCTCCCAGGGAGGGGGTCCTCACCCAGGTCTCCATAAACCGTGCCGGATGACCAGCAGAATACTTCAAGGCTGCTAAGGGCGGGGAGGCCCCCTGTGGCGCGAGGCCGGGCTCTGGCCACGGGCGACCTTTGACTGGGTTCTCTGGCTCCTGCACCGACCCACTCGCAGGACAGGAAGCTGAGTCAACGCGCGCCCGGGCCTCTGGCCTGTGGAAGTGACTAAGCTACCGCGAACGCAGCCAAGGAGACTGGGTCAAATGCCTCTGCAGCCTCTCGCCTCCAGAGATCTCCTCTGCCCCATCCACGGCCGAGGGCACCGAGCCAAGTCTTAAAAGCGTTTGGCTAAGAGGGAATTCTCGGAATGTCCTCCCTCAAGTGCCACCAGAAGGAAGCTGCACGTCTGCACTCGCCGGTGGTCCCGGTGACGCCTGTGAAGTGACCATGGCAGCCCCCCGGGGCCAAGGGCTCCAGGCTATCAGAGTACCCGGGCACAACCTGACAGCTCAAACAACAGTGATAATAATGTGAACTGCTTCGTTCAGTTAGAGGCAAGCCATACACTCCCTGCAGCTCCTCCTTTCCCTTCCTCTTCTAGAAATTCAAGATAATTACATCAGAGACTTAAGAGAAGCCCCCAATTTTGTGCTATTTTTTTTTGAAACCACGAGTATAACAAAATATAACTTTGTTTATAGACATGAACTACATAACCCCAGGCGTGTCTGCTAACTTCTGAAAATGTAGGCTCATCGCAGAAGCGCCCGGGCTTGGCAGGGGAGGACGGCAGGACCACTGTCCTACCAGCCTCGACTGACACCCAGCCTCGGTGACAGATGCGGTAGCTGTAGTGAGACTGGGTGACTCAGCGGAGAGCATCCTGCAGGCAACGCTTATCTTCACGAAGAGCGCTTTAGAAACGTTTCAAAACGAAAACTGGAACAACGGAGGTTGGCTCTGGCCTCAGAGCCAGGTACCGTAAGGCACTCTGAAGGGGAGTTCAGAAACAGCTTCTGCGGCTTCCTCTGGCCACCGGGAGCCCCACGTCCTGGTGCTGGTCCCCAGCCCTGCTCTCTGGAGCTTGGCGGGCAGGTGGCGGCTCCTGGCAGGGCCGCAGGGGGATGGGAAGAGGGTCGAGCTGGAGCTAAACAGCTGGGTGCGCGATGCGAACACGTTGGTGCAGCCACGGACACCATGCTTTAAAAATAGCAAACAACGTCTGCAGAGGGCGACTGAGAACCCACCTGCTGGAAGGTTTTGGTGGGTGAGGACAGACGCCCTCCCTGGACAGAGCTGCAGTCTGCCGGGGGTTAAAGGGAGAGGTGGTGGAGGAGAGATGGGCGCCTGCAGCAGGAAGTCGCCGTGGGGGTGGGGGTGCTGCACCTGCCCCAGAACTGAGACTCGGGGTGGCCTCCACGCAGCAGAAGGAGGGGCCTGGGAGCCCGCGGTCAGCAGAAGCCAGGGAGCCTGGCTTTCTCGTAGATTTACGAGATGCTTAGTTCCCACTGCGTGTTTTCGCCAACTGCATTGTCCCATAAGCCTACGTCATTCCTTATTTTCCCCCGATTTGCTTCTACCTAGAGGTAATTCAGTATCTACGTGTTGACAATCTGTGTTAAAACAGAAGGAAGCCTGACAAATTCCAAGCCGGGGGCGGTGGCGAGTCTACAATCTTCGCAAGCCCCTGAACAAGCAAGTGGGGTGAACACACCCGCCTCTGAGACCGGCCGGTGGAGGAATGAGACAGGTTCCACCGGTCCCACAGGACAAGCCATCCTGCCCTGCCCACAGAGCTGCAGCCGGCACACTCGCGGGCGTGTGAACTCACCTTGGACCCGGGAGACGTGGGCCCTCGATTTCCAGTCACCCCAGTTATCCTGGCAAAGTGGCCAGCAGGACTCGAATTACTCAATTGCATAGATCTGGCTGGAGGTCAGAAAATAATTAGACTTTTCCGTCAAATAAGAAGGGATTTCCTCTGTTTATGCTCAAAATAACACACATAATAAGAGAAAAGAGCGATTTCCCCAACCCTTGCGAGGCTGATTGGAGAGAGAATTTAACAGATGGTGAGTTGTGGACATCGATAGTGTCCTCCTCACTCGCCTTTCTGATGAGACCTGACTCCGTGAGCGGCACCCAGCTCACCTGGGCAATCCCACATCACCTCCCGCCAGCCTCCTGCTCTGCTCCCCACAAAGGCCCTCTGTCCGGCCACCTTCAGTCCTCCTCCTTCTCTAAGGTGATGGGTCCCTGATTCTGGGCTGGAATCCCCACTGATGCCACCAGACACCTGCCAGCAGCAGACCCCTGGTGAGAAAGAGAAGGCTCAGTGCTCACTCAGGTCTGTCTGGTCTGTTTCAAGGTCAAGTCCACAGCTGCAGAAAACACAGGCCAGGCAGAACACAAAGGTCTCGGCCTTGCATTAGGAATGTTCCATGGCATTTCCTGACGGTGAGTGTGCACCCCGCAGGGGAGGGTGCAGGGGCAAGTCACACGCACATCACCCTTATACATGGTGCATGTACCACGCCACATCGCACCCCCTCATCACACACCTCGTAGATAACATATCCACAGGAAGGGGGAGGGGCCAAGGGCAGTTGGCTGAGACCCTGCTGGAGCTGAGCAGCAGGGCCGCAAGGCCCCAAGCACTTAGGGTGCCAGTCCCGGATTTCTAGGGACTTTCCAAGGACTTGCAACCAGACAGTGTCTTGCTGGGGGGAAATGGCAATCCCCGAAGTCATCCTTCAACTTAGCATGGTTCACACACACAAACACACGCTCACACCTACACATGTGCGTGCACGCCCGTACGCATACATGTGCGCACACACACAAACACACACCTACACATGTGCGTGCACACCCGTACGCATACATGTGCGCGCGCGCACACACGCACACGCCCACTCAGGCACACGCGCCCACACAGCCAGGCCAGGCAGCCCCACAGCAGCGCTGGGGTCGGGCTGATTAAGTGGAAAGTCCCGCGCACCGCGCGCTCGCGTTGCCACGCCGGCCGGTCAGCACCGGAGGAAGCCAAGCCGGGCACGCAGAGCGGGGTCACCTCGCCGTCCCCGCCGCCCGCGGGCAGTCGCTGGAGTGGGGCGGGCGGCGCGCGCACGTGGCGGGATCTGGGCCTCAGAGACACACTGGGCGGGGCGACAGGCGCGGGGCCGCGGGGCCTTTAAGGGGCGGGAGGGCGGGCCGCGTGGGAGGCCTCGGGGACGGCCCGGGCGCTGGGGTGGCCCCCGCCGGGGACCCGGCCCCGCCCCCGCCCGCCGGCCGCGCCCCTCCTTCGTCCCTGCCCCCGGCCCCGCCCCGCGGCCCGAGCCTCCTCCGGCCACTGCTGGGCCGCGGGCGGGACGCCCAGGGGCGCCGCGCGGAGGAGGAAGCGCGCCCGGGCCGCGGCTCCAGCAACTTCCCAGACGCCGGAGTCGTGAGCTCCGGCCCCCAGGTCCTCCTGCGCGCCCACCTCCCAGCAGAGCGCGGCTGGGGCGCGATCCGGGCCGTGGCCGCCGCGCGCCGGCCAGGAATTTCCTCCCTGCGCGCCCGCCGCGCCGCTCCACGCCCCCCGCGCGCCCCGGCCCGGCGGATGTCCTGAGCTCGCCGCCCGCGGCTCTGCGCCCCGGCCGGCGGGTGCTCGGGGGAGTTGGGGCGAGGCGGGCCGGGTATGCGCCATCACCATGGCCCAGCTGGGCTCGTGGCTCGGGGAGGTCCAGTGGCTAGTCTTGGTGTCGCTCTTCGTGGCGGCGCTGGTCACCGTGGGCCTGTACCTGGCGCAGTGGGGGCTGGCCAGGGCGCACCCCCGGCCTCGGCGGCGGTCGCCGGCGGAGCCTGGCGGGGGGCCGCGCCCCGAGTCCGACGCGCTGCTCTCCTGGATCCTGACGCTGAACAGCTGGAGGAGCCAGTGGCAGGCGGCCTGGGTGGCCGCCCTGAACCGCGAGGCGGAAAGGAAAGGGGTGAGTTTCCGTAGAGAGGGGTCCAGCGGGGGGCCGGGGGCGGCTGCTGGCGGGGCGGGCAGCCGGAGTCAAACTCTCGCTCCTGGAGGCGGGGCTGCAGCCCCCGACCGATCCAGAGCGAGCCTTGGCACAGTGGCACAACATCCCTGAAAGTTAGGGGAAGGACCGGGTGCGCCCAAGACCCTTGGTGGGGAGTCAGGACAAGGCGATTCGATTTTATTCACCAAACAGCAATGTGCCAGCCCTTGGGCTGCGAGGGGACAGAGTACTGGCCGAGGGACTGGTCAGAAGGGCGCGTTCCTTCAGCTGGTGCCTGCCCTGCCCGGAGTCCCAGGGTGGATTTCTGTATCCGGTTGGGCACTTACTGATTTTGCACCTGATATATGAATAACTGTGACCCAAATATGCTTCCATCTGTAATAGAGCTGAATTGCGCCGAGAATTTCTTTCCAAAGGCCAGTGTCTCTTGGCTTATAAAAATAGTGACCATTGTTGAGGGCCAGCCACTTGCCAGCTGTTGTACCTGGGGCTTTGGGTGTGTGCATCATCTCTTCATCACAGTTTGACAGGTGAGGAAACTGCCAGCTGGTGAGGCCAAGCAGTGTGCCCAGGGTCACCCAGCTTGTCTGTGGCAGAGTGGTGACGTGACCCAGCTGCCTCTGGCCCCGAGCTAAGGGCTTGTTACCTGGCTGCCCTGCCTCCCTGCTCCTGTGCTTGTTTCTTCCTTGGTAATTACTTGGTGACTGATTTTTTACTTTTAAGGCTTCTTGGTTTAATGACAGGCTCCTGGCGTCCACTATTTTTAGGCATTTGCTAGGGAGGAATCAGGGCCCCACGGGTCTGGGGAAGTGTCTCCCAGCCCCCGCTGCCTCCTAGCACCTGCCCTCGCAATTCAGCGGCCATTCTCTCTGGAAACAGGGAACTAGTGAAAGCTGAATGTCTGGACCCATCAACCTTCAAAATATTCCACAGCGGGCCCTGTGCCTGGTCTCTGTGCCGTGGCCTTGGAAAACACAGCCATGGAAATAAAAAAACAAAAAAGCTTTGAGTATAAATTAGCATAAATCCAACAATTCAAGAGACCTTGTTCTGAACGCCTGGGGGAAAAAATTAATAAAAAAATGTACCTTTTAGATGAACAAAGGCCTCAAAGTCTTGTTGCCGAGAATCTGGGCCTTGGCTGCCCGGAGCGGGACATCTGAGGGAACCAGCCGTGTCTTGTGGGAGCCCTGAAGCCCCATGTCCTCACACCCGGGAGCAATCACCGGTGTGCACACGCAGCAGAGACATGAAGCCGCTGTCACTGACCCCGGGTTGCCCTGGTGTCGCAGGCCTGCTGCGTCCGTTGCAGGCACAAGTCTTGTCTCTGTTCCCCTCTGTAGGGTGCAGGTGTCAGGTCTGTGGGATCCTCCTGCATCTGACACCGGCACTCCTGACTGGGGTTCAGGCTCAGGGGCAGTGGCCCTACCTGCTGTGAAGTTGGGGTGGGTTGCCGGACACTTCTTGATTGGCCTCAGAAAATCTGATCCCCTTAGCTATCATGCTTCCATATTCCCGTGTGGTTGGGGTACTGAGAGAGAGGAGGAAGTCCCTGCCCTGGCATTTGTCTTGAGCTGCTCAGATCACTCTGAGAACACTGAGGAAATTATTTGGAAGTTTTGAAACCTTCTAGCTGCGTATCTCCGTGGGCTCGGGGCGGGCTTTGTGTTCGGGAAGTGGCGAGAGGGATTTGGCGTGTTTGCATTTTCTCTGTGCTCTGTCTGCCGTTGGCCACAGCGTCCGGTCTCAGACTTCAGTTTTTCCAGCGCTCCGGCCTGGGAGGGCAATGGTGTACCCGGGTCAGGCCTGAAGCAGCGCAGGGGCATCTCTGGAATTCTTACGTGCACACGGGAGATGGGTTTTGTGATGCCAGTTGTGTGGTGTCGCTCTGCTCTCCCGGGCCCTGGTGCCTGGGAGGGTTTTGCAGGCAGATAGGATCTGGGTGACTCGGCTCCCTGCTGCTGACCTGCTACACACCCTCTCGGTGTCCCAGGCCCTCCTGGGACAGCAGTGGCAGCGTGGGTGAGCAGGTGCTGGCGCTGGCACCCGTGGGTGTCCTGACCCCGGCAGGATTCTCTCTGCCCTCCCCCACTGCACTCCCACTAATCCCTGATCAGGGCTGACACTGCGCCGGCTCTCCCGGACAGCCAGCTTAGTGAGGCCCCCTGCCCCTGCCTTGTCCTGATGTCACTCCACCCTACCTGGGAGGAGGCCAGTTTTCGGCCTGTCACGGGGGAGCGAGGAGACGTGGCAACAACTTGATCATCTGCACCATCTTCTGTGGAAAGTGGAATCTTCTGTCGGACAGAGACAGCACCCCTCCCATTCTAAGTTTTACCCCGGCTTTGTATTTTAAGAAGGAAAGAAAACCCTGAACTCTTTTAGCTGAGCTCCCTTTCCTTCTCCAGAAAGGGAGACTGAGGCTGGTCAGCTAGATCTACCGAGGCCAGCCCAGACCCTGGGCTGGGGTCCTCGTGGTCCCTCCGTGACTGTAACATGTCCCTGTGGGAAGCAATTTTGCTCTGAGACCCAAGTGCTTCCTTTAAGTGCGGCCGGCCGGGGAGCTCTGAGCGTGGGGCTGTTGAATGCATCCCAGACAGGGGGCTCCTGCCTCCGAGGGTTTGAGGATGGATCTGTACCCTGTGGAGTCCCCTCCTGTCTGATGGCTGATGACGTACCCTCCCGGTGACCCAGGCCTCCCTGGGCCTTTGCCGTGGGGACAGCAATGACAGCGTGGGTGAGCAGGTGTAGGCGGTGGCACTTGTGGGCACCCCGACTTGCAGCAGCCCGGGTCCCCTATGTCAGATGGCACCCCAGATTCCAGCCCTCACTCCGGAAATGTCTTTAAATTGCATGGGATGGCGATTTGGGCCCAAACAGAGGAAACTGTTGCCAACCTGCTAGCTCCTCAGGTGGGCACAGGTGCGTGGGGAGCACAGCAGACTCACCCTGAGGTCTTAGAAGTGCTTCCCCCTGCCAGTCTGGACTTAGCACGCATGTGCTGGCGGGAGCGTGCACGCACACCATGAGCACTTCCTACTGGCTGCGGATCGCAGTGAGAAGCTGCTCCTGGCACACGTCTCCCCATGCCAGCCACCAGCCAAGTTCCCCGTCCCTGGACAACTCTCAGGCTGGTTGTCTCAGTCTCTTGAGTTTCCACCGGGTCTGATGTTGCAAACACCTCATTCCCACTGAGCCAGGGCGGCGTTGGGCCGCGCAGCCCTCCTGAGCCCGGGCCCGGACCCGCGTGAGCAGCAGGGGCCCCAGAGAGAGGAGCGTGCCCTGTGACCAGCCTGTCTCCTGGAGGCCCACTGAGCGGGTGAGGCCTGGATTAGGAAGGTCTCCAAAGCTGTTTGTTCCTTAGTCCTTTGGCCCAGGGTTTCTTCAGAGGAATGTTCTGATGCAAATGACCAGGACTGCAGAGCGGTCTCTGCAAAAAAAAATGTTGCTGTGTGAACTTAGAGCATGTTATTAATAGCTCTGACTTGCACATGAGTTTGTGCAATTTAAAAAGTAAATAATGGGGCCACAAGACTTCAGAGTCCTTGTGTTATACAATGACCTCCAGTCGTGTGCACAAAAACCCAGACTCCTTGGCCAGTGCCAGTGGCACGGTGCTGGAAGTCAGTTGGTACAACTGGCCACTGGGAAGAGGCTCCCTCCACCAGAAGAGGGAACACTGGCCTTTTGGGGGTGACTATCCCTGCACCCTCCCCCATGACCTGCCCCCACAGATCTCCTTTCTGTTGTTCAGACCAGACACTCAGGGATTTTTCCTGTACTGGGGCCTTCCCACAGGTCCTCCTGTTAGGAGTACTTATCTCCCTTCGCCTTATTCAACTTCCCTAAGCCTCCCAGGTCTGGGCTCAAAGGTCCCTGACCCTCCCAGTGTGTCCTGACGCTGCCCCACCTCTTGCCTCCTCACCCCCAGCCCCCGGTGGTCACCTATGCCCCAGGTGGTCACCTGTGCCCCAGGTGGTCAGCTCCCCGTCTTGTGAGCCGGGCAGGGCTGGACCCAGTGCCCGGGACAGAGCTGGCTTGGAGCAGGCCCCGTTGTCGTCATGGGGTGAGTGACAGGGCCCGTGGAGGGGAGGAAACAGTGGCACTGCTCGTCACCCTGTCTGGACATAGGCCTTCTGGCTCGGGAGCTGGCCAAGCCTGGACAGAACAAGCTGTTTAATGCGTTTGCTTTTTCACTTCTAAAGCATCAACATTAAAGGAGGCCCACTGATGACTTTGCAGACCGTCCGTGGGAAGCCCAGAATAGGCGCCGGTTCTGGCTGTTCTTTGCGCTCGCCCATTTTCCCAACAAGAGAGGAATTCAGGAAAGAGTGGGTGTAGTGTTAACGTCAACTGAGATTCAGCCAAAGCTAACTTTGACTGCCCACTGAGGTTGCTGAGGAGGGAAGAGACTTCTCCAGCCGCTTGCAAGAGCGAATGTGAGGAAGCTCCAGGGTGGCGCCGGCTTCGAGTCCCGCTCTGCGCTCTGTACTAGCTGTGGATCCTGGGCACGTCCTGACCTCCGTGGGCATTGTCTGTAGAAGGGGATAACTGGGTTCAACCCAGAAAACAAAATCTACTTCCGTAGACATGAGAGCAGACCTGTGCAAGACATTTAGCAAAATGCCTGTCATGTATGAGCCCATAAAGGTGGGCTGCTCTCTTGGAAAGTCTCCTTCTTATAACTTTTTAATCTTGAACGGCTTTTGGGTTTACAGAAAAGTTGAAAAAAATAATTCAGAGAGTTTCCATATAATCTTCATTCAGCTTCAGTGAGGAGAACCAAGAAATTTAATTGATACAATGTTACTATAATTCATTACACAACAAAGTTAACATGCCAATAATATAAGAGATTAAAACTGACACAATGTTTCTATAATGCATTATACAACAAGGTTAACATTGTGATAGTATAAGAAATTAACATCGTTACAATGTTACTATGATTCATTATACAATAAAGTTAACATTGTGATAGTGCAAGAAATTAACATTGTCACACGGCCATTAGTAAGTAAACTAAAGACCTTATTTGAATTTCCCCAGTTTTCCACCAGTCTCCTTTTATTGTTCCAGGGTCCCCTTCAGGAGCCCATGTAGCATTGAGTTGTTACTTCTTGGGCTGCTACAGTCTGTAGTGGTTTCTCAGACTTTCTTTCTTTTTCATGACCTTGGTAATGCTGAAGAGTATTGATTGTTATTTTGCTGAATGTTTCTCAATTTGCCTGGTGTTTGCATTTGACTGGATGGAGGTTGTACAAACTGCAGTTCGTGCCTCTCTGGTGTACAACCCGCAGTTCGTGCCTCTCTGGTGTACAACCCGCAGTTCTCTCTCTGGTGTACAACCCACAGTTCGTGCCTCTCTGGTGTACAACCCGCAGTTCGTGCCTCTCTGGTGTACAACCCGCAGTTCGTGCCTCTCTGGTGTACAACCCACAGTTCGTGCCTCTCTGGTGTACAACCCGCAGTTCGTGCCTCTCTGGTGTACAACCCACAGTTCGTGCCTCTCTGGTGTACAGCATCATGGGACTCATGGCGTCAGTGTGAGGTGTTGCCGGGTGCTGCTCTTGTTGCCTCGCTAAGGTGGTTTCTGCCAGCTTTCCTCCTCTTGTATTTATGTTTCTTCTTATATCTTTAGCCTTGCAGTTAACACATATCTTGGGGAGATATTTTGAGACTATACAAATCCTTTGCTTTTTAAACAAAGGATTTGTTTAAATCTTTACTTTGAAATAAGATATGTGCAGTGTGCATAGGAATTTGTTCATAGTTTTTTTTAAAACTATAGTCTGGCCCTCCAACAGTCTGAGGGACAGTGAGGATTTGTTCCTCACTGTTTTTTGCATCCATCGGTGCATGTTTTCTGTAGCAGTTACTTATTTGCAGTATGCTAAATGTTGACTTTGTTTCCCCTTGAACGTCTACATTTATTAATTAGAACTATACTGCAAGAAAGAACTGCCACTTCTCCATCTATGTTTTAGCAGTTAACTGATTAGTAACCTTAGTATGGACTTATGGATATTTATTTTATGCAATGGCTTATAATCTAGTGAATCACTATTCATTTGTTTGCTTAAATTGTTCTTGGTTGGGCCATTAGCAGCTTCTTGTTCTTCCATTAAGCTCACATGTTTTTTGTTTTGTTTCTTTTGTGTTTTTGTTTTGCACTTCCTTCTTCTGTGGTTCCAGGAGATGTTTGCTTTAAGCTCTTTTGTTTTTCTCTCCCCTGGCCCTGGATTCAGCCACTTCTCCGAGCAGCCCCGATTCCTTTTATTGGAGAAGCGTTAGGAAACCAAGATCTGGTGTTGGACGGCTCACTACTGCTTAGGCTCATTGCTCCTGCACCCTCCCGGCGACAGAGCCAGGGAACGTGTGTACCAATGCACGCATACGGAGGCCTGCATTTCTGTGTCTTTCTTTGGATATATCTTAAACACGATGACAAATGTATACTGACACCTTGGGTTTCAGAGCAATGGCACAGACTTCATTTTAGTTTTCCCCTGTTTTTGTTCTTAACTCCCTTCTCCAGGAGTAAGGTATCTGGCCTGACCGTGTGTAATATATTTACTTATTTGTCCAGTTCTAGTGTACACCTGAAGTAGTTTCTGAATTGCTAACGCATACCCAGGTCAGAAACACATTTATTAGATTGCAGCGTTTACGTGCAGTCAAGATGCTGCTCTCTAAAGTTTCTCAGGTTGTATCTCTGCCCTGCGACTATGGCATTCGTTCGTAATACAGCGACGTGCTCGTGCATCGGAACTGCGGTTTTCATTACGGTGGTTCTATAGTGTGTCTCAGTGTCTGGTGGAGATAGTGACCCTGGTAGTTTTCCTGGCTGTTCCTGCGTGTTTCTTTTCCCGCGTGGAGGTAAGTCTCACTTTGGCGTAAGTGGCATGGTGTCTCGGCGTGGGCAGGGCGGCAGAGGTGCGGAGACCCTGCGTGCGCCCGTGAGCCACAGCCACGTTCTGCTCCCGAGACCCAAGGACAAGGCTGATTGGGAAGGAAAGGCCATCTCTCTGTCCTTGTTTTAAGTCAATTTATTTTCTCTGTGAGACTGCCCCTTGACATACAATTTCCCAGCAAAATCTTTTCAGGATTTTAATCCAGAAGGTGCCCCAGGGAAGAGGGTAAATGCTGCCCATGCCGCGGGCTTGTGCAAGGCAACATTGTGTCTTTCTGCTGCTACAGAAGGCACATTGTTTCATCCTCCTCCGTCCCCGCGGCTGGAGCGTGGCCTGTGGCCGGTTTCCTGCCTGGCACTGGCCTCCGCGCCGGGTCTGTTCTCTCAGGCGGGCAGCTTGGCCACAGAGCAGGGGCGTCACCAAGCTCACCGTGTGCCCCTTGGCCAGCAGGTCCCGTCAGAACAAGCCCCAGCACAGAATGCCGGACCAGCATCCCTGAAACCGGGATTCCATCCCTCCGAAGCAGAT
Organism: Microcebus murinus; assembly: GCF_040939455.1. NCBI lineage: Eukaryota > Metazoa > Chordata > Mammalia > Primates > Cheirogaleidae > Microcebus > Microcebus murinus. The sequence continues at coordinate 3,661,181 of NC_134104.1, forward strand.
TTAATTCTCTGTTGATTTGTTGTGGGTGAGGTAGATGTTGCTAGAACAGGGTGGGGTTAGAAGCACATAAATTAAAATATTCTGCGCCTTCTAGGTTTACTCTTGGTCGTTGGGAGTTCTCAGGAAATAGCCGCGGGATGGATTCACTGCTTGCTCACTTGCTCTGTGCCTGCCAGCGCAGCCCTGGCGCCGTCCGCACGGCTACCGCCGTCCCCGTGGTGGCCCTGCCTCCTATCTAGGGCCGGCTCGGCGCCGAGGAGCATCTCCTCACTGGATGAGACGTGGAGGCAACTGGTGGGGCTGCACGCTTTTCAGGCGCCCAGTGAGAGCTTAACCATGACGTGCACTTTACAGCAGGCCGGGAGGAGAGTGCACGAGAGTTTTGACCCAGGGTCATGTGGTCGGCATGTGTGCTTAGAGTCTCCCGAGAACTTAATTGGAACAGGACAAGACTTAGTTGGCTATCCAAGCTCTGAGTTCTTCGTTTATGAACCAGTGTTCTTGCTGCCTCGTGGCCATGTTCATTTAACCACTTGGGTATGGCGCTCAGCCGGCACTCCCAGCCCGCACGGGGGTCTGCGCCGGGCGTTGACGACGCGTCCGTTTTGCTCTTGTGTGATGAGGAAGGCTTGAAAGCGCTGAAAGCTTGTTTTACTTTACAGGCAGCTTTAGGAAAATAACTATAATAACTCCTACTAAGGACGTGTTAAAAGGTCACAGATTCGTAGTGACTCATTAGCTGAACGTACACACTGCAACTGCAGAGATAAGAGCAAAAGCTTTTGGCTGTCAAATCAACGTTCGGCTGTGCACCTTCATATCACAGCTGTCGGCTAGAGTCCATGCTCTCGTTCATCTGTGGCTGTCGACTGTAGTCGACGCTCGTACCGAAGTGGTTAATTACACATCTCTCACGTGGAGGTTTTTAATTGCGAGAACCAGAGTAGACACGAGCTGCCGAGTTTGCTGGCAGGGTACTGCAGGCAGCGCAGGGCTGGGCAGAGCCGAACCCTGAGGCCGGGGGGGCTCTGGAGGCCGAGGAGCCCACCCAGTGGGGACAGCCGCCAGGCAGGCTCATTTCCAGCCAAGGAGTGTTGTCTGTCTCTCAGACCCCAGGGAGGGGCCAGGGCCGGGGCTTCCCACCCGCCCCCTGCTCGGGCGGAGGGAGAGGAGGATGGGGGAGCAGCTTCAGCACCGGGCCACTCTCCCAGACACAGCCCCAGACCCCTGCAGGGCCGCCACTCCCACTGCCCCGCGGGCAGCAGCCGGGTCGGGAGACTGCGGCCTTCCCCTACGCTGTCCACAGGAGGACTCAGAACACCCTTCGCTGGCTTATTGCAACGCCTTTGGGTGGGTCCCCCGTTTCCCTCCTCCCATAACCGAATCCTGCCCACCGAGCACACCCGTCACCAGCTGCGCTCGGCTGCGAGAACCTACTGATGTTTAGCCATTGCTGCTGCGTAGAAGCACGGATTTCACTGAGAGACGTCTTACTGCCTTTGCTTATATTTGCAGAGCTTTATACAAATACATAATTATTTTTGAGACAGATTCTCACTCTGTTGCCTGGGCTAGAGTGCCGTGGCATCAGCCTAGCTCACAGCAACCTCCAACTCCTGGGCTCAAGCGATCCTCCTGCCTCAGCCTCCCGAGTAGCTGGGACTACAGGCACGTGCCACCATGCCCGGCTAATTTTTTCTATATGTTTTTAGTTGGCCAATTAATTTCTTTCTATTTTTAGTAGAGATGGAGGTCTCGCTCTTGCTTGGGCTGGTCTCCAACTCCTGACCTTGAGCGATCCTCCCGCCTCGGCCTCCCAGAGTGCTAGGATTACAGGCGTGAGCCACCGCGCCCGGCCTACATGATTTTTTTTTTAAAGCAGCTGCTCCTGTGCACGTGCCTCATGCTGTTTCTCTGTGCAGGGCCCGCTGTCCCTGGCCTTTGAGGAGGACCCGCGGCAGGAGCCCCTGGAGCTGGCGGTGCAGGAGGTCTCCAGCGTGGCCAGGTCGGCCGAGGAGAAGGTGAGCCCGGTGCCGTCCCTGCAGGAGGGAGGGAGTTTAATGCTGGGGGTGGAGGGATTAATTTTGTTTCAGAATTATTTAGTGAAAATGCAGAATGCTTATACCAGGGGCTGAAAAAAAAAAGATCTGGCCCACCAACTGATGAATGGATGAGCAAAGTGTGGTCTACCCATGTGATAGAATAATTTATTCAGCCTTAAAAAGGAAGGAAATTCTGACATATGCTACAACATGGATGAACCTTGAATACATTATGCTAAGTATTGATAAAAGAAGCCACTCACAAAAGCCCCATATCTCGTATGACTCCATTTATATGAAAGATCCTGAATAGATAAATCAATAGAGACAGAGAGTAGATTCGTTTTGCCAGGGTTTGGGGGAGGGGAATCTTTGGGAGGAAATGGAGAGAGATTGCTAATGGGTATGAGGTCTCTCACTGGGGTGACGAAAATGTCCTGAAAGTGATGGTGATGGTCACACGATCCTGAGAACAGATTAAAAACCATTGAATTGTACGGTGTGAACAGGTGAATTACTTTATGTAAATTGTATCTCAGTAAAGCTGATGTGTGTGTGTGTGTCTGCAACATGCCATATATATTTGAGCCATTAGATCAGGGGTCCTCCAAAATTTTAAACAAGGGGCCAGTTCACTGTCCCTCAGACCGTTGGAGGGCCAGACTATAGTTTTAAAAAAACTATGAACAAATTCCTATGCACACTGCACACATCTTATTTCGAAGTAAAGAAAACAAACGGGCAAAAACACCCGCATGTGGCCCCTGGGCCGTAGTTTGAAGACGCCTGTATTAGATACTATGTAGAATTCATTTTCCTGCTGCTAACAGTTCCTAGGCTGAACTTAGTAGACTGGCTGGATGCCATAAATCATAAAAAAAAAAAAGCTTCTATAATGAGTCCTAAGAAAGTTTCTCTGAAATGCAAGACTTACCCTTGTATTGATTAAATTATTATTGTTGTTGTTGTTGTTATATATTAATAGCTTCTTTCCCTTAAGCTCTGAATTTTTTCCCCATTAATAAAAATGATTTACTTGCCAGGGACATTGGCATAACTACCAAATCCCAAGACGCGCTCCAAATGGAGAAGCACAACGTCCTTGCTGCCTGCTCAGTGCACCCGACTGGTAGTTTACAGTCTGGAGTGGCAGTTAGATTCCAGGGTGTGGTCTCACTTTGGGAGGAAAAGGAATCAGTGAGTGCTTCCCCCAGCCTTCACTCTCATATTTATTTCCCACACGTGTATATATAGAGAGAATGTAGTTCTAAAAACATCAGTGACGGCGAAGTTCTGTCCTCGGTCCCATCTCCAGCGGTGACTGTTCTCCTAGACAGCTGCTCGGTCTTCGTTCTCAGCCTGTGTTCACACTGAACGTGTGTGTGTTTGCACGCGCGTGTATTTTAAAGGTGCCGTATGTTGCTGATGGATCTGTCTGCATTGTATTATCAAGTTAAACCGAGTGTGCCATTTAGCAGACAGTGACTGAGCCAGACAGTGTCGCCAGCCCCCAAGCCCCACCTCTGGTGTCTCCCTGTCACAGCTGCAGTGTCCTTTGTGCATTTAAAACTTTTAATCATTTTTACGTAGAGTTGTGCAGCAGACTTTCCCCATAGAGAGCACCGTGGTTCTGAGACTCATCAAGGTTGATTTTTGTGGCTCTAGTTCATGTGCTTCAACTGCAGTCCTGGGGTTCTAGGGGAACCGGAGTTTGCTTACTCATCTGCCACTGCTGAGTGATTAAGGCGTTTTCTCTTTTTCACGAGTGTACGTTGACTGTCCCTTATCCAAACGTTTGGGACCAGGGGTGTTTTGGGTTTTGGCTTTTTTGTGTGTGTGTGGAATATTTGTATCATTTTTTTTTTTTACCAGCCATGCATTCTTAATCCAAAACCCTCCAGTGAGCATCTCCTTTGTGCATCACATCAGCAACTCAAAAACGTTCAGATTTTGGAGCATTTTGAATCTGGATGTTTGAATTCGGGGCGCTCAACCTGTAGAAACCATGCTGCAGTGAGCATGTGTGTTTACTCACTCCTTGGGCACAAGCGCAGGGCTGTCCCAGGGATAGGCAGGGACTTGCTGGGTTGCAGGCGTGTGTGTTAGCTCAACCGAGTATGCCCGAATCCACCGGTTCAACAGCCTAAGTGCCGTCCCAGTTCCCTCTGCCCCAGCGGCGTGGGAGAGTGAGTGCTCTCTCCCCGAGTCCTTTCCGATACTGAAGCTACACAGCGGCGTGGGCCCTGTGAGTGAGTGCGGGAAGTCGCTGGGAGGTGCCAGGGAAGCCCACGGCCAGAGCACGGGATGCTCAGACCAAGGCAGCCCACGTTGCTGGGAGGGGCCCGGCAGCCAGTGGTCCCGCGCCCATTTTGCAGACTGGAAAGGTGAGGTGCAGAGGGCTGCGGCCCGACCTCCCTGGGCAGTGCACACCCTCTCTGCTAGTGAACAAATAGGGAATGAATCCTTCTGTGTCTGGGCGGTTTCTCTATGGTATTTCCTGACGATTTTCCAAGTAGGAGAGGAATGGGACATTCAGGGCCGGCCTGGACAGGTAGGGGGGACGCAGAGATGTGGAAATAGCAATAGTCCATTTTCAAAGGTCTCTATATGGCCAGAAAGGGAGCCTTAGAATGTGGGTGGGTAAACACCTTTCCTTTTAATATAATTTAGTATAATTATAGAAATAGAAATGACAGAAGTGGTACTCGTGAATTAGAAGTTAAAAACAACGTAGCCTCTGAACACCCGTGTTCATAGCTGCGTCTTTCGCAGTAGCAGAAAGGTAGATGACCAGATGCTCACTGATGGGTGGCTGGGTAAACCGAACGCAGTGTGACACACAGTGGAATGTTATTTAGCCTTGAAAAGGAAGGGAATTCTAACACATGCTACAACGTGGATGAACCTCAAGGCCATTTTGCTGAAGGAAATAGGCAGCCACAGAAAGTGAATGATAGCAGTCATAAAAAGACAGCTTAGTTACGTGAGTCCACTTACATGAGGTCCCTACCGCAGTCAAATTCACAGAGACAGAAAGTAGAATGGTGGCTGCCCGGGTGGGGGGTGGAGGATGGGGAATCATTATTTAATTGGAACAGAGTTTCATTTGGGGAAGATGAAGAAGTTTTGTGGCTAGAAAGTGGCGATGGCCGCACACCAAGGTGAGCGTGCTTAGTGCCACTGGACTGTGCACTTCAGAATGGCTAAGATGGTAAATTCCATGTTACGTATCTTTTGTCACAAACATAAAAAAATGGAGGTATGTAAAAAATTTTTTTAGTTTTTCATCTAACAAGAGCTTTATTAAAAAGTCATTTACCCTTCCTTTACCTGAGATATGATTTACTGACCCTTGCCAAGCACCAGCGATTTTATTTTAAAAAACTTATTTTTAAATTGACAAATAAAAATTGTATATGCTTATGGCACACAACGTGATGTTTTGATGTATGCACACATTGTGGAATGGATGAGTCAAGCTAACTAACAAACTTTGTGTGCTTATTGTTTTTGTGTGGTTGGAACACAAAGTCTACTCTGGCAATTTTCAAGTATACAGTATATGACTTTAATCGCCACGTTGCGCAGTAGCAGATCTCCGGAACTCATTCCTCATGGCTGAGACCAGCATCTCCCCATCGCTCCGCCCGAGCCCTCGGTAACCACCGTTCTGTTCTTTCACTTTTCCCGAAAGTGAAAGAAAAAAGAAAACACTTTTTCCACATGTAAATGCACTTGTGGAATTTGTCTGTCTGTGCCTGGCTTATTTCATTTAACATAACGTCTTCCAGGTTGACCCATGTTGTCACAAGTGACAGGCCTTCCTTCTTTATTTAAGGCTGAGTAGTATTGCCTTGTGTGTGGACACCACATTTTCTTTATCCATTCATCCACTGATGGACACTTAGGTTGGTTCCATGTCTTGGCTGTTGTGAATAGTGCTGCAGTGAACGTGGGGGTGCAGATGTCTCTTCCACATAATGACTTTATTTCCTTCGGATATTCAGTTGACCCTTGAACAAAGTGGGGGTTAGGGTCACCAAGCCCCTGCACAGTCAAAAATCTGAATATAACTTTTGACTCCCCCAAAACTTAGGTAGTAATAGCCTGCTGTTGACCGAAAGTCTTACCAATAACATTAACAATTGATTAACACATATCTTTGTATGTTATATGTATTATAGACTGTATTCTTACAATGAAGTGAGCTAGGAAAAAAAAAGAAAATTTTATTAAGAAAATTATAGGGGAGAGAAAATATGTTTACTATTCGTTAAGTAGAAGTGGATCATCATATAGGTCTTCATCCTCATCATCTTCATGTTAAGTAGGCTGAGGAAGAGGAGGAGGAAGAGGCGGGGTTGGTCTTCCTGTTTCAGGGGCTGCTGAGGCAGAAGACAATCGGCGTATAAGTGGATCCCCAGAGTTCAAAGCCATGATGTTCAAGGGTCAACTGTATACCTGGTAGTGGGATTGCTGGATCATATGTTAGTTCTATTTTTAACTTTTAAAGAAACCTCCACACTGCTTTCCATAACGGCTGTACTAATTTTCATGCCCACCAATACAGCACAAGGCTCCCCTTTTCACCATAACCTTGCCAGTACTCGCTCCCTTTCATCTTTTTGATAATAGCTATTCTAATAGGTGTGAAGCGATATCACATTGTGGCTTTAATTTGCATTTCCCTGATGATCAGTGCTGTTGAGCATTGTTTTCATACACCCGTGGGCCATCTGTATGTCTTCTCGTAAGAAATATCTATTCAGATCCTTTGACCATTTTTAAATCAGGTTATTTGTTTCCTTACCATTGAGGAGTTTGAGTTCATTATATATTTTTGGATATTAACCCTTATCCGATGAGTCCTTTGCAAATATTTTCTCCCATTCCATAGGTTGTCTCTTCACTCTGTTGATTAATTCCTTGGCTGTGCAGGAGGTTTTTAGTTTAATACAATCCCACTTGTCTGTTGTTTTTGTTTTTATGGACTGTGCTTTTGGGGCCATACCCAGAAAGACCTTTGCCCAGACCAAGATCCTGGATCTTTCCTGCTATGTTTTCTTCTAGTAGTTTTACAGTTTCAGGTCTTCCATTTAAGTTTTTAATCTGTTTTCAGTTGCTGTTTGTATGTGGTGTGAGCGATGGGTCTATTTTCATTCTGCACGTGGAGGTCCAGTTTTCCCAGCACCATTCCAGGTGTCGGTGGTTGGTAGCTGCAGAGGGCGGGCTTCAAGCACAGACGGACACGCTGCTGTTGCAGACACTACAGGCCTTGGCAGGGTTAGACCTCAGGCTGCAATGGGTCCATTCTGCCTCAATCAGAAATTCTACTACTATCATAAAATCAACACAAGTGCATTGTTGAAAATTTTAAAAACCCAGAAGAGTATTTTTTTAGGAAAAAAAAACAGCGGTAGTCACTTGAGCTGGTGATTGGCTCTGTTCATATGTTGGTCTGTGTTTCCCCTCTTTTTCTTATGCATTTATTTATTTGTCCTACAATTTAGACATACTACATTTATTCTCTTTCCCCCACATTATTAAAATTCTTTGGCAATTCATATCAATGAATGCATACTGTGTGACGGTCAGAGTCAAGGTGTCGAGCAGGAGTGTGTCATCCTGCTGGGACCAGGGCTCTTTGCTGCATCCTCTGGCTGGGCCTCTGAGTGGCTCGACTACCCGTCTGCAGACGGGGGTAACATCCCCCCTTAGGCTGGTCCTGAGGATGGAACACGTTGGTTCAGGTAAAGCACAGGAAACCATGCCAAGCACATAAGCGCTCCGTAAATGCTGTTGTCACCCTACCTCTGTTGTTATTTTTGCTCGTGTGTTTATTTCCCCCCTGTTCCTGGAAGACTAGACATACGTGGAGAAAGAGTACGAGCGTGGTTAAGGGTCTTGATACTGTCAGAAAAGCAGCCTTAGAAAGTAGATGATTAAATTGTGTTTGTTTTGATATAGCTACAGAAATAGTGCGGGCTCGTTAAAAGGTTAAAACCAACATAGACGTGTATAAACTTTTCTTTTTTTAAGTCTATCCCTCTCATTTCCCTGCTCCTCCTCCTCCCCCGACCCTGTCAGGATGGGACCTCTGTGAGCAGATCCTTGGAAGCGTTTTACCTGCCCGAGACAGGCGGGAACGTGCACACACGGTCTTGTTCTGTTGCACGGCGGTTTTCTGCAGTGCTCGACTTTTATGTTTTCTCTGTCAGATGAGGAAGTGAGCACTTGTCATTGCTTTGTTGTGGCTGAGGCTGGTGCTGTCCTGCACGATGGACTGGGCCCACCAGTCAGGCGGATGGCCCCCGCCACCCCCTTCCCAGCGATCTCCTTCCTGTCATTCAGCTGTGATCCTGGGGGGAGCAGGGCCTGGAGCTCAAAGCCTCCCAGTGCACCCCCGCAGGGTAGGGACACCTGCCGGAATCTGCCTGGGCTCCCGGGAAGGGTGGATTGGGAGCAGGACACCCCCGCGGGTTTGGATTGTGTGCGTGGCTTTTTGCATTCTTGGCCGAGCCTCTGGGCCAACCATGGCACATTTTTAGGGCACAGTTTTGCAAGGGAATCTAGCTGGCTTAATCAGAGTGTCTCTCGTAATGTGTCCAGGGCGGGATGTTACTTAACATGCATGCATCAAATGAAGATGGTAAGACACCAAGTCCTCTTTTTCAAGTTGTTCCGGAAGCTGGTGTTCTAGAACTGCCAGTGAGGACGAGAAGTTTACAACGGCGCCCCTCTTTTTTTGGCATCTAAGCCACACACACACACCCCCATGGGCTCCAAATATGTAATGAATTCGATGTCAGCTTAGTCATATGTTCTCCCAGCTCTGCATAATTCTCGAGGAAAAAAAAAACTGTAACAGAATTTGAGGGCCACAAACAAAAAAGTTGCGAAAGAAATGCAAACTTAGGACTCAAGGACATTACCTCTCCCCTTTCTAAGCTCCCCTCCGAGTGTCAGGTTGAATCTTTTCATCTTTCTAACTCAGCCTTGACGAGGGACATGCGGTTGGCATTTGAGCCGGGATGGGGACAAGCCCGCCCGAACCCAGGCTGTTCAGTTACATAATGACGTCTTTGATCAGTAGATAAGAGTGAGGGCGGGCTGGCCTGAGTGTCCCACTTCCTGCCTGTGAGCATGCCCGGGCTGGCGTTGCCTGGCGTTGGGTCTTGCGCCTCCCTGCCGGCCCCTCACGGAGCAGCACTGGCTGTCACCGGCTGCGGTGTTCTTGCACTTTGTCCTACAACCCACGACGGCCCCTGTGCAGCAGAGGAATCACCTTCGCGAATGCCTGGTTCGTCGACAAAAGCCCTTCTGTATCAGCTACGCAGATAGCTGGGGTCTGGCAGAGCTTGGGGCGGTTGGCGTCACCTTGCAGGGACCAATGCTTGGTCCACACCCTGCCCGGCCTGGGCGGAGCGAGGAGGTTCCACACTTTTGACGCCAAATGTGTAGGCCTTTTTCACTCACACCAGCAGCCAGTTCCCCCACTCTCTGACGACAGCCGGGCGGCTTCCAGTTCCGTTCGGCTCTGACACTATCGACCTGGAGTCAGCACAGGCGTCGCAGGTTGAGGGTCCGGTCCCGCAAGACTGCCACGCTTCGGACACCTGTCACCAGTTCTAAGTCGCCACCAGTACTTCTGCCTGACGGGCCGTAAATCGAGGATTCCCACCATCCGTCCCGCCCCAGCCCGGGTTCAGTAATGTACTAGAATGGCCCAGCACAGAACCGGGGAAACAGTGTGCTTGCCATTACCGGTGTATTATGAAGGACACACCTGGGAACAGCCAGCTGGGCGCATAGGTACGGGAGGAAGGGGAGGGCAGGGAGCTTCATGCCTGCCCTGGGTGAGCACCCTCGCGGCACCCGGATGAGTTCACCGCCCTGGCAGCTCCCCGGACCTGTCATTTGGGGGTTTATGGAGGCGTCCTGCCGTGGGCACGTGGATTACGTCATTGGCTATTGGAGATCAGCTCAACCTCCAGCCTCCCTCCCCTCCCTGGAACCTCCCATCCTGCCCTGTCCTCTCTGGTGACCAGTCCCCATCCTGAAGCTATCCAGGGCCCCCAGCACCAGCCATCTCATTAGCATACAAGAGACACGCTTATCACTTGGGGTTCCCAGGCAGCTGTGTGCCAGGAACCTAGGACAGGGGCTGAACACACGTTGATCGCAGGTGGCTTCAGGGCTGTGGCATTTTCCCAAGGGGATTCTCCCGGTGCTGCCTCGCAGAGCACCTGCTCAGACCTGGGGTGGACGCATGCCCCTCTCGCAGCTCAGGGGGTGCAGGCCGGGCCGGGTGGCAGGACCAGCAGGGCTCCTGCCAGAGGCGTCGGGGGGGGGGGGGCCCACTCGGCACCAAGGCGCGGCCTTTGCCCTTTTCTCCAGGGGTGCCCTCTGCCTTCTCGGCTAGTCTGAACATGCACCGAACGCAGTCATTTCTCCCCTAGATGTTAATTACACTCTTATGCCAGAGCAGCAAGTTTCTACCTACGTTCTCTTTCCTCACGTCCTGGGAGAGGCTTGTTCCAGAATGTTTGACCCAGAAAAAGAAAACCTTTATCTCCATAGCTCGAGCTGCCTGAGAGTCGGCCCTGCCCCTGCAGGGGGGGCGGCCACAGCCCTGCCCGGCACGTGGCAGTTCCGAGGCCTCACGCCCACGTCCCTGGCAGTGCGGGGTTGGCGAGCGCCGCCCGCGTGGAGACTCGCTGGGGAAAAGATGGGGCGCGAATCAGGGTTTGGGGACTGTGCTATGACCTGGGCTTGTTTCGGGGGGCCTCCTTCCCTCGCAGAGCCCCTCGTGGGCAGGGCTGCGGGGGGAACCCTACCCGGCACCTGCTGCGTGGTGCCCCCATGGTGCCAGGTGTGGCCCCGGGCCCTGGGTAAAGGACTTGTGTTCACCTTCAGGAATGCTCATAGCACTCCTCTGCCAGAAGAGGTGCCATCCCGTGGTACAGGGGAGGAAACTGAGGCAGAGAGGCGGTCACTAGGCCCAGGCACGGAGCTAGCCGCTAGCAGAGGCGGACGCTGACCGACAGCCGGCCTCCAGAAACGGGCTGCAAGTGCCGTGCGCAGCAAACCGCGGTTAGTGTCCTGTTTTGCGCCACCATTGTTATTATTTCACTGGTGCTCCGATTCCCACCACTTCCCCACCGTACAAGAGACAGAGGACAGGGAAAGGAGAACGGCAGGGCGGGACCAGCCTTGGCTTATGTAAGACGGCAGCGGCACAGCGCAGGCCTGCGGGATCGCCCATGACCCGCGCCCAGGTTGCCTGCGGGGAGCCGGCGGCCGCGTGGGCGTGGGGGGCTTGCGGCGCGCTGGATCCCCGAGGCTGCCTGTGCACCTGTGCGTGCCGCGTGCGCCCTGCAAGCTCCGGCGCGTCCTCTGCCCCGCGCCGTGAGGGTGGCGTCGTTTAAAGTCATCCGTGTTTGTCTCTCTGGTTGCTCGGTGGACTTTTCTTTTTTCTGCGTTGCTCTGCATGACTTGAAATTCCAGGTAGCCCATTAACCTGGTATTTATGCTGGGATGCAGGTAGGTTTTGACACTGTTTCGGACTGGGGCATTTCGGAGGGCAGGTGGGAGGAGAGGTTCCGCCCTGGAGGCCTGCTGCTCTCTCAGCTCCCTCGTGGCTGTGGCCCCTCCATGGGAGAGGGGCCTCCTGCAAGGCCACCTGTTTGCACCTGTCTGTCTGAGTGACCCACGGCAGCCTGGCGCTGGCCTAGAGGAGACAGGGTGGAGAGACGGGGCGCACCGAGCTTTGCTTGGTTGCTCGGAATACAGAACCCGGCGTTAAGGGTCAGTGTGGCGGAGTGGCCTGGCCCAGGTGGCATGCATTAGTGGCCGGCCTGGAGAAGACCGACTCCTCCTCATTTTAAAGGAAATGCCTTGTATGTGCCTTTTAATACAGAGGCGAAGAAAGAGCAGCGCATTCGCAAACAGACTTCGAAGCTTCCTCATGGTGCACGGCCGGTGAACAGCCTCCCTGTGCAATTGAAAATATCCAATGAGAAACGAGTTGAGAGTGCTGCTGGGGGTGGGTTGGAGTCGAGAGCCCGGGGGGTCCGGGGTGCACCCCAGGACCGGGTGAGATGAGAGAGAACATCTACCCAGCGCCCTGGGGGTCGGCCGCCACCCTGTTTGCAACATTGGCCGCCTCAGTCCCTGCAGGAGTTCCTTATAAAAGCACACCTTCAGCCACACTTTTCAAATTAGCCGCCAAATAGTGTTGGCTCTTGTCAGCGTTCGGATAGTATTTAGCTCTAGTGGATGTTCCAGAGTAGGGGTGATATTTTCTATCCCGTTCGTACTGACTTACAGAACATTTACGGAGGGAGGCAGATCGCAGAGGCTGGCAGGCGTGACTGATTAGGGACCGGGCGATTAGCGTGCCGGGTCTTTTCGTTTCACTGTGGGGCTCCTTCCTCGGGTGTGCTACACAGGGTGATTAAAGTGAAAAACACGCAGTGGCGTAAAACCTGCAGATGCACTTTTCAGCTGCGTCGCTAGTTCCTTTGGAGACAGAAGTAATTAAATTATTTCCAGTTGTCTGGAGAGTCTTCCGAGAAGCAGGAGCTGAGGCAGCTGTGCAGAGAAGCTTAATGGAAAAGAAAGTGAAAGAGCGTGGGGAGATGTGGAGATAAGGGGACTTCCCTGTGGGCCACTGGCTGTGGCCAAACAAAGGAGCACAGTGCCCAGATAAGCGCAGTTTGCACAGGGACACTGTTTGCACAGGGACGTGCCTGTCTGAGGCTGCGGTCTGGGAGCCGAGAGGGCAGGGAAAAGGGGAATGAAGGGCTTGGCGCCTGCCCTGCCAGCGCAGGGTGTCAGGAAGCTGGTCCCAGCACCTCTGTCCCACCTGCCCACGCAGGCGTGTCGCGTGCTCCGCCCCTGCCACGTGCAGCCGCCCTCCCGAAACCCTTCTGGCTTATGCAGAGAGGGGAAGGCTGTTCCTTCGGAATGCAAAGTCCAGCCTCCTGTTGCTCGATGTTGAAATGGTTTATGAATTGAGAAATTCTTTGCTTGCTTTGGGGGAAAAAAGATGTCAGGAATCAGGCAGGCGGGTCGGCGGCTGGTGGTGGGAGGGAGCGTGTTCCTGTGGACGCAGGTCTCGGCCTGGCGGGCCCTGCTCTGGGGCCGGGGGAGGCGGTTCCCTCCCCTCCCCGGGGAAGCCCCCCCGCCCCCCGCAGCCGCTGCTAGATGTCGCTTCCATTTAACTCTGAAAACTCCAGTCCTGACAGCCGACTGTTTCAGAGGGAGACACTTAAATCCCAAGCAGTAGGAACTTAAAAGCTGGATTTTTAAGAACTTAAAAGCTGGGTGATTGGGTTTCTCTGAGGAGCTGACCGGGAAACTTCAGGGATTCTCCTGAGCTCGGTTGTGTTTGGGATAAGGACGCTCTAGGGTCGAACTCGGGGTCTCTGCCGGAAGGATCTGCTCAACTTGCATCCACCCGGTGACCCTGCCTACCCCGCCGGTCCAAGAAGGGGACCCCTCCCAGCCGGCCAGGGCCTTGCCACCGTGCATGAGTGCAGGGAATTTAATCCCCATTGTGGATAACACCTTAATACGCTAAAAGAAGATTACTTATTTTTAAAACCTCCTTTCCGTTTTGTTCTCGTCCATTTGGCAAATGGGGCATCATTATTCCCAGGGCGGGAGAGGCAGAAGGATTTGGCCCTAATGGGGTCCGAGGTGCCCCCCGTGGGCACAGTGGTGGTGTTTTGTTTGGCTGTATCAAAACCGTGAAGCAGGTTCAGACTGTCTTGTTCCTGAGCTTTTCCGGCTGAACTCAGGGGAGGCCAAGAAAGGGCTTTTCTGCTGGCCGGTTGTATTTAGGGGGCGGGGGGCTTGGGGGAGACCTCCAGGGTGTCACTGGGAAAAGATGTTGTGACCTGGAACTGTCCCGTTTAGTGATGGCACTTACTCTAGTGATGTGGCTTGCATGGTTGATTATGAGCTTTGGAGTCTTACGTTGTAGACGTTTTAAAGTCCTTATGTTGTATCATTTATTTACTTGCTTTTAATCAAGTGCTGGTGTCCTCTGTGTGTCAGAGAGTGGGGTGGTGGGAAAGTTTCCCTAGCGCTGGACGCAAAGAGAAGCCAAGTTCTTTTCTCGCTCGAGTCAAGGCACGCATTAAGCTGTTTTCTTGGTAAAATTCTGATGAGACCGGTGTAGAAGGTTCTAGAGAAATAACAGAAGCATGCCAAGTCATTGTCTTTTTTTTTTTTTTTTTTTTAAGCAGTAAAAGGCAGAGGCTGTTGAGGCCAAGGACAGAGCATTTTCTTGGTGTCATGTCATCGGCGTGTATAACTCATCTGGCATCAAAGTGTGTCGCTCCAAAAAGGATTGTTTATAGATTCATTTATTTTTAACACGGATAGAGGACATTTCTCATACAAACATCTTTTTGTTCCGACCCCTTGCCGGAACTCTGGAGGTGGCGGAAATATGTAACTAATCCCTGTGAATCAGTCTTTCGAAAGTGACGTCACAAGCATGGGTGAGAATAAGAGTTGTGCAGTTTGGTAGTTTTCAGTTGAGGTCTTTGATCGTGGACGTTAGAAGGCGACCCCGGCCAGGGCTCGGTGGTGCACAGGTTCTGCCTTTGTCCCTGTGGCGGGGATGGGGGAGGGGGTTGTGTGTGTGCGCACAGAGCCCGCAGAGCTGGGCGTGGGGCGTGGTTTAGGGGGGCAGCCAGTAGATGAAAAAGGAAAAGACAGTGTCCTGGCCCAGAACCGTGGCCAACGGCACACCCCGACAAAGTGACCGTTTTGACAATCTTGGTATTTTAGACTCTGATGAATCCACTAGAGAGTGAAAGAATTTTTCCCTTCCTTCCCAAGTGACTCCCTGCGGTGGGGGTTAGTGATTCCTGGGGAATGTGGAGGTCAGTCTGGCCTCACCCTCGGCCTCCTTATGACTGGGCTGTGGCCAAACACACTGGCCATCCATCTGCCGCACTCCCTCCGCCCGCCCGCCCCCTCCCTGCCTGCGCACACCTGGCACCTGCCTGGCCTGGTACCTGCCCGGCGCTGGGCGGGCTCGGCATTCTGCCGGGGGCGGCCGACCTCGCATTTCACATCTGCTCCTGTGGACAGTTCTGTGGCTGAAACTATGTATTTCTCTGTCTGATAGCTGTTATCTCTCTGTAGTATTTTATGACTATGTCAGGAATATTCTGTGGTTTATTCCTGATATAATGACTTGTCTATAGATTCTTGAATGAGCTCGCTTTATAATTCTGTTTTTGGTATGGCTGTGTAACTATAATTTTTTGATATTTTGTATATTCTTTGAATTGCTCCCACAGTTTTGAAAACCATGCTACATTAAAAATTACTTAGGTAGAAAAAATTTCTTGTGTTCTGGGTAAATTTTTAAATATTTTTTACTTGTAGCATCTATAATTTATGTTCTTTCGAAGACTCATTTTAGCAAGAGAAGATGGCAAATATCTTTTACTCTGTATGCCTGTGGAAATGTCTGGGGAATTTACAAATCAGCTGTTGTGGAGAAATAGAACAAAGCAGTAGTTAGAGGGGGAAAAAACCTTCATTATATATGGACAGAGCATACCTAGACTGGGGCAAGACAAAGTTTAGCTGTTCAGAAATCCATCAAAAACCAAAGCTTTGGAGTATTGTCTCTAGTTTTAAAACTATTACGTCATAGAAAAGAGGTGAGTCTGAACGTCTGTCCGTCCAGGTTTGACGTTCCGACTTACTGTCCTTGCTAACGTGTCAAGTCCAGATTATTTTGTTCAAAGAAATAAAGATGCCCGTGTGTGAGCCCTCCTTTCTCCTGCGCGCAGTTTCATCCTGTACCTGTCTGTCCTGCAGGTGGTGGTCTGTCGCGCAGTGGGCCAGGCCGCCCGGTTCTCGGTGAGCGCGGGGCCCGCCTCGGCCGTGGGCGGGGGCCGCCGGCTGTACCACGTGCGGCTGTCCCCCTTCCATCTGCAGGTAAAGTGGGTAGACTTTGCAAGTCCCGGGAAAAGGGTCCCCACAAACGTGTAGGGTAGGCATGGTGCGAGTTACATAGCTGTGACTATTCATGCTTTTATCAGTTACCGTTCATGGCATAACTTTCAAACTGTGAGATTCCATGTTGCATATGTAAGAAAAGTGTGATGACACACACACATTTTATACTTATATACGTGTGTGTGCGTGTGTATAATAAATCGAGAGGTTGGCCTTTCAGGCCTTTCAGGCCTTTACACAAGCCAGGGGTGCTGCCGACTGTTAGAACAAGGTAAGTGGCGTCTGAAACAAGGAGGGGGTTCTCCTTCCAGCTCAGCACGAGACTGAGAAGTCCGCAGCTTGGGAAAACAGCTGGAGCATTCTTCCTTTTAGTTTTGGAAAAAAGTTAACCTTAAAAGAACCCCTTATTATTTTTATAAGTTAAAAAAAAAGTAGTATTATCATTCCATTATTTTTTGATAACAACAGGCACATATAACATATAATTACATAAAATTTTATAGAGAGAGACTCACAGACCAATGATGATCAGGACAGACTTGGGGACGCTTTTGGACGCCCGATCAGGAGACCGCTGCACGTCTCTCGCAAGAAGCAAAACGTTCACCGTAGCTCTCATCCAGCCAGTGCTTAAAACTTGCAAGCTTCCGGGCCTGTTTCAAGGGTCACCGCCAATTCAACCCCGTGTTTCATCTCCTCTGTCCTGGAACTTGGCTCCTACTGGTGGGGGTGGTGAGCCCAAGTCATACGGAATTCTCAGTTACAAAGGAAGTTGACATTCCATATGCCTTTTTTTTTTTTTTTTTTACAAGGGCATAGTTTTAAATAACAGGGCCGGCAAGATTTTCTAGCTGCCTAAGTGGATTTTTTTCTGAGGTCCACCCCCAGCCCCCACCCCACCCCAGTAACACTCCCCTTCAGAGAACCGAGGAGGTTCAGAGCTGACATCCTGGGCTTGTGAGGCATTAATGCTCCCCTGCACCCCCAAATTCTTTGGGCACTGTGGTAGGACCCCACCTTCGGGGTCTGGGTCCTGTTTATCGCACACATTTGACGCACGCGTCACAACCGATGAGCCCAGACACAGACGGAAGAAATGCGGGTGTCTGAGGCTGCATTTATTGTATCAGAGCGGTGGTGCGGAGGAACGCACTGTATCTTTGATCTCCTAACACGCTTTGACACCAGTGTGTGGGTTACCTCTCCGGGCAGAGGCAGCTGCTGAGCGCTGGTAAATAATTGATGCTAAAGGCAGGAGGCAGTGCCGCCTCTGATGTTTGCAGACCAAAGCACAGACAGGTGCCGGCACCACCGTTCACTCAGCCATCTGCGGCAATGCAATTGAGGTGCACGTTTTCTAGAATTGCCTGAAGTCACAGGGCAAGGGAAGGCATGGTGGAAGTGGTTATGAAGTAGACATCATCTCTTTCCTCTTACCCAGCTTCTAGCGTGAGGCGGGCCTCCCTGGTGCTGAGACAGTCTAGAGTGTTCTTTCCTTCCCGAGCAAAATTGGAGGGAAGGGGGGGAGGGGCAGGGGTGGGGGGAGATATGCTGGACAGATTTTTGCTTTGGAAAGTGTGTCTGGCTGAAAAATAAAGGGTGCTCCTTCAGTTTGCTACGGCTGCTGAAACAAATTACCGGAAACTTAGCTCCAGACGGTGCAGGTGTAAGAGGTTCTTGTGCAGGAGGTCAGAGGTGTGGCGCAGGCTCCAGTCAGGGGCTTGTTAGGGCTGCCCCCCTTCCTGGAAGTCACGGGGCGGAGTCTGCCTCCCTGCTCACTCGGGGTTGCTGGTGGGATTCAGTCCGGCAGGGGGTGGGGACTGAGCCCCTGTTTTCTCACTGGCTGTTGGTGAGGACCACATTCAGCCCCTGGACGCAGCTCACTCCCCCACCCTCAAACCCAGCAGCCACGCTTTCAGCCCTAAGTCACATGGCCCTGGCCACTCTTCTGCCTTGGAGGACTCGTGTGAGTCCGTGAGGCTCACTCACATCTCCCCATCTCGAGACCCTGACCCTGCTCGCACCTGCCAAGGCCCCTTTGCTGCGTAAGGTCACTTAGTCACAGGTTCCAGGGGTAGGGGGTGGACATCTTCGGGGCCATCATTCTGCCGCCCACAGATGGGTACGCTTGGGTGGGGTGTTCTTGGAGACCGCGGCCAGTTACAGCGTGCCGTGTTCCGGGCTAGGGACAGTAAGAGTGCCGCCACGCTCTGTGCAGGTGTGCGGCAGGCGTGTGGGCGTGTGGGCTGGGGAGTCCACTCCCAGGACTGGGGCAAAGCATCCCGGGCCCCTCTCTCTCTCCTCTCGCCTTCCGGCCTTGGTGATGCTCCGAGAAGGAGAAATGCAAAGCACAGCAAACTACTTCTTTTAAAGAGACGGCCGAGTTTTAATGACATCTGGCCTTCCGCCACCAATGCTGAGTTTCCTGTCTGAGCAGTAGGTTGAGGCTGTGGAATGTGCTGGAAGAGGGAGGGTGGAGAGAGCCTGGGGTCTTCCTTTCCATTTTGAAAGCACGCAGTATGCCAAGGGGAAACCTAAGCAGTCGTCTATGGAAACAAATGAATAAATGAGCACGTACACATACACGCGTGTGCACACACACGTATGCACATGTACAGACACGCACTCACACGCGCACACAGACATGCCCGCACGTGAACACGTGCACACACTGTACACTCGCACGCACGTGCACACGCAGGCGGGCGGGTACACAAGGGCACATCGAGGCTCTGGTGGGTGGAGCAGCTCTCCTGTAACCTTTTATGTTTTTTAATAGTTGGAGCTCCACCTGCAAGAAAAGAGAGAGGACATCCAGGTCACGTGGTCCTTCATCAGCGTGCCGGAAATGGCCATTAAGGTGGAGCCCAAAGCACAGGGGGAGGTCAGTCCGTAAGTCTGTGTGGTTTTTCCGTCGGTGTGCGTGAGAGCGCGTGCGCACGGGCAGCCCGGCGGGGAGCTGAGGCTCTGCGCACCTCCCATGTGCCAGCCTCCTCCCGCAAGCTGCCCCCAGCCGCCCTCCCCAGGCTGACGTGGGCCTGGTGGGACGTGAGATGGGCTCCTGGCTTGACAGGGCGCTGTGGGGTGGGGGCTTTGATGGACTTAATCAGGGCTCTGGACCTGGGCTGCCCCTGGACTCGCCTGGCCACTTCTCAAACTCCGGAAGCCCCACCCCCACCCCAGTGCGATGTAATCGGCCGGAAAGATTTTAGCACTCGTGTGCAGCCGAGGGGATGAAACCGGGTCTGGCACCCACCGCGTCTGGCTGTCACACCCTGTCTCCACCGTGAAGGCGCGTCACTCGTAACTCAGGCTGAGGCCGAGTCCCCAGGCTGACTCCCAAGGGCAGGGCCTCCTTGCTTTCCACGGTTTTTATGAGGATGCCTCTAAAATCTGGGGGCGATTTCCTTCCTGTTTTGCGTGCTTTTAGGTGGCTGAGGAGGTGAGCTTGGGAGCGGGAAGGGGGCGTGTGACGTAGATTTGATGGCTCTCTCCTCTCCCCAGGACCAGGTGGCTGAGACAGGTGCGGTCTCCGACTCCCTCAAGGACATCCTGAAGCGCGCGGTCGGCTCCGCCTCCCCGTCGGTGGTGCTGAGCGCCCGGCCTGTGACTGTGACGGAAGCTCAGGTGAGCCCGTTCGGGGTCTGCTGCTTCTGAGCCCTGGCGGGGTCACGGGCGCCTCTCTGGGAGGATCCGTGTGCATTTCCATGTTCCGGTGGGAGAGCAGAGATTGCACAGATGCTGAAAGACGCTGACCAGGGTGTCGGGATAGAGCAGGGTCCTCACACTTTTTAAAAACAGGGCCAGTTCACTGTCCCTCAGACCGTTGGAGAGTGCACACTGCGGGCCCGGGACGAGTCGGCTGCTAAGCAGGACAGGCAGCGGCGGCAAAAACACCCGGCGGGCTGGATAAATGTGCTAGGTGGGCCGCATGTGGCCCTCGGGCCGTAGTTCGAGGACGCCTGGGATAGAGCCTCAGGTTTGCACTCGGGGCTCCAGAGCTCCACGTGGTGGAGGGGAGAGGTGCGGGGCCCCTGGGCAGAGTCCCACCCCGACCAGGCCCTGGCTCTCTGCTTTCGGTGGGCCCGAACTTGACTTTTCACGGTCTACTCAGAGCCTCGGACCTCACCCTTCCAGGACCGAGGTACCTGGGACGTGAAATTAGCCGTGAGGACCCTGCCCCAGCAGGGCAGGGCGCAGTGGATGGGCTGAGACGACTGAGTCCCGGCTGGGGCCAGCCTGCTGCCCGGCCCCGCCCTCAGCACCATCTGAAGCTTTATGTCCCATGGGTGGCGCGGAGCAGAGGAGGCTGCTCTCATCCTGGAGGCCACCTTTTCCATCCTGCCTGCCTCCCTCCCCGTCCTCGGCCATCTGCACCCCCTGACTGGGGTGGCGGGCGGCTGCTTCTCTGGTTAAATTCTGGTCCGGAGCTTTCGTCCTGGTGGGCAGTACATCACCAGCCCTCTGCTCAGCCACCAGCTGGTCCTTTCATCGTGACCGTGTGAAACAGGCACTCGCGGTCCTGGAAGTCTGTGGGCACTGATTTTTATGTGGCGTGATTTACCACCTAGTTCTTGGCGAAGCCAGTTTGAAAACGTAACTCTTAACGCAGTCCGCGTGGTGCCGACCCTTGGTCTCTGGCCTCATCAGGGCAGGTGTCACCAACTGTCGGCAGGCAGGGTCTGGAAACGTTGGTTCTTTGGACACACGTCAGCTCGTCACTGTGTTTTGTGCTGGGCTCTGGCACCTGGGGGGTCACGAGAATATAGGAAACCACTGTGACCCTCCGGATGTGTACAGTGCAGCAGAGTGGCAGTGGGCCGCGGTGGCAGTGGGCGGGGGCTGGGGGCTGGCGGGTGTCATGCAGGCTGCCCGGGGCTCCGGGCCCCGACGGGACTCAGCCACCCCAAAGACAGGGGGAGGCTGTGCTTCCCGGGCGGCGAGAGCAGAGTCTCAGCCCTGTCCCTTTTAGTAGTGCCGTCACCGTGGTTTATTTCAGATGGGAGTTGACGGTTCTGAAAATGACAATAAATTTTTAATGTCAAAATTGAGAAATGTCATAAAACGGTAGCATGTGTTTAGAATGCATGGATTTAAAAGATAAAAGGACCCAAACTATTATAAATCCAATAATGCTTTTAAATACATTTGTAGAGTTTGTTCATCAAAATAGCATAGGTAAGGCCGGGCGCTGTGGCTCACGCCTGTAATCCTAGCTCTTGGGAGGCCGAGGCGGGCAGATTGCTCAAGGTCAGGAGTTCAAAACCAGCCTGAGCAAGAGCGAGACCCCGTCTCTACTATAAATAGAAAGAAATCAATTGGCCAACTGATATATATATATAAAAAATTAGCCGGGCATGGTGGTGCATGCCTGTAGTCCCAGCTACTTGGGAGGCTGAGGCAGAAGGATCGCTCGAGCCCAGGAGTTTGAGGTTGCTGGTAGCTAGGCTGACGCCACAGCACTCACTCTAGCCTGGACAACAAAGCGAGACTCTGTCTCAAAAAAAAAAAAAAAAAAAAATAGCATAGGTAGTATTACAGTGGTCGGGGTTTTCCAGAGAAACAGAAACAATGTGTGTGTGCGTGTCTAAATGAATTTATTATAAGGAATCGACTTGTGCGAGCGTGAAGTTCTGACAAGGCTGGAAGTCCACAGCAGACAAGCTGGAGGCCCAGGAGGCCCGTGCCTTAACCCTAGTTCGAATCCGAAGGCCTGAGACCCAGAGGAGCCGATAGCGTGAGCCCCAGGCCTAGCCCGGCCGGCTCCGGACCCAGGAAGCACCGGCGTCTCCGAGCAAGGCGGAGGGCAGGGCAGGACCCAGACCCGGCTCAGGGCAGAGGCGGGAGCTCTTACCCGTCATTCGCAGGAGGGCAGCGTTTTGTTCCACTGAGGCCTTCGACTAATTGCGTGAGACCCCCTCCCCTCCACAGCAGGGAGGAAAGTCTGCCCTACTTAGCCTACTGGCTGCAGTGTTAATCTCACCCAGAACACCCTCCCAGATACATCCAGAATCATCCTTGACCAAATCACTGCGCACCCTGGGCCCATCACACGCACAGAACTGAAACAATGTTTCATCTCCTCCCTGGCATGTGGGTTGCTCTGGCCACAGTGCTCTCGTGCCTGGATTTTAGGGACTCTGCAGTGACCCCCCCAGCACTCCCAGCTCACATTGGGAAGCGCCTGCTCCAGAGCAGTGCTTCCTACACGGGGACCCCAGAACACTAGTGCTGCTGGAGGTGTTCGTAAGTGTCCCCCAAGGAGCACTCGGGTCAGATCGGAGCCAGGGCCTCTGCCTGCAGGGTTCTCGCTGCAGAGGGGCCTGCGCTGCGTCCCAGAAGCCCTCTGGGTTCCCCCACGCTCCCAGTGAAAGGCGCCCCTTTTACAAAACACTCGTGGCAGTGAGTGAGTTTTCCAGTTTGGAAAACACTGGTTTGAAGGTGGGCTTCTTGAAATTTGGGGGTACTCTCTTGTACCTGATGGGGGACATGTTGCGATGGCAGCTGGGGCCAGCTGTGCCTGCCTGCATGCCCTCATGTGTGCAATGCCAGGCGATGCTTAGGCCTCAGGTGGACGTCACACTCTGCCTGCAGGTGGAAACAGGTGCGGGCTGGTGGCCCTGGCTGCTTCTGCCTGGCCGTGTCCTGCTCAGGCCTAGTGGGCAGGGGGCACCTGCAGCCTGCAGAGGTCATCCTTGCGCTCTTAGCACCTGCGCTGGTCAGACAGCGTGCGCCCATGGCAACCCCGGCTCCCATTCTGCACCCACAGGGAGTTTTGGGGCCCTGCTCTGTGGCTGAATGCCTTGCTACTTGCGCTTGCTTTATTAGGGTAGAAAAGGCCCCCAGGCAGTGGAATGGTGAGGGCTCATCGGCTCCCTCCCTCCCCATAAGAAGGGGAAGTTGTTTGAGGGCAGACCCCAGGGCTCAGGCCCCTGTGCGGGTTTTATGTAGACCCCCTCTCCTCTCCTCGACAGAGGTTCAGCAGCCACCTCCTTGGTCCTTGGTCTCCCCATGGCCAGTCCTTTTTATCTCCTGTTTTGCAGAGTCTACAGCGGGCTCCATCTGCTGCTCAGGAATCCTGCCCTCCTAAGCCTCCGCGGGCTCACGAGCTCAAACTGCTGGTGAAGAACATCCGCGCCTCGCTGCTAAACGATCCTGGTGCTTCAGGTGGGCGGCGGCGGGAACCTGGCCTGTCTGTGCAAAGGGGCTGTCCCTGCACCCGGGCGAGCGGAGGGCTGCCTCGTGGCTCTCTCGGTGGCCCTGGGCTTCTCCTGTGGCAGCCTCCCGGGGGCCCGCAGCTGGGCCCTGCCTCTGTTTGAGCAGAGCGCTGGAAGAACCTAACGGTAGGACAAGATGGTTAAAAATCCACCTCTCCTTTTACACGTGGAAGGTGGTGGGAAGAAAGGCTTATGATTGGTTTGCCCTCTGTCTTTGGTCTGAAACGTTCCTGTCTTTCTTTTCCTTTTTATTTTTTTGACAATTGAACTCATAAATACAAGTTAAGCTCCCAGACCAGCATGCAGCTTCTGCTTTCCTGGAAGTGGGGGTGCAGGGTAGATGACTGATGGGGTGTCCTAGGCCGTCAGCTCACTGGGGACCCTGGAGCTGGGAGATGATGGCCACTGTCAGAGCCAGGACTAGAACAGACAGTGCAGAGCAGACAACCCTTTCTGGGTGATTCTGCATGGTTGCCGAGGCCCTAGACCCAGAGCCGCCAGGGACAGGACACTTCTTTACACCGTGACTCAGTTTTGCTAAGAGTAGGAAGTTCTTTTCGATCATCTGAGAATTTTAGAGGCGACTTACCTTTATTTGCAAGGGGTTTCTTCCAGTTCCAAAAGCACAGACAGGCCACATCTAACAACTGAGACCTTTGGCCATGCTACTCATGGATGATTTTTTTTGGTAAAAGCGCTCACATGTTGCCCTTTGAGCTTGTCCTGCCCAGAAGCTGAGAGCACAAGCTCCCTGGATTCCTTTGGCCAGGGCTAGGGTCCCAACTCCAGCACGTACCCGCTGTGAGACAGGGCCCTGTTCCTGCCTCTGCTAGGATGTCCCCCTGCTGTGTCCAAGTCTCCCCTTGCGGGCGATTGTGAAAGTAGGAGAATGTGAGCAGGGTACTTAACGCGGCCTGCGGCATGGTAAATGAGAACAGGTGCTATTGATTATGGATTGCACAGCATACCAGGGACCTCGTGCCACAGGGCTAAGCCTTGCCCCAAAGCAGAAATAGCTGTTCTCTAGTGAAAATGTCCATTATCTGCATCAGATACCCCCCGAAAGGCCTTTGACTGAGCTGCGGCGGGTATAATAGCACCTGCCTGTTGTAAGTAGGGAAGTGAGTCCCCTGTGAGGTAGCTCCAAATTTAGGAATCATCCCAAATTTAAGGTTAGGCTTTGGCAGCTGTCAGCCTTGTCTAAAAGTGGGGCCGTGTGTCTCTGCATGTAATAGTGCCACCTCCAGCGAGGGTCCCCCATCAGGGAGGCTGCACCTGAGGCCAGGGCTGATGGAGGGAATAGGGCACTTGGGGTCAGTCCAGGGCTGTTGACATCAAGTGCAGGAAAAAATTCCTTAACCCCTGTGAAGTTTTAAGAGTTAGTAAATGGCAAATGAAAGAAAGAATGCACTCTCAGAAGTAGGTAAGCCAAGAATTTAGTTATTTAATTTAGCCTTTCTTTTATATGCAAACAGTGTCTTGGTGCAATTGAAAAATATAAAAGCCAACGCGATGTCTCCTTGTTTGGTCGCAGGCGACACTAACACAGTGTGCGTAGCTCAGCTGAACGAGCCTGTTCAGAGGTTCTCCAGCGCCCCAGTGAAAGACACTACCAGCCTCACCTGGGAGGAAGAATTCACCTTGTGAGTACAGCCTGGGTTGTCCTAGGCCTGGTTTTCCACACCTGTGTCTGTTCACGACTGCCAGATCCTGAAATCATTTCGTAGCACTGTTTCTGCCAAAAAAAAGAATAAACAAAAACTAAAATGTGTCTTAAGCATCTTAAAGGTGGCTTTACGTCAGACGTGGATTTCCTTTTAAAGGAGGTTCCCTGGCACCAGTTTTATTCTCATGCCCCGTGGGCCAAGAGAGAACTGTCACTGGGTGTCCACTCGCCTTAGAGACGCATCCCACCCAGAGCAGAGTAGAAGGAAACTCCTGATTGGCACCAAAAGCTGACAAAGAGAATAGAAAAAGGGAAAAGTTTAGAGCCCTTATAAATAACGATGTAAGGTTCACAAGTAAAATATTATCAAACAGAATCTAGCAGCACAATAAAAATAAAACCAGTTGATTTGAGACCAGCCTAAGCAAGAACAAAGCCCCATTTATTTCTATAAAATATAGAAAAATTAGCTGGGCATGGTGGTGCACGCCTGTAGTCCCAGCTACTCGGGAGGCTAAGGCAGGAGGATCGCTTGAGCCCCCAGGAGTTTGAGGCTGCAGTGAGCTATGATGACGCTGCTGCCCTCCAGCCTGGGCAACAGAGCAAGACCCTGTCTCAAAAGTAAAACAAAATAAAATCAGTTGAGTTCATACCAGCAGTGAAGGATGGTTTAATGTAAAGGACTTAATTAATGAAATTCATTGTATCACTAGAGCAAAGGAAAGAATAAACTTATTATCTCTTTATATGCCCGAAAGACATTCAGTGGCATTTAATACCCATTCTTAATTTTTAATGTCTTAATTCTTAATTTTTAAAAACTTAATTAGAACAAAATTTATAGAAAGTTCTTTAATAAGATTTTTTTTTAAACAAATCACTGAAAATGGTAAATATCAGAAGCAATCCCACCAAAGTCAAGAGAAGGATGCTCATTATTTTGTTCTAGAAGTACTGGTTAATGCAATTAGATAAGGAAAAAAATGATATTCAAATACTGAAAATGAAAGGGCAAAACTAATCATTTAGAGATAATATTGTACTATTCAAGATATGGCCTATTCAAGTAAGTCAACTACAACTATAAGAAATAACAATGGATATGGGATAGAAGTCAATAATATTAGAAAAACTACTAGAAATATTAAATAATAATTCAATAAAGTAATAATAATTCAATAAAGTAGCTGACTAACAAAATGTTGAATTTAATTGCTATCTGCTGAGTGAAAAATAAATAATTAGAAAAAGTCATGGAAGAAAATGTCCTATATGTGTGTGTGTGTGTGTCTGTGTGTGTAAAGGGCTTTTATAAATCATTAATAAAAATGTGAACACTCCCTTATAAAACTGGGCAAAATTCCTAAACTGGAAATATAAAAGCCAGAACTATAGATGGCAGTAAACTTCTGAAAAGATGTTCAATCTCAGAAATAAGTAAAGCAATGCAAGCTTGAACGAAAGAGAGAGATCGTTTTTCACCCTGAAGGTTGGCAAAGACTAAGAGGGCAAGACAGGCAGTGGGGGTGTAAATTGGAGCAAATGTTACGGATGTCATCCATAGGTATACATTTAAAACCCTCAAATGCATGTGCCTTCGACTGGCAATTAAGTTTTCCTAAGGAAATAATCACACAGTGTGTGCAAAGATAAACCTGTATCTCAGCTTATTTATAGTCCTGAAATCCTGGGAGCCGCCAGTCCCTTATGAAGGGCTGGTTATTAATGGGTTGCCTAAGTAAAATCTCTCAAGGCGAAATAGCAGAATACTAGAGACCCATTAAAAGTGATGTTGCTCTGTAGTGACATGGAAAGACACCCAGGAAATCTTCAGTGGGAAAAATAGATTGTAGAGGAGAAGGGAGATAGGTCAGGCTCCTGGTTTTGTCTACAGATCATTATATAGCTGTGCTTTCAATATGCAACTGCTAGCCACGTGTGGCTCTTTAAAGTTAATGAGAAGTGAACAAGGTTCCTTTCAGTTGCTCAGTTTGCACTGGCCACAGCTTGTGCTCCTGGGGCTGCCTGGACGTTACCTGTCACCACCACAGGAGGTCCTGCCGGCTGCTCTGGAAGGCCGGTCCCCAGACGCTGGCAGCCCCAGACGCTGGCAGCCCCAGACGCTGGCAGCGACTGCTTCCAAATGGAGAGGCTGCAGATGATCTTTCCCTCTCTGCTTCTGCGTCTCTGTAGTTTATTAAATACCAACAGCTTTATTTCTCTCTGTAACCAGAAAAAAAAATAAATAACTATATTTTGAAGAAATAATAAAGCATTGTATTTATAAGGATTCACAGCCTTGTTCCCTTTCCACAGTGAGCTGAACGCCAAGTCGAAGGAGTTACACCTGCAGATTTCGGAGGCAGGCTCAGAAGGTGGGTGTTTTGAGCAGAGGGACAGAGGCCCAGCCTTGGGGAAGGTCATCCGGGGCCTGGGGGAGGGAGGGGGAACAGACCCCTCCCTTAAACTGCTCTGGGTTTTCCCCAGGGAATGTTTGGTGGAAAAGCAGTTTCAGTCATTTACAAGGTCATACATTTTGGGGAAATGTTCAACTTGGTTTTTCGGGTTTTTTTTTTTTTTTTTTTTTTTTTTAAGAACAAAAAAAGTTGCAAAATCTTTTATTCGACACTTCTTGGCTTAGAGAAGCAGTTCCGAACCCTCCTATCCTCAACAGACCTCCTTTTAAAAAAAAATTTTAGTTGTGTCAAAATACACGGAATATAAAATTTACCATCTTAGCCATTTTTAAGTATACATTTGAGGGGCATTAAGTGCTTTTGCACTGCTGTGCGGCCAGGCCATCGTCACCACCCTCCGCAGAACTTCCCGTCCCCATTCTACTTCCTGTCTGGGTGAATTTCGAGTGGCTTTTCCCTGTAAAGTAAGCCACAGCGGCTTAAGCGGGACTCACAATTTAGGTACAAGAAAGCAACAATTAGACGCAAAGTCACTAAAGTGAACGTGGACCTGTGTGTGTGCATGTATACAAGTCAGTAGTTTCAATATTATTAGATTTTTAAAAATCCCTGTAAACATATTAAAATTGGGATGGGGGTCCCTTGCCTGGCTTATCAAGCCACGAAATCAAAAGGTAGTTACTTCTCCTAACCAACTAGCTGTGTGCTAGTTTTTAGCAAGAATTCCGAGGCAATTCCCTTGATCCCAGGGTCATGAGATAACCGGGCTGCTCATGAGATAAGAACTGGGGAGAGGGGGAGGGGTGGGGCATTGTTTCCCTGGGGACAAGGCGACTTCTAATCCCGCCCTTGGGTCACCATTCCTGCTGCCCATCCAAATTTCATCCCAGCCCAGCCTGATGGAATCGATGACATTTCACACTTACAAAAATGATACGAAGAGCAACCATATAACCTTTACTCTGACTCATGCTTTTTTAACATTTGCCCCATTTCCTTTATTCTTTGTGCTCACCATTGGTCAGATACATTTCTCTCCCTCTCTCTCCCCCCTCCCCCCTTCTCCCTTCCCCCTTCCCCATCCCTTCCTCCCCCTCATGCTGTCTTTACACACACACACACACACACACACGCACACACACACAATTTGAGGGTAATTAGTGTGTCTTGGCCCTGTTTCCCTAAATTTGTTAGTATTTATTTCCTAAGAATAGTGATGTTCTCCTCCGTGTCCACGGTACAGCTGTCGGCTTCCTGAATTTACACTGATGCGATTCTTTCATCTACCTGCCCGGTGTTGTCACTGGACCCAGTGATTTCCTTCCCTGTCACTCCCGCACTGGGTCAGATACTGCCTCTGGCAGTCACATCATCCATTTAGCCTCCTTTGCCTTGCGACATTTATACAGCTTCCCTTGTCTTTCATGACATTGACTTTTTAAGAGTATTTTCAAGTTACAGAGATAAGGGAAACCCCCATCTATGACTTGGCCCTTCAGGCACCTGAGACCCTGGGAAGACCCACATCAGCATAATATAACCTGTTTCCTGGCCCATCAACGGGTCTATTGCCTGGCATCAGCATAACACTGAATCTGTTGCCTGGCGCATCAACATAATATTAACCTATTTGGTGACACTTCAACTAACCTACACCTGATACCCCACCCCTTGGACCACCCCAACTTAATAAAACTGGGAAAAATCGGGTAGACAGTGGGCGGCAAGGCCCCTCTGAGCCCGCCGGCGAAATAAACTTTGATTCTTCCACTCTCCGTGTGCCACTCAGTTTGTCCTCATAAACTTTGATTCTTCCACTCTCCGTGTGCCACTCGGTTTGTCCTCGGGACCACCCGCTGTAACACCTGCTGTCACAACAGGATGCATGTCAGGAGCGTGTGTGTGCTGGCTGTAGCGGTTCACAGTGACCTTCCCGCTGTCATGGAACCCCGTGGAAACATCAGCCGCACTTCTTGCTTGTCTCCCGTCTTTCTAGGTCTGTTGGCGGTGACGGCGGTTCCTTTGGACTTATTTAAGAAGCAGCCTTCTGGGCCACAGAGCTTTACGCTGACCAGCGGGCCCGTCCCCGGCAGCTCGGTGCTGGGTTCGGTCACGGCAGAGGTACGGCGACGTTCTCCCCGTGGCCGAGCTCCGGCTTGATCCGCTTGAGCTAAGAGCACCGTAGCTCGCGTCCGCCGGAGTCTGGCTCTGGCTTCCCCGTGAATTAGAAGCTCGCCTGAGAAGCCAGGCTGTTTCACGCCGTGCATTCCCGGCTCGGGTGGGACACCTCCTGCCCGAGGTTGGGTCGAGTCAGGTCGTCAGCTGTAGGAAGTAGCTGTCCACGAGGCCGCTCCATGGGCCCAGCCCAGACCGGCCTTTCGGCATTTCGTGGGGTTCTCCGGCTTTTATTCCATCGCCAAGTCGTGAGTTGGCTGTTGGAGCTCGCATCTCTCGGCTCTGTGTCAATCCTGGGAGAATCCAGATTAACTGGAAATGCTAGGCGACATTTAGGGAAGAGATCATTGGTTATTTCCAAAGAAGGCAGAGTTCCCTGCTCGGCAGCCTTTGCACTCGCTGCAGAGCAAGTAACGTTAGTCTTCTCTGCAGTTTTCTTACGTGGAACCCGGCGAACTGAGATCCTGGCAGGCCCCTGCCTCTGCTCCTGCGGCGAAGATAGAGAAGGACCGCACGGTGATGCCCTGTGGGACCATCGTCACCACTGTCACCGCCGTGAAGACCAAGCCTCGCTTCGACGTGGGCAGGGCGTCCCCGCCGGGCTCTGGTGAGGCTGTGGGGTGGGCACGGCGTCAGGACGCGCCGCGAGTGCCGGGGCTTGCTGAGGACATCCCGTGGCACAGGAGGAACGGGGGTCGGCAAGACCTGCGCTTAGTTGTTGTTGTTGGACGATTATCTTTCTCTTCCGTCCGGTAAACTCATGATTAGTTGAAACGGTGCTTCAACCTCATAGCGGAACCTAAAATCTAGACGTTATAAGCAGTTACGCTTTGACACAAGTGCAACCGAGCTACGGCAAGCACTCCGTTACGTTTGTGTGGGAACGGCGCGCTGCCTTAAAAACTCGGCATGCGTGGTCAGTGTACACTTTCCTATGTTAAAGATGATTTATTAGAAGGCTTGAGGCCGGGCGCGGTGGCTCACGCCTGTAATCCTAGCACTCTGGGAGGCTGAGGCTAGAGGATCGCTCAAGGTCAGGAGTTCAAGACCAGCCTGAGCAAGAGCGAGACATCGTCTCTACTAAATATAGAAAGAAATTAATTGGCCAACTAAAATATATAGAAAGGCTGGGCGTGGTGGCTCACGCCTGTAATCCTAGCACTCTGGGAGGCCAAGGCGGGTGGATTGCTTGAGGTCAGGAGTTCAAAACCAGCCTGAGCAAGAGCGAGACCCCGTCTCTACTCTAAATAGAAAGAAATTAATTGGCCAACTAATATATATATATATATAAATTAGCTGGGCATGGTGGCATATGCCTGTAGTCCCAGCTACTCGGGAGGCTGAGGCAGCAGGATTGCTTGAGCCCAGGAGTTTGAGGTTTTGCTGTGAGCTAGGCTGACGCCACGGCACTCTAGCCCCAGCAACAGAGTGAGACTTTGTCTCAGAAAAACAAACAAACAAAAAAAACTACATAAATAAATAAATAAATAGAAGGCTTGACATGATGTCACTTAGATCCAGCTGAGTTCCACACCTGTCCCCACAGGTACAGCCTCTTAGACAACTTGTATGATTTATCATTTTTTTTTTCAATTTTTGCTGTGTTTCTGCTTGTGCAAAAGCAATGTCTTCCTGGAGCAGATCACTCGGCAGGGTGCAGGAATGCACAGTAGCGAGGGAAATTCAGGCTTCATTGAAATGTTTCTGCAATTGTATTTAAGCCTGGGCACCCAGCACCACTCTTGCCTCTGCTCACCGCACCCCGCCACCCCGCCACCCCCCCTAAGAAAGAATAAGAGAGGCTGTTGGGCCTTAAGGTTTCCGCAAACCTTGCCTCTGCCCGCTGCCCTCACTGCGGCTGCCGAGAGAGGCGCCATGGCCCTCCATGGCGACAGTGAGGCGGCCCTGGGTGACCGGGGTCTCTCCCCGGCAGAGTCTCCCGCGAGGACGCCCGTCAAGGTGAAGGTGGTCGAGAAGGACATCTCCGTCCAGGCCATCGCCTGCCATGGCGCCCCCGTCAGCAAGACGCTGTCTTCTTCAGACACAGGTAACGCGCCCGCCCACCTGTCCTCCGCTTAGCGCCCGTGGGGACTTGGGAGCTGTTCTCCCAGCCCCAGCCGCCTTCACCTGCCGAGAAGCAGACACCTCCTTTTCAGAGTCTGGGAAGAGTGGTGGTGTTTTGGCTTGTTTCTGAGCAGTGAGTGCGGGAGGCGGAGGGGGAAGGAGGGAGATCCAAAGTGATGGGAGCCAGCAGTGGCGCTCACGTCCCTGCTCAGTCTCGGGGCGTCAGCACAGCAAGCACGAGTCCCAGCTGAGGCTTGCTTCCTTCGCTGCACACAGTTTCTGAACACTCTTGTTTTCTCTCGTTCGGCACCCTTGTTACGTCACCATCACGTGAGCAGGACTCGGGAACGTAATCTTCACATCCACTTCATCTTCCCCACTGTCTGCCTAAGCCTGTTCAGTGGGAGTGCTGTCCCCCCAGCTCTGGTTGCAAATTCCCCGTTTTTGTGGCCACTTTCGGGTAACAGACCTCTTTAAAGACAGCCTCACTACTAACCTCTCTTTAAATCACATGGCAGTCTCATTCGGGGGGCTGACTTCCAGCCGCCAGAGGCAGGGCAGGTGGGCGCGTCCTCCTTGCTCATCTCTCCCCGTTGACAGAGCCCACTGAGGTCCCAGTGGAGCAAGAAGTGGGGGCGGGCAGCGGGTTGCAGGGCGGTCCTAAGATGGTTTTCTAGTCTCTCAGTCTGGTGGAGCGTAAATGGCCTCTTCCCGCACAGGTGTTTCATAGTTTTGGGACACTGTCCTGCCACGGGCAGCTTCCTGGACACAGACAGGCCCTGCCCCTCCTCTGGCCGCCACTCCCTGTGGTCCTCCCCAGCCTTCCCCCCTCGGTGCAACCCCTCACCTCATACTGCAAGGACTTTGCCTGGGCAGGACCCCTTTTTAAAAGACCCCCGGCTGACGTTCCACTCAGGGCTCCTCATCCGGTCTGTGGCCAGGGCAGCTGGCCCCCGGGGGTCCCTCTCCGCAGCACAGCCGGGAGCCCAGCTGCACCCACACACGCACCTGCGCTTCCTGCCGCCGTCCGCAGTGCTGAGTGGCCGCTTCAGGGACTGTCCAGCCTGCAAAGCCTGAGCTATTTATACTCTAGCTCTTTCTGGAAAACGCTTGCTAACCACTGCTTGTGGGCCGTCTCCACCATCCCTGGAAGTGCCCGCGGAGGTGCTTAGTTCTCGCCAGCGGGCTCAATGCTGCCTTCTCTCCGGCAGAGCTGTTGGTGTTGAACGGCTCGGACCCCGTGGCTGAAGTGGCCATCCGACAGCTCAGCGAGTCCTCCAAGCTGAAGCTCAAGTCTCCGCGGAAGAAGAGCACCATTATCATATCAGGGATCTCCAAGGTGCCGTCCCAGCGTGGGGAGGGGGGCTGGGTCTGTCAGGGACCGGCTAGAGGTCAGCCCGATCACGCGGTCAGCAGCCATGGGGTTGCCAGAAGTTTCCGTTTACAAACGTCAAATCCCGATCCTCACCCGGCAAGGGAGTGAGGCATGGAGTTTTGTTTATGCAGTTCTTCCTGCTTGTGAAGGAAACCTGCAAGTTTCTCATTGTGACGCTGAGGCTGCTGAGGCTGGGGAATGGTTTCAAGAGAAACTACTGAAAGTGAGGGAGGTGGTGTGACAGCCCCGTTGCCGCGACCCTGCCCCCCACCTTGCTGTCCCCACAGGGGTTTCTCATGCTCCAGGTTGCACATTTCCGGAGCACTTTGATTTTTTGCAGTGCGTGTTTATTTTTTTTGCACTCAGAGGGCAGGGAGGAGTGCCGTGTCCTCCGTGGACACCCCGGCTGTGTCCCTTCTCCGGCTGTGGCATGCCTGCTCAGCGCAGGGTCTGCTCAGCGCAGGGCTGGGTGTGAGGCCGACCCGCCCAGTCTGGGGGAGGTCACTCTTAGGCTGGGCGCCAGGCACAGGCCTGCGCTCTCCCTCCACTTTTCCAAAAGAACAAGTGGGAGGAGGGTGGGGGGTTTGGGTTTGGAGCAGGAGGGGATGAGGAGGAAGCAGTGTGAGCTTGCAGGGTGGACGGGCCACTGCGAGGTCCCCAGGAGAGTGGGCAGGCCGGCGGTGTGAAGACCAGACCCTCGGCCACTGGGATCGGGCCCAGAACCGGGCCGGGAAGGGGCTGAAGAGGAGTCACCCGTGTCACTGTTGTACTAGGGGGCAGGTGGCCTTGCTCCACGTCCCCACGGCGCCAGCCCACAGTGGCCGTGAGCACGTCTCCGGTGGCAGCCAGCAGGGCCCACGGGGCGCAGTGGCTTTCTTCCGTCCCGGGGGAGCGAGTGAGGGCGTGAGGGCCAGACCCACGGTCCTCCCTGTACTTTCTCTGGGGTTTTATTTTAGAATCATCAGGAGCTCTTGGAACTTACCCTTTAAAGTTCTTAATCCACTGCGGTTAGTATTGATATCTTTATCAGTGCCAGATCGTGCCATCTCGAGGCCGTGGGCGCTCTGCAAGCCAGCATAGAGGCAGAAAAGCGCCCCTGTCCGTTGTCACTACGCAAACTCCCCATGTAACTGCCTCCCAGGCCGAGGACAGCGTGACCACCTCCCCAAGGAGCCCGCCGTACGCCCTCCCGGTCCTTCCCCGCACCCGGGGAACCACCGTCCCCATCTCAACCCCACAGATGCATTTGGCACCTAAATGTTTGGCACACAGTTATGATTCTTAAGAAGACACAAAGTGTATACTGATGAATTTCTACTTGCAGGTAACATGAAATTACCTGCACATAATTTCTACTTGCAGGGTCACAGGTTAAGAGACATGCTAAGTTTCAAACGCCCACGCTCACTTCCTTCGCCCCTGTCTTGCTGTGGGCTGCTTAGGAGGAAGCGCTCACTCTGGAGTCTCACGTGCTACCCACCCTGCTCGGGGGTGGGGCAGGCCGTTCGCTGCTCCCCGACCCCTATGGCCGGGGCTCGGGGCCAGGCCCCTCGCTGCTGGGCGGCCCTGAGCGGCTGTAAGCAGAGACCGGCCCTCGCCCCTGGCCGTGTGAGCAGCTGCCTCGCGTGCCGTGGACCCGGCTTTTCAGGTCCCCAGACCCCCCTGCTCCCACGCACCCCTCTCCTCTTCCCCTGCGCCGACTTCTTCCTTCGCCTGACGGTGCGTTTTGCCCTGCAGACCTCACTCTCTCAGGACCACGCCGCCGCCCTGATGCAGGACTACGCGGCCTCCATGGATGGCGCCACGCAGGAGGACGCCTCGCCCCCCCCAGACTCGTCCTCGGCCTGCGCCCCACCGGAGGAGGACCTGCCAGCCCAGGCGCCCCCTGACCCCGCGCCCCAGGAAAATGACCTGGACGCCTGGGACCTGGAGAAGGAGGCCCCGGCGGCCGCGTGGGGCGGCCCAGCCCTGCTGGAGCCCGACGGGGACGAGCTGTCGGAGAGCTCCCTGAGCGTCTCGGAGCCGGGCGCCACCAAAAAGCGTAAAGGTACCTGCTCCCTAGTGCCCCCCGCACCCCCTGCTTGGCGGCTTCGCTCTCCTGCTGGATTACAGGTGGAAGTTTAGTTCTCATCGTCTGCTTCCTTTCCCTTTGTCCTCCACAAACTCCATCCCGACCTCACTCCCGTCCAGAAGCACCCTGGGCTGGATGCTTGAGCCATTTAGCGCCCACGGAAGGGAGGCACATCCTGTCTGTGAGCGGCCGCTAGTTTTCTCAGGGCCAGCTAGTGCTCCTGCCCGGAGGCGTCCCTTCCTCCGTCTGGGCTCACTGCACCTGCTCTCAGGGTCACCAAGAGCCATACCCGGCGAGGGGGCCAGACAGACCCGCAGCAAAGCCAGGCAGAGACCGGGTCTCCTCCAGCCGTGGACATGGGCACCTCTGCCCACTTGGCACCTCTTAGACTGTCCCCTCCAGCTACCACCAAACCAAACCTCACCACCAGGACCTCATAGGATCGAGGGGACAGAAGCTCCCTAGAGTCACGAGTCGATTAACTTAATATGTGCGTAGCAATGAGGTAATCACTTCATTAGGAAAATGGATTATTTTCTATTGGCACTAAACCATTGCTTTTAAATTATAAATGTCTTTAAGTACGTGCAGTTTTGCCCAGACAGAGCCTTGGTGTAGTAGTGACCTAAATGCATTTGCTGAGGGAAGACAGTCTGGGGACTTGGAGTCGGTTCTAGACATGCAACTCCAAGGCTCACGGAGCCTCAGCTTCCTCCTCTATGAAACGGGGATCATGTGCACCCCCGTGCCCACTGAACACCCCTTTCCAGGAGTGGCCAGGACAGCCCCGGCAGAAGGCAGGGCCGTGTGGCCCCGAGGCTCTCGCAGGACCATCGTGGTTCCTGCACCTGTCACTGAGCATGCGGGGGTTGGGGAGCTGCCCTCCCGCCTCCCTTCTTGCCGGTGTGCTTGTTGCCACAGACCAGGGCTCTCACACCCGGCGATGCTGCCCCCGGGGAGAATTGACAATGTCTGAGACAGTCTTAGCCGTCACCCTGGGAGTCGGGGTGCTCCTGGCAGCCAGTGGGTTGAGGCCAGGGCTGCCGCTGACACCCTGCAGTGCACGGGACGGCCCCACAAGGCAGCCTCCCTGCGGCGGGGTCTGGTCCCTGTGTCTGTGGTGCCACAGGTGACGGCCGTGGCGACTTCCATGCCACAGGTGACTTCCTGCCTTGTGTCCCTCGGCCGTGTGCGGTGGCTGCTCTCCCGTGGCCCATGCCTTCGCCCTCGCCATGCAGAGCAGGAGCTGCAAGTTAGAGGAGGAAAGTGGGAAGGGACAAGGAGACGCCAGGTCAGGCGTCCAGACCGCGTAGGGCCGTGTGCATGGTGCCCACGGAGCCCCGGGCTGGCCCCTGCTCACTGGCCTTGGGGCAGGCAGAGCAGGCTCCCTGGCTCGCCGCGAAGCCGCCGCACGGCTGTGTCAGACACCACCTGGTCACCTGGCACAGCTCACCTCCGGCCTGTTCTTTGTCTTGGGACCAGAGGAGCCCAAGGGGGATGGAACCGAGGCCGCAGGTGAGCTCTGGGCAAGGCAGGAAACATGGGCTCAGGGTGGGGTGTCCCGTCCTCAACCCGACGGGCCATTCCCTCTTGTTCTCCCAGAACCCGAACCCCCAGTCTGCCCTCCTTGTTCCCTCTGAGATGCCAAGTCTCGCTCTCCCTGTTCATCCAAAAACTGGCGTTCCTTCCCAGCTGCTCTGCACCCCACCCCACCCCCGGTTTTCCTTCCAGAGAGTTCTTTCCCTTCTGCCCGTGCTGTGGCAGCCACCCCGTTCTGTCCCTCACTGGCCAGGTGGATGAGCGCGCCTTAGGGACACAGGGCAGGTGCTCCGCGCTCCCCACAGAGGCTTGGCATCCGGGGACAGCGTGCAGCGCTGCAGCGTTGACCGGGGTTTTGCAAAAGGACGTGTTTGGCAGCGGTTTTAAAATTGCTTTTTCATTCCGGTGTTTTTTAAGAGGCTTCACTTAGTGTCTCTTTGAGACGTCGTCAGAGTCTTAAGATGATTCTGTGTTAAGGGTTTTCGTTTTTCACCAGAAATTTTT
This sequence comes from Microcebus murinus, assembly GCF_040939455.1. NCBI lineage: Eukaryota > Metazoa > Chordata > Mammalia > Primates > Cheirogaleidae > Microcebus > Microcebus murinus. Next base: position 3,698,243 of record NC_134104.1, read on the forward strand.
CACAGCTGGTGACAGGGAGCAAAGCAGTGGAGCTTCTTCTCCTTTTCAAACCAAAGTTTGTTTTCATTTGTTTCGGGGTTTTTTTTTTTTTTTTTTTTTTTTTTTTAGGTTTAAGGACCACCTGTCTCCCTGTCCTAGCAAGGAGGAGCCCGTGCTGGGCTTGTGAGCATGCCCGTGTTTGAATAATACTGGAGTTTTGCTGGTTGGAAATGTATATATGTGGTGATGCTGCAGCCAACACAGGAAATTTATTCCCCAAATTTACATTTATTTTTTGTTTAAAAAAGTATCGAAGAGGGAGGTTTTGGGGGGGAAAAATCAGGCCGTCAGAAACCTTGCCAAACGTCCTGCACGGTGACTTCGCGAGGGCGTGGGAGGCAGGTGGCCCGGGCTCTGCCGACTCGGTTCTGATGTTGCTCTCGCTAAACTCTCCTCACCTCTCACTTCTCTTCATCTCGCGCCTGTTCCCTTTCACTTAAGAGGATCGCTATGCCAACGAGAATTAATTGCCTACACAGTAAGTTATTTTTGTCTTCTGTTTTCGAGTTACCGTGTAGCCGTCCCGTGAGAAAAGCCCGTACGGCAGCGAGCTGACCTGCCCGCCTTCCCTCCCCTCCTGCCCTCTTGCCTCCACCCCCTAGGCTGCCAGTTTCCCCTGTTCCTGCGCTGGCTCACGTCAGCGTGGCACCTGCCAGGTGAGGGCGCCCGCGCTGTTGCCTGAGGTGACCGGGAGACCCCGCTGTGACACCCACCCACCGTCCACTCCCGTGTGCTCCAGCTGTAAAACCTAGTCGCTTCTATAAAAGGACCATCTAAGGCTGTTCTTGGGGTAGCAAACCACAATTTCTAAGGTTGCTCTCGGTCACCGTTTTCCTACCTGCTGGATTTCATGAGAAGGGTTCTTCACTTGGCTGTTTACGTCTGTTAGACTCTGTAGAGACAAACAGGAGTAAATCTGGAAGTGCTACGACATTAGAGCTATGACAATTAGAACAATTATTTTTTTTTTTTATTCCTTCACATATATGTTCATACCTGAGCCTTTTCCTGAATTCTTTTAACCTTGCTAGAACCAGTGAAAGGCTTTTTTTTCCTCTCCCTCTCGTCCCCCATTTAGAATCTCGGTCATTTGCTTCAAATTTCACCTAGCCTCGCTCCATCTGTGTCTTTGGGAGGTTTGGGCGAGGTCTAAATCTTGCATCTTGCTCTCGGTACGGTGAAAGTAGCCTGAGATAAGGTGGCCAGGCTTTATAAAACCAAAGCGGCCACGCTGCTCTTGCCGAGGGTGTGAACTTCCCTGTCGGCAAAGGGCCGCGGGTTCTGTGGGCTCAGAGTCAGGTGTGACGTACCGAACTTCCGGGCATATCCGTCTGGGTCCTCCGGAGAAGTAGCACCGTAGGCTATGCGTTTTAAGGAATTGGCTCACGTGATTGCAGGGGCTAAGTCTGGACTCTGCAGGGCAGGCGGCAGGCAGAGAGACCCAGGTGGGGACGGACGCTTCAGTCTTGAGGCAGAATTTCTTCTGCTCCAAACAACCTCAGTTTTTGCTCTCAGGGCCTTCAAGTAGTAGTTGGGCGAGGCCCCCCCAGGTTGTCCAGGGTAACCTCCTTCATTTACAGTCAACAGGCTCTGCCTGTTCATTACACCTACACAATACCTTCGTGGCAACATCTCCATCAGGGTTCGATCACCGGGTGCTGTGGCCAGGCTGATGCAGGAAACTAGCAGTCACTGCCGCTCTGGGTCAAGGTGGGCGGACGGTGACCTCCCCCGCAGCCCTGGCCCGCTCACCCACCAAGGGGTGGCTGTGTCGGCATGCCGGGCTCTCCCGGCACCGCTCGCCCCAGAGGTCATTGTGTGTCATGGCCAAGTTCAGACAGACCTTGTTATTTAGAATTCAAGATCGAAAACCCTTTGTTTATATTAGTTATTCTTTTTTTTCTTTTTTTTTTTTGAGACAGAGTCTCGCTTCGTTGCCCAGACTAGAGTGAGTGCCGTGGTGTCAGCCTAGCTCATAGCAACCTCAAACTCCTGGGCTCAAGTGATCCTCCTGCCTCAACCTCCCTAGTAGCTGGGACTACAGGCAGGTGCCACCATGCCCGGCTAATTTTTTCTATATATATTAGTTGGCCAATTAATTTCTTTCTATTTTTATTAGAGACGGGGTCTCGCTCTTGCTCAGCCTGGTTTCGAACTCCTGACCTTGAGCAATCCTCCCACCTCGGCCTCCCAGAGTGTATATTAGTTATTCTTCACGGTGGCCGAGCCAAACTCTGACCCGGACACAAGGTCGCCCCCTTAGAACGCCCTCTCCTGCCCGCACCCCGCACGCCTCTCTGGGGATGTGACTCCTTCCGGGGACCCCGCCCGGGTCCGTGCTGGAGTAGGGCGCTCTGCTCCGGAGCCTGGAGGCCTCTGGCCTGCCCACGCTCTCTTGGAGGCCCCTCTCCGGGGCCTCCGCCGTGCCCTTTTCTCCAGACAGCTCCTGGCTGCTTCTCGGGGTTGGGGTGACCCGCCATCTTCCGGCCCAAACGCCTGCCTTAGCCGCACGCACGGAGGAGCAGGGGGTGAGAGCTCGGGCTTCAGAGCCGGAACGCCCGGCGGCAAAGCCCTCGCCCACCTCCGTGACTGTGGGACCCCAGACGGTCGCCCCTCCGAACCGAGGCCTCTTCATGCGTCTTCCTGTCCATGCACACGTCTGACAGACATAAACAGCTAATTGGAGAGTCTGTCTTAAAATCCGGCAGGAGGAAAACAATGACGAGAAACAACCTTAGGAATCGTAGGAGAGGTAGGAGACCTGTCCTTCCTCAGAGGCTGTTGGGGACGTCCCCAGAGTCCAGCCTGAGGCATGGCGGATCTCAGCCCCTCCCCTCCCCTTCCTCTGTACAAAGAAGCTGACGTCGCCCCCACGGAAGCCGTGACTAGTCATGTCGAGTTCAGGGAGAGCGTGTAAGTCGCACAAATGACTTCAGGAAGCTTTGCACCAGGGCACCTACATGACATCACCTGGTTCCTGGCATTGGTGTCTCACCACAAAATTTAACGAAACAGCTCACCTGCTCCAGAGGTCGTGAGTGGGGGTGGGAGGCAGAAACCGACCCTGTTGCAGGTCCTCAGCGCTGCGGGTGGCACACGCGGGCGGACCCGGGGCCGGCTGCGGCGGGCGGTACCACGAAAACAAGTCAGCCCCCAGGTGGAGGGACAGACCGCAGCTGGCAGTGCGGGGTCAGACAAACATATCGGGCAGATCTGCCTAGTCTGCCAGTCTCACCCGCAGGTCGAAATCCTGGAGGGTTCATAATGTGGCAAGAATCTGAATTTTAGGCCGTTGCAGTGCAATTTCACTTAAACGAGTTACAGCAATGGCTCAGAAATGTGCAGCTTCTCTTTTGAAAGTCTTTCGAACACGGCCACGCCCTGCCTGTCGCGCTTGGCTTCTCCGTAAGGAGGTGCGGGCGGCGGGAGGGCTGCGAGAGAGAGCCGTGCCCAGACGCATGAGAAACGCGCACGGGAGCGTGGCGTGCTGCCTGCCCCCCTTGGCGCCGGCCTGTCCCCTGCAGGCGCTCTGAGCTCCGTGGCCGTTTGCCGGGACCCGGGCCAGCAGGTGCCAGCCCAGCAGCATGTCAGGAAGACCTGGGACGTTTTGAATGATGCTCATGCCCAGAGTCCCTGGCCCCCCTCGTGTCGGATCCCCCAGGGTGGGCCTGGGCATCTGTGGTTTTGGAAAGACACTGCTGACCCCAGTGAGTCCCGGGGCTGAGGACGCCGCTCCGCTCTCTGCTCCCGATTCTCCCACGCGGCTTCCAGGGTTCCCAGGACTGAACGGGAAGCCGTGGTGGGCGTTTGCTGGCCTCCTCTGAAGTCCAGTGCCCCTCACCTTTCCTGGCTGTGCTAGTCTCCCAGGGCCGTAACAGGGTACAGCTCAAACGGCAGGAGCGCGTTCTGCCTCCCTGCTGTCTGGGTGTCTGAGGTGGCCGCGTCATCCGGGTTGGGCCCCCTCTGCCGTCTCTAGAGCAGACTCCGTCCGTTCCAGGCCCCGCTGCAGCTCTGGGTGGTTTGCGACAGTCTGGTGTTCCTTGGCTTGTGGAAGCCTCACCCTGACCTCTGCCGCGACCCTCACGTGGCACTCTCTCTGCCCCTCTACCCATTGTTTGCCTTCCGTGTCTGTTGCCAAACGCCCCCTTTTTCTAAGGACACCAGGCACGTCGGCTTAGGGGCTCATCCCAGTGACCTCGTTTAACTTGGTTCCACCTGCAAGGGCCCTGTCTCCAAATGATGTCACACTCTGAGGTTCTGGAGGTTAGGACTTTAACATAGGGATTTTGAGGGGACACAGTTCAGCCTATAACACTGTCCCTGTGTAACTTGGGCTCCAGCTCCAAACCAATTTCAGTGCAGGGATAGCTATGAAATGGACTTTGGGGGGGACCCTTCCTGGAGACAGCCTCTTACCACCAGGGGTCCCAACTCCTCAGGTCTATAGCTGACCCAGGGGGCGTGTTGGCGTGTCATTTCCCCTGGCGGGTGGCGAGGGGGTGGCTCTAATGAGCAGTCCTGGTGAATCCCACGGGTCCCCTCGGGGCTTCTCTCCTCTCCTCTGTCCCCCATTCACACGCCCTCTGGGGGCTCCATGGCCAGCCTGAAGCAGAGCCCCGAAGCAGGTGCCTATAGATAAGTACCACCTAGGCCCCTTCCCGTCCGCCCAACCTGAGGTCACCTGGTGGGCTCTGAGTCCCCTCGAGGCTGGGGATTCCTCTGCCTGGGAACCCCTCTGGGTGTGCTGGGGCATTTTCCCAGCAGGTGCCTCAACCCCATGGGTGCCGCTGCACCTGTCTCTGGCAAAGCTCCAGAGTCATGTCCGGTTGGCAGTCACCACTGGGCTGTCTAGCGCAGCCTTATGGGTGATTTTTCACAACTCGCTGCTCCCACCTGAGGGACATCCCACAGGTGGAGCCCGTCCGCACTGCTGACCAGAGTGAGGTCACACGCACACGTACACTACCTGACCCCTTTTCCGTTCCCCGAAGCCCTTGCACGCAGGCTCCCAACGGCAGGTAGTTGTAAAAAAATATCCTAAGGGTTCTTCATAATAGGAGACTTGGTTGTGTCTTAAAGAGAAAGGTTTTGAAAAATTATTTTACGGCAGCTTTGGCCAGATTAAATTCAGCCCCTCCCTGGAGCTCTCCGTCTTTGTCGTTTCTGCCCCTTAACCTGGGCGGAGCACATGGGAGCAGGAAGTTCATCCTTACAGTCCCGCTCAGGGCGGGGGCCGAACATCCCCAGACCGGGGCTGGGCGTCAGAGATGCCCGCGCAGGGCTGGGTCGGCCTGCCCTCCCGCCCTCAGGTGCCGCGTGCATTCGGAAGAGGAATTGATACTCTTTGTCCTCTCCTGTGATCCAAGTGGGTGGCTATCAGGGGTGACTGCTGAATGCCTGTCGGATGTGCCACCACAAACAGAACCAGTCCCCAAGTTCGGCGTAGAGCTCCTCCTCAAAGGTGGTCACACGTGTCTCTTTTTTTAAGTCATTACCGCCTACGGGCAGGTGGTAATGAGTGTCCCGGGTTATCCTGAAATATTACCCACCTGGCCTTGGTTCATAGGACGTTAAACCAACTTGTGAAAAAGCAAACCAGGGGGCTCTTGCCACCCCCACCCCACTTTAGCACATACTTGCTCTGTGAGGGGGCGTTGCTGTTGAAATTATCTTTGCTACTGCTGCTGCTATATCTTTTTTTCCTATTTCATATTCCACTAGCTGACATCAGATACAGATAGGCTGAACCACATGAAATTGAGGCTTTGTGGGTCAAAAATGATCTGGTGGCCTGGCACGGTGGCTCACGCCTGTAATCCTAGCACTCTGGGAGGCAGAGGCGGGCGGATCGCTCGAGGTCAGGAGTTCGAAACCAGCCTGAGCAAGAGCGAGATCCCGTCTCTACTATAAATAGAAAGAAATTAATTGGCCAACTAAAAATATATAGAAAAAATTAGCCGGGCATGGTGGCGCATGCCTGTAGTCCCAGCTACTCGGGAGGCTGAGGCAGGAGGATCGCTTGAGCCCAGGAGTCTGAGGTTGCTGTGAGCTAGGCTGACGCCACGGCACTCACTCTAGCCCGGGCAACAAAGCGAGACTCTGTCTCAAAAAAAATAAATAAATAAAATAAATAAGATCTGGTAACAGTTTTCAGATGGCTTAGCCTGATCTGTACACCACAGGATCTGGAGTCATGAAACTCTCTGACTCCCGAAAGAACAAACATTATTTAACTCTTCTAAGACAGCAGACACCTTTGTTCTCAGAGTCCTTAATTTGTCCCCATGAGCACGGCCATCCTTCCTGGGGTACGGTGCTGCTTTGCCATTTGCGCCCTGCTAAGGGAGGGGCGTGGGGAGCAGAGGGGACCGGGTGGTGAGGGACATCAGCCCTGCTGCCATCGGGAGTGACAGGCACCCGCCCGCGGTGTGAGCGCCTTCCCTGGGCATGGACACCCCGTGCCGGGCCAGGCCTGCGGCTGCCCCTGCTGCCCTCCGCGCTGCACCCTAACCACCCTGGCTTCGTGTGAGCCACACTCCGGCTCTCACGCGCACAGCGGCAGTACACGGGAGGCGTGAACTGGCCCGGCTTTAGAGGCGCCGGGCTTCCTCTTTCCTCTCTCCTTCGGGACTGGCCGCGTCCGGCCTTTGGTTCCCAGCCCCGATGACCGTCCCTGCGCTTTCCTCCTGCAGGGGGGATCCTGAGGAAGAGCGCCAAGCTGTTCTTCCGCCGGCGGCACCAACAGAAAGACCCGGGCATGAGCCAGTCGCACAACGACCTCGTGTTCCTGCAGCAGCCCGAGGGCGCCCGGAGGAAGGGGGCCACCCTCACCAGGATGCTGAACAGGAAGCTGCTCCCCGGGCACAGGAGCAAGCACGCCGTTAACGGCGCGCCCGCCGAGCCCTGCACGTAGGCCCGAGCCAGGGTGGCGCCTCCTTGCAGCCGGAAGACGCAGACCCGCCCCAGCTGCCCTCCCGCCACGGAGCGAGAGCGCCAGCCTGCTGTCCCACGCCATGCTCGCCCAGCTGGGTTTTTCCAACAATCTAGGGTTTTAAAGGGAAAAAAAAAAATCTGGGTCTCCAGCCAGGAGGCTGCCCCCGGAGAGGACTGAAAAAACCCAGTTTGCCAGCAGATGCCAGGTGAGACCGACGGCCCCGTAGCTCGGCCGTGCTCGGATCCACGAGTTCAGCGTGAATAGTAGCGGGAGATGCACGTCGTGGGAAGACCGCGCACTCCAGTGGGCGGGGGAGGGCAGGCTTGGGGGACTCACGCACTGTACTCTCTGACAGGTGTCGTTTGGGGGTCCATGCCTGGACCATGTGACACGGAGGAGGCGCTTGCTGTGCTATCACTGTGAACGGAACGGATGGGTCACCTCTCCTAACTTGCTGCTTAGAACAAAAATGTGCAGCTGGCCCCGAGTACAGGGAGGCGGGACATAGGCAGGGTTTTTGGTAAATGGAAACATTGTGATAGGCATGGAAACTCTACGACAAATGTAGGAAGCTATCTGCCTTTGATAGTAGCCATAGAACTCGAACACTTATGCAAACACTAAATATATCCTATGCATATGTATTATGCCGAACACTTTCCTAAGTTTACTTTGAGCCTCCTTGCAAGTGGAAGATGCGTTAAGTTCTTATGTGGTTTCTCCGTTGTTGGTTATCATGACAAAAAGCTCTCATGCCACCGTTGGAGCAGGTGACACCCAGGTCTTTCTTCCTGCCCGTCACACTCGCTAGACAAGAGCGCCGCAAGTCTGTCGAAGGCAGGCAGGAGCAACAAGAGGCAGCTCATGGAACATGCTAACCACATGCACATGGTTTTTGCCAAATACCGCCAAAGGCCAAATCAAAGTGCTTCTAGGGCAACAGAGAAAATGTGTCTCAGGCGTCAGTCTTAGCAATGGAAGTTTAACAACAAAGAGGCCAGACTTCCAGTAGACGTGCTTGTTATAGAGTGGCCGTCATTGGGGCAGAAAGTTTTGGCAGATGAACCAGACTCATTTTCCTGCAATAAGATTTAAAAGTCTATTATGGGCCAGGTGTGGTGGTCTTAAGCGAGACCCTCGCCTCTACTAAAAATAGAAAGAAATTAATTGGCCAACTAATATATGTAGAAAAAAAAATTAGCTGGGCATGGTGGTGCATGCCTGTAGTCCCAGCTATTCGGGAGGCTGAGGCAAGAGGATTGCTTGAGCCCAGGAGTTGGAGGTTGCTGTGAGCCAGGCTGATGCCACGGCACTCTAGCCCGGGCAAGAGAGTGAGACTCTGTCTCAAAAAAAAAAAAAGGCTATTACGAACCCTTGGCTTCTGTCAGGGATATGAAATCGGGTGAGCCCCTTTCTCCAGGCCCTTTTGTTAATCATTAGACATTAAATGTCTTAGGGGCCACAGAGCCATTAATGAACAAAAACCTATATAAAAACAAAAGTTATAGAATTCTTTTTTTGAGGGAGAAATTTGAAAACTACATTAAGAATTTCACTGTAAAATACATATTAAAAACTTCTTAGGTGTTCCAGGAATGATCAAGTTCATTTTAAAATGACTTTTTTGCCATCCCTTGTTTTTAAAAATTATGTTCCAGTTTTAATCATTGTAAAACAGCACCTGGAGTTTCCAAGTATGTTAATACTACCAAGTTAGTGCCCAGAGTTAGTGATCACTAGCAGCCCTTCAGGATGGACGGCCACTCTTAACATTTTGTCCTACTTGAAGCAGAACTACTTTTGAACTCTTCTCTTGAAGTTGAGTTACTACTGTTGGTCACGTGATAAACAGAACCCGGGACACATAAGAATTAATTCTAAGAGGATGTCATGTGTCAGAATTTCAGACACTGATCAGCAGTTTATAATAGTGGTTTTTTTTTTGTTTGTTTGATTTTGAAATTCAGGTGGACTCAATGGATCCAATTTATTCCAGTGTGAAGGTGTCAGAGTTTTAGATTAAGATTTCTCGCTCTCAAAAAATGTTTTTAACCATCCCATTTCCAGATGAACCTCGTGAACATTCGTTCATTGTTTAACACCTGTGTCTGGGTCTCTACTTCCTGTAGACACACTCACCTCCTCCTTACGGCCTTTTCTGAGGCTACAGAAAACGCTAGCGTGGGTGGCAAGGAGTTGACAAGAAAATGAAGTAAGCATCAGGGTAGCGCCAAGAGAGCACGGGCTGTGTTGATACTGTGAATGTTTCTTTTCCAAGCTGTTTGTTCCAGGTCTGTTTTCTCATGGTGTCGGGTATTTATGTTAGAGTCAATGTCGATTAAGATTATACACCAAATGCTAAACACACTAGTGTGTATTTTAGTCACTGATGTGTAACTTTTTTCTCTTCATCTTTTCTACAAGCTTTCCTGGCTCCAGGGATTTTTATTTTCAGTGTTTGTCTTGATGAAATTCTTGCAGAGTGGTATTTTCAAGGTGATTCCTCATGAACACTAACACGAATGTGTGTCTGGAACCAGGTGCTCAAGGGGGATTTAATGAGCTTAAAACCCTTCCACTTGTGCTGTTCGAGGCTGTGCCTGGGTTCTCTGCAGAGGAACGGAATGGATCTTAAGAGAGAGAGAGAGAGAGAGAGAGAGAGAGAGTGTGTGTGTGTTTGTGTTAATGTAGCAACAACGAAATCTCCTTGTTTCAGCTGGAAACCTGCTGTGAGAAAGAGTTTTGATGAGCACTTTATTTTCATCAAGTTCCAGGTTCAAGTCCCAAACCAGCCCTCCTGATTGCTGCTTGGCCAGCCGCCAGCCAAATACAAATCAGGTGCCCATCTAGACGCTTGCTTGGGTTTTACTGGCCACCCCTATAGAAGAGAGTTGTGAATTTTCTTTTAGAGCAGAAAGGGAGAGGTCAATTTACATTGCTGCCAACAAAAGCGGGTGTTTCGAGGCTCTGGGTCTGGAAATCTCAGAGTACTGGCTGGCGGATGCGGGAAGTCAGAACGTTGATCCTGTCAGAGAGAAAACAGGTCTCTGCAGTACCCCCCACTGACCCGGATTGGCATGGCCGTGATCACCAAAGCAACCAGCACAGGGCAAGGCCGCTCTTCGCCTGCAAAGCAAACTCAGGTTACCTCTGGCTCCTGACCCTCAGTGTTCCTGTTTTATGTCCAACAAGGCATTTGAGATGCACGGGACTGCCCAGTGCCCTCAGCCAACAACCGGTCAGTAACGTGCCGCTCATCACTGAGGCCTGGCTGTGTTTTGCCCCCCTGATGTGACGTCAAACCTGCATTTTAAAAAGAGACGAAAAGGTTTCCCAGGTCTGGGGGAAGGCTTGGCCTGATGCTGGAGTGTGGTGGTGAATTTACGCTGACGGTGATTGTATTTCTTGGTAGCACTTTACAATCAGAAGTCAGGCCTGCGCACCGGGCTCTGAGCGGGCTCCTTTGGACACGTGGCTGGAACACGAACAATCTTTGAAAGAAATAAATGTGCACATGGAACACTACCCACCGAGTTGTCTTTGCTGAGTCCTGTGCTGTCCCTAACATGCTGCTTATAGGATTTTTAAGCCAGTTAGCGTCCTGTCTCGGTCTGGGGACTATAAATGCATTTACCGTGTTTCCCCGAAAATAAGACCTACCCATAAAATAAGCCCTAACAGGATTTCTAAGCATTTGCGGGATATAAGCTCTATCCCGAAAATAAGCCCTAGTGACGGGCGAGGCTACGCAGCGCATCTGCACAACCCATGCATGTCGTCGCGGAGCGGGAAAGAAGACGAGCAGCCCTTCTCACCTGCCCCGTGAGAGCTCTAGTGCTCGACATGAGAGATCGGGGCTGATGGTTCTAAAGGAAATAGAGTTGCAAGAAATGCAGGATGGAATTCGGGGTTTGGAGAGTTATGATGATGTTCCAGAAGAAGACGACTTCACTCTATTTGAATAAATGTAGACTGTTGTACCGTACTTAAAAAAATAACACATCCCCTGAAAATAAGCCCTAGGGTGTCTTCTTGAGGAAAAACAAATATAAGACCCTGCCTTATTTTCGGGGAAACACGGTACTCGAGGGAGTTGGAGTTCCCAGGGAGCCTTTGGGTCATGGCACGTCCTGCATGCTTCAGGACAGGGCTGTCGGCAGAGCCAGGCATGGGGGAGCCTGTGGGTGGCACACTTGGGGAGTGACGGCAGGGTGCCAGGGCGCAGCCGCAGGAGTGTGGTGGGACGGTGTGTGTGAGGTGGTCTACCCACGAGGGCTGCCACGTGACCCCACAGGGACCTTCTGAGGTGTGCTGTGCACTTGGGGGAGGAGGGGGACATGGTAGCCCATCCACAGCCTCTGGTTGTCAATCCCCACCACCACGCTGGCTGCCCAGGCAGGTGCAGAGGGACAGGTGCCCAGCTCAGCCGCGGGTGCGGTGCTGCCTGCGCTTGCACGGAGCTCGAGGCAGTTCTGGGGTGAGGGCGGTGGAGTCAGGTGGTAGCTTGTGCTGCGAGACCCCTGCAGGCATCTCGTCTCCTTCTCAGTCTTCAGTCCCAGTCTCACCTTTCAGTCTCATTCCCACTGCGGTGCCCAAACGCCAGTGCACTTGGAGAGCATGGGGGAGATTAATGGACGGCCCCCACGCCCTCTGCCCTTCCTCTGAGCTGCCCCGCCCCCACCTGCCCGCTAGACACAGTGTGTGTGTGTGCGCGCAGAGCGGCCACTGTCCCTCCCCTTTCAGGCATGGACTGGTCACTGAGACTGATGCATGCTTTGCATTTCTGAGGAGTGGTCTACCTACAGAACGAAAGACTCAGCCCTCGGCTGAGAGCTGGGATTCCAGATCTTCAGCCAACGCCCTGGTCGCTGAAGGCAGCGGTGATGGCAATGCATCTTGTCTGGAATTAGAACTGCTTTAGGACCAGGGGGTTGCACTGCTGCTCCCTCAGTGTGCCGACACTCGGGGGGAGGCTGCACTGAGTTGCTGGAAGGACAGACTCATCCTAGTTTACCAACTCTCCTAACTTGATCAGCTGGTCACCTCCAGGTGAGCCCTGAGTTCTTGCCAGTGTGTCTACGCTGCCCAGATTATCCACCTCAACCACCCTCGGGCATTCTGGAAGGTGCACCCTCGTTCCCAGCAGTCACCCCTCACGATCCGAATGGTCTAACCAAACTCAAGCCCTGCCTCCTCCGTGAAGGGGCTTTGGCTACCAGGGATGCTGGACCAGGGGACTTGCCCCCGCATGCTTCAGGCCCCCGTCTCGGGCTCTGCTGCCCTGCGCCATTCATCCTCTCCACTCGGTGCCCCCCCCCCCCCCCCGGCAGAGCGATGACAGGTCAGCTGATGCCCCCTGCATAAGCACAGATGGCAACTGTGCTCACGCCCATCCGACCGCCTCCCCCAGGACCCGGTGTCAGGACAGAGCAGGAGGCTGGAAGGAATGCACACGACCACAAGCTGTTTCGACCTCTGCACCCCTATGAATTCAGGTGCTGTGTGTATATGTCAATAAATAGTTCACGCAAAAGCAAATGCTGAGTGCTCCAAATTGGGGCTGGAAACCAGGGTGGCTGACAGCACAGGGACCACCCTGGAGAGAGGGCTGCTGAGGCCAGTCCCTCCTTGCCCGTGGTGACCTAGAGGCATCAGCTTTCATGCACTGACCACAGCTCACCCTGGCTCCGTCCCTCGACTGTCCACAGGGGAAACTGTTGTACCGTGCATGTAACAGATATGCAAAACTGTTGCCTATATATTTACATATCTTCTTGATGTCACTGACATTTATAAAGTTGGATGTTTAGGTGCCTTGAGCACCCTTACAGAAGGGTTATGAGCTGCTCTCCCAGATGGAACACTAGACTAAGCCCAGGGGGTCCAGGAATTGATACTCTAGCTGGGTAGCAAGTGTAGCTTTTTTTATACAAAAGTTAGAGGAAGACTTGAGTTCACAATAATGGCCGATACTAATTGAGCACTTACTGTGTGCCAAGAATTTTTCAAAGTGTTTTATATGTAACGACTCATATACTCTTTGAAACAACACCGTGAGTTATGATCTATCTCAGCTTTACAGATTAGGAGACTGAGGCACAGAAAGCTTAAGTAACTTGCCCAGGGTGCTAAGTGGCAGAACCAGAATCCACGCCCAGGAGAAGCCACGCCCACAGCCACAAGCCTCTAGTCCTGGCCTTGTGCCAGATGGCGAGATTAAGCACCGAGGCCTTATGTGGTCTTTTCTGAACTTTAGTGCTGCCTGTTTTGGGTGAGAATAACAGAAAGTGAGATTCAATGTTTTGCACGTAATAGAAACTATTTGCTGATAAGACTTCCCTCTTTATCTGTATGAGGGAAAATGGCCAGATTTTTTAAAAAATTAAAAGCTGGAGGTGTCTGGAGGTGACTGCAGATGTCTACACTGCCTTACACTGAAGGAGGTGTGTGTTTAACAAGAATCCGGAGCCGATGAGACACGCTAATTGGAAAGTGCAGGTCCAAGCAGGCCAGCGACAGGCCCGCAGCGTTGCCCTCGATGATTAATTACAGCTCAACGGCCCACCCAGTCTCCGCGCAGGAAGAACCAGGTGTTCACACGAGGATTCGCTGGTAATCGTGGAAACCCTTTTCTGCTGTTTTTTAAATTCTCAACTCATTTTTTAAAATTTCAAACCTACAGAATAACCCCAAGACCCTTCACTTAGATTCACCAATTCGCCACATCTGCCGTTTCTATCTGCCTGTCTGCCTACCTCGTTGTTTGGAGAGATCATACATACTTCACGCTAAATCCTTCCGCATGCATTTTCTGAGCACAGCGGCACCTGGCTGCCATGCACTCAGTGTAACGATCACTCCTGGGAAATGTAATATCCATGCAATGCTATTACCCAGTCTCACAGTGCATGTTCCAGCTTCCCCATTTGCCCCAAACCATTCTTTTTAGTTTAGTTTAGTTTTTTTTTTTTTTGCTCAAAATTCATTCAAAGATTATATATTGCATTCGTTGTTAAAAATTTGACACTTCAGGCAACAAAACTTTTTTTTAACTTCAGAATTTTGGAGATGAATCTGCCTTTAAAGGGTATTATTTCCAGGCTTTATTAAAGGAATATACTCAACTTACTGAGAATTCTTTTGAAGATGCCAAGGACCATGGTGAAAGTGAATCCCAGCCCTGTATGTGCTGATAAGAGAAATGGCTTTGTGTGGTTTGAGGCCTTTTGACTACTTTTAGTTATTTGCACTTGCTGTGACCTGTCATTTTTTCCGGTAAACAACCTGCTTTTTGTTCACGTACACCAAGAGCTATTTCTTATGCCCAGAGAAGCACCCATCTGGGCATTTTGGAATTGCAAATGATGTCCCTGGAGGTGTGTGTGTGTTTGTGAGAGAGAGTTAGGCAGAGACATGAATGAAGAAGTGTTTGAAACCAGAGGGAACATGAGGGACAGAGGAAGGCTGGAGGGAGGGAGGATGCCCCAGGTGGGTGGGGCATGAGCAGGGGTGGACAGGGGAATGATCCAGAAAGGTCTGGGAGGCCGTGGGCAGAGCTACTCCAGTGCAACTGGGGGCTGTCCTGGAATGTTGGGGAGGCCAGGGAAGGAAGCCCTAACAGGACACACTGACACACGGCCTCTACTGCACAGCGTTGCACCCTATGACACGAATGGTACTTAATTGCCAGTAGCCTTACACGTGTGCCGTTTCATACAAGGGAGTCTGTCTCCGGGACAATTCCTGCACGGGGGATCGCTGCACCAGACACTATGTGCATCTGGAATTTCTAGTGGATATCCACAAATTGCCCGGATGCCAAGCAACACGATTTATTCCCCTAACGGCAAAGGATGGGAGAGCTTGTTTCTCTACAGTTGCTTCAACATTACACCATTGGACTTTTTCAGATCTTTGCTGATGGAATAAAAATCATCTCACTGCAGCTTTTTCTCTTATTACAGAATCATGGAATAGCTTCTCATGTGCTTAAGAGCTGTTGTGCTTTCTGTGAACCGTCCATACACTTTGCTAGTTTTCCTATCAGTTAATTTATTTTCTGAGTCATCAGAGCTTTACATACATGAGGGAAACGAGCCCTTCGTGGTGTCAACTTGAAATCGCTCCCCCCAGTTCACCGCTGATGGGAGCGGACGAGACCGTTAAGGCCGGTACTGGGCTCAAGGCGTCTCGAGTCCCTGGTTCTCACACTCTGTGGCTGCTGGAGGGCACGAGGCCACCCGGCGGATGGGGGGAGGGGATGGGAGCAGGGGATGGGGGAGGGGTTGAGTGGCGGTGCAGAAACATGCAGCCAGGCCGGTTCCCAAACTCCGCGCCGCAGCGTCGCCCCGTGGTTCCGGCGGTTTCTGGAGCTCACCCTGCCCGGGTCTCTACTGCGCGAACACGCTGGGGACACAGCGGGCACAGTGGCACACCCCGCCGGCCGGTTCGGACGGCAAGCCCCAGCCCTGCGTCACAGAAAAATCCGACCTTCCACCACCGCCACCGCCCTCGCCCCAAAGAAACGAAGGCTTCTCACAGCGTGCGGAGGGGGCGCGCGTGGTCCCCGGGCCGGCAGCGTCCCCGCCCCGCCCCGCACCGCCGGCCCCGCTCTCCCGTCCGTGCCAAGCCCCGCGGTGGACCGCGCTGCTGTCCGCGCCGCCGGTGCCCCTCGACCCCATCCCCGCCACCTGCACCCGCTGCTCTGCCGCGTCCGCGCCACGCCCCCACCGCCCCGCTGCCACCCCGCGCCCCTGCTACCCCACCGTCCCGCGCCCCGTGCCACCCCGCGCCTCTGCTACCCCTCTACCCCACCGCCCCGCGCCCCGCTGCCACCCCGCGCCCCTGCTACCCCACCGCCCCGCGCCCCGTGCCACCCCGCACCCCTGCTACTCCACCGCCCCGCGCCCCCCCGCGCCTCTGCTACCCCGCTACCCCACCGCCCCGCTGCCACCCCGCGCCCCTGCTACTCCACCGCCCCGCGCCCCCCCCGCGCCTCTGCTACCCCGCTACCCCACCGTCCCGCTGCCCCGCCGCCCCTCCACCTCACCGTCCCGTGCCGCGCTACCCCGCCACCCCACCGTCCCGTGCCGCGCTACCCCGCCGCCCTGTGTCCCGCCGCCCCTCCACCCCACCGTCCCGTGCTGCGCTACCCAGCCACCCCACCGTCCCGCTCTCCCGCCATCCAGCCGCCCCACCACCCCACCGTCCTGTGCCGCGCTACCCCGCCGCGTGCTGCGCTACCCAGCCACCCCACCGTCCCGCTCTCCCGCCATCCAGCCGCCCCACCACCCCACCGTCCTGTGCCGCGCTACCCCGCCGCCCCACCGTCCTGTGCCGCGCTACCCCGCCGCCCCACCGCCGCGTGTCCCGCCGCCCCACCGCCCCGCAGTCCCGCCGCCCCACCGCCCCGCAGTCCCGCCGCCCCACCGCCCCGTGTCCCGCCGCCCCGCAGTCCCGCCGCCCCACCGCCCCGTGTCCCGCCGCCCCGCAGTCCCGCCGCCCCACCGCCCCGTGTCCCGCCGCCCCGCAGTCCCGCCGCCCCGCAGTCCCGCAGTCCCGCCGCCCCGCAGTCCCGCCGCCCCGCAGTCCCGCCGCCCCGCAGTCCCGCCGCCCCGCCGCCCCGCAGTCCCGCCGCCCCGCGTCCCGCCGCCCCGCGTCCCGCCGCCCCGCAGTCCCGCCGCCCCGCGTCCCGCCGCCCCGCAGTCCCGCCGCCCCGCGTCCCGCCGCCCCGCAGTCCCGCCGCCCCGCGTCCCGCCGCCCCGCAGTCCCGCGCTCCCGGGCGCGGACTACAAGTCCCGCCATGCCCCGCCGCCGCCCCCCGGCTTCCGGTGCTGCGCAGTTTCCGGAGCGGATCGCAACCCGGAGTCCGGATCCGATCCCGCTCTGCACATTCCAAAGGCAGGTAAAGCCCCGGGCCCCGCGCCCGCCGCCCGCCCCGGCGCGCGCCCCCCCGGCCCCGGCCCGCGCCCGCCGCCCCGCGCGCCCCCCCGGGCCGGCCCCGCCGCGCCGCCCCCCGCGCCCGGCCGCGCGGCGCCCGGTCCAGCCGCCATGCCGCCTGTTCTTTGTTACATTCGCCGGCTGCGGGCGCCGTTGGCGATCGGAGTCAAAACCCGGCTGGATTTCCGGAGCCGCTCCGGGATCGCCCTGCGCGCCGCCGCCGCCGCCCGCCGGGTCCCGCCGCCGCGGGCGCTCCGGGCCGGGCCGGCCGGTCCCCGTCCCCGCCCCCGGCCCGCCCCCGGCCCGGCTCCCGCGCCCGGCTCCCGCGCCCGGCCGGGCCCACGCGGGCCGAGGGGTGCGGGCCGCGCTCGCCCGTGGGCGCGGCGCGGGGGCCCCGCCGCCCGGCCCTGGCCCGGACGCCCCTCTGCCGCGGCTCTCCCGCCGGTCCTGGGCGCAGCCCGCGGGGGGCGCACGGGAGGAGGCCCGGGACCCCGCCCCGCCCTGCCACAGGCCGATTCCGGGCGGCGGGGTCCCCAGGCCCCCCAGGCCCCCCAGGCCTTTTATTTTCCTGAGCCTTTTGGTGGCGGAGGGAAGGTAGCGAAAGGGATGGGCAGGTGGCACGTGCCCGTCCTGGGGTGGTGGCCTGCGGGGAAGGGGCGCGCACGGCCGCTCCAGGTGAGGCCCAGCCCGTCCCCCGCGCACAGGTGGGGACGAGGGCCACGTGCGGCTTCTGGCGAGAGGGAGGTGTTCGTGGTGGGGGTCAGTTTTGAAAAGACAGAGGTGAAAACTCACGGAACCATTACGGAACCGGTAGTTACAGTTACTGCGCATTTACCTTTATTGAGCCCCTAATGTAGTGCGTTGGGTCTTTTCCATAAATACTCAGAAATTGTACCCCCCTCCCCACGGCAGTTTAAAACGGCAGAAACCAGTGTGTGATCAGAGACACATGGACCTGTGTGTGTATTTAAAGCTGCCAAGGCCTGTTTTAAAAAGCCACATTTGCCTAAGCCAGACCCACCAGATGAATTTAGAGAACCCAGTTTGGTTCCCGAAGGTATTTTTAAGGATGACAAGTAAAAGAGCAACTGGTTTTGCTATAAACCTTAAAAAGCAGCAGTGACAGTTCTTCCTAGACCGTGCGGGATGTGAACACTGTTTTGTGAGGGAGGCGATCCCACCCCCATAGGCACTGCCACCGTGTTTTGTCTCAGACCTGGATGTTTTCACATTCCCGGGATTTCACCGTTCACTCTGCTTTCCCAGATGCCCTGACACTGCTGCCTTATGGAGAGTGATTAGGAAATAGTAGAGCTGTGATTTGGGTGTTCAAAGGGAGAAAAACACTACGCTTTATCCTAGATAGAGTTTGTTTGTTTGTTTTCTTGTTTATCTGTGTTTCATACGTTCACAGAAAATTCGCCTGCAAAGAATATAACTGACACGTTCAGTTTGGGGAGCAGACGGGACAGTCATTCCTCCAGAAGACAAATAAATTAAGAAATCAACCCCAATTGCAAGGCTAATAGCTTTTCTTCGAATAATTATATTTGAGAAGGAGCTCAGTTCACTTAGCATGTGGCTCTCATCCTGTTTTTTCGATGTTATTATCTGTGCAGAAGGCCCCGATTTGCAGATTTCAGGCAACAGTTCTTACCCTAACCCTGACTTCAGAGGTCAGGGTTGTGAGCAGTCACTCAGACGCCTTCCCAGGCTCAGTTTCTCGTTTGCAAAGTGGGCATGATTCCCGCCCGGGTCACCTCACGGCGTTCTTGTGCGCACGTATGCATTTATGGGCTGTTCGTTCATTCCTCAAATACTGACTGAATGCTTGTCTCCTGCCCAGTGCCGTGAGAGCAAGAGGGAAGGCCTTGCCTGGTGGACCAGCGTCCCGTGGGGCAGGGGGTGGTGTGGGCAATAGATAAAGACACTGTCGGGAGAGACAGGGTAAGAGCTTGAAAGGAGGGAGGGACTGCAGAGGGGGGAACCCTCAGGGAGCTGGGACTAGACCGTGGGTCTGTGTGAGGAGGGGGCATTTGAGCCGATGCCGCGTGGCAAGTGCAAAGGCCCTGGGGTGGGGACAGACCTGTGTGGCCTGGGCAGGGAGCACTCAGAGGGGCAGGGAGCAGGGTGTGCACCTCACAGAGTTTTTGTTCTGAGCACTGTGTGGGTGCCCCTGGGGTTCCGAGCGGGGGCGGCAGCACCTGTGTCTTCTTAGAGATGACCTGTGCTGCCACGTGGGGGGTGGGGCATCATCACAGGAGGCCGAGGCCAAGCCCAGCACGACTCCACTCGGAAGGGCGCAGAGGCAGAAGGGGAAGGGAGTCGGGACAAAGCGTCTTCCTAGAGCGGGGCAGGCCTTGCTGCTGGTTGGATTGGGAAACAGGTGACAGATGACTGACAGCTGTGGCCAGGGGGAACTTGGGGCCTGTGGACCTGGCAGGTGCCCCTTGGGGTGGGAAGAGCCCTGGCTCCAGGGCCACATCCTCACCCTCCCACTCTCCTCGAAGGCCCCTCCTACGCAAGGGTCCCTCCTCCCTGTGGAGGAGACGGGGACCTCACCGCCCCAGTCTTGGTGTGGGCGTGGCCCTGGGCTGTGGGAAGCTGGGGTGCCAGCAGAGGTGTGGGTGTCGGGGGAGTGACTCCCCTGTGGGAGCTCGCAGGAGCCTTCCACGCCAGGTGATCATTGACGACAGGTCAAAGTGCGAGCCCCCGGAACAGGCTTCTCGTGCTCACGTTCCTAAAAAGACGGATAGGAGCGAGGTGAGCGTCTGGCCTGCTGTGCAAACTGCCTGGTGAGAAGCCCGTCTGTGTCATCCAACACAGCTTGCATGTGGGACGCGGGCTCAGCAACATGCAGACTGCGTTTCTGTCTCCATCAGTGGTGTTCCAGCTGCAGCCACACGCTGCGTGACGTTTCGGCCAACGTCGGATTGTGTGTATACCCGTGGTCCCATAAGATTATAATACTCCATTTTTTACAGTACCTTTTCCATGTTTAAATATGTTATGTTTGGATGCAGAAATACTTAGCACTGTGTTACAGATGCCTGCAGCGCTCAGCACAGTGACAGGCTGTGCAGGTCTGCAGCCCAGGAGCAATGCGCTGCGCCATGCAGCAGGTGTGCAGTAGGCTGTGCGGTGCAGGTTTGTGTGAGTACACAATGTGATGTTCACGCCATGACGAAATCACCCAAGGACTCAATTCTGAAAGCGTGTTCCTGCTTTAGGTGACGCCTGACTGTCCTGCAATGACAGCTCCATCCTGGAGAAGTTAGCACAACCTTATGGCCATGGAAAATCAAGACTAATTCAATGGATATGGGTATTTGTGTTGCAGAAAGTTACAGCGGGGATCAGTAGAGCCATTGCAAGCACACACATATGGCATTGGGTTTAAATTCTATGGTAACAGCAATAGGAGTTCCTAGAGAGAAGCGTGGTAAACTTTCACGCACGTTGCAGATAGACGAGCGTGGCTGTCCTGTCGCAGCGTTTGGATCCCAATAGCTCTGTTTACAGGAGCGGCGTAGGTTTTATCAAGTCAATATCTTCAGTATGCTGGAACTCGTGTCCCTTGAAGCTGTGTAAAAGCGGGATGGACGGTTTACAAAGGTAGCTGGGACGCAGGGAGTAGCGTGTTGCCGGGGTGCTGGCTAGGCGCAAGGAGGCCACCACGCCTGGAGCAGGCGTGGGAGAGCTGCAGAGACGGGCTGGGGCTGGGGGGATGGGCGGTGAGTGCCCGGATGCTGGCTTGGAGGGTGACAGGGCTGGGAGCAGTAAGTGCCGCCTCCCGAGGGAGAGAGAACCAAGGGGCCAGCCTGGGTCGCCCCACCTTGGAGGCGCTGGAGGGGAGGAAACCGGAAGACCCTCCAGGGCAGAACGGCTTCCAGGAGGAGGCAGTGAGGATGACTTGGGGTGCACCGGAGCCCCCAGTCGGGCTGTGGCCCTCATCCTAGTCAGATCGGGAGACGCAGGCTCTGCGTCTCCCTGGAGGCTCCCAGCATCAGGGTCTGATGGGCGGGGATGGTGCTGGTCTCCAAGTCACCACCAGCTCTGGTAAAATGGGCGTTTGGATCGCCCAGAGATGGTGCATTTCTTCACCTGAGCTGCACCTCGCGTTGCTGCTCCACTTGTCTTGTTCCCGTGGTTCAGCATGGCCGGGTCGCCAACTTACTGCCTCTTGTGTTGGGGGACTGCAGGCATCATCGGGGAACCTGGAATAAAAGATGTGGCTCGCGGTAAACTGGTCAGTCCAGTGTCCTTGAACTGCTGGCTCTGTGGGGAAAGGGCCACACCCGCTGGACCTCGAGTCTTTCTCTGAGGGGCGTTCCCAGTGTCGGGTAACTTTCTGGGCCTTTGGCCTTCAGTTAGTTTAGAAAATATTTATGCTAATTAGTTATAGTAAGCTTACCTTTTATTGTGACCAAAAACATGGGCGCTGTTTTAGCACCATAGTAGACAAGTCAGTGGGAAAGAAGCCAAACTCTGTAAGATAATTTAAAGAGGTTTACTCTGAGCCAAATTTGAGGACCACAGCCCAGAGCCACGCCCAAGAAGCCTTGAGCAAGTGGACTCTCTCTGCGGCTGGGTTATGGTTTGGTTTTACACATTTCAGGGAGACAGAAATTACAGGATCAAGTCATAAATCAGTACATGGGAGGCATACATTGGTTTGGCCCAAAAAGATGGGCCATCTTGAAGGGGGGTGCCTTACAGGTTATAGGTGGGTTTAAAGACTCTTTGATTTGTAATTGGTTAAAAAATGAAGCTTTTGTCTAAAGGCTTGGAATGTTTTAAGATAAGGAGGCCTGCTAATCAGAGACAAGCCACCAGCCATGTATTTGTTGTGTGAATTGAGGACCTGCAGGTTTGTCTTTGCATTTGAGGCACAAAGGACTTCTGGGGGGAGAGAGGGCATGACCTCTGTCTCTTGGCCAGGATGGGGTCCATTCAGTCAGCCTGTGTCGGGGAGCCTTAAGATTTTATTGTCATTCACAGGCAAGGGGTTTACAAAATCCTTGTTCTGACCGGGCTGCTTTGTTGCTGCCTGTTAGCTGGTCCTGTCTTCTGGGTCCCTGGTGCCTCTCTGGGTCCCCCCACCCCCCAGCACATTCAACTTCTCCTTCTCTCCGCGGTCCTTTCTGACTGAGAACGCACGAGAACCTGTGTTTCAAAATATGCTGAGCCAGTACTCCCAGCCTTTTCACCATCCCTGCCGTCTAGGTGCCCGGTTTTAAAATATCTCCTGGGTCACACAAGCCCTGTCATTTAGTAGGAATCAGTCCTCACTGCACCCCCCCTTTTTTGTTAAACAAAACCATGGCAGCCAGTTAGTCTAATTAGCCAATAGAGTCCATACTACCTCAGTTTCCATTGTGAAGATGGTGGAGTGCACACCTTTCCCTCCCTCTTTGCATAGAAATCCCTTCTAAAGAACCAGACGTGAGAATCAGAAACATAGATATCGTCCTGGATGAAACTAAGAGGGTTAGAAAGTGAGAACAGAGGCCAGGTGCGGTGGCTGACGCCTGTAATCCTAGCACTTTAGGAGGCCGAGGCGGGTGGATTGCTCAAGGTCAGGAGTTCAAAACCAGCCTGAGCGAGACCCCGTCTCTACCAAAAATAGAAAGAAATTAATTGACTAACTAAAAATATATATATACAAAAAATTAGCCAGGCATGGTGGCGCATGCCTGTAGTCCCAGCTACTCGGGAGGCTGAGGCAGGAGGATTGCTTGAGCCCAGGAGTTTGAGGTTGCTGTGAGCTAGGCTGACGCCATGACACTCACTCTAGCCTGGGCAACAAAGTGAGACTCTGTCTCAAAAAAAAAAAAAAAAGAAAGTGAGAACAGAGAAGAAATCATGATAGAAATAGTACAAGAAAACTTCAGGGCGAAGGATGAGGTGCCAGGCTGAAGGTGCAGCCAGAGCAGGTGACAGGGTTTCACATCACTGGAGCTCAAACCTAACTTGTGACGGATTCCAGAGGTGGGAGCTGCACAGAAAAGCTTTGCCGGCAGGAGAGAAAACAGACTCGGTGCTGCAGGACGCTGGAGTCCTGCTTCTGCCCTTGGACGTTCTGAGCAAAAGTGACCATCCCAGGCAGCCCAGCTGGCGGATGAGGGCAAGATAAGGACAGTTACAGACGTGGCAAATTCTCTCAAACAATTACCCCCTGTGTACCTTTCTATCTTCCAAAACTACAGGAAAATGTGCTCCCCTAGATCCAGGGAATAACCAAGAACAGGGACACGGTGGGGCTCAGGAAGCAGAGCTGCACGTGCCAAAGACCCAAAGCACAGTGCCCGGGCAGCAGGAAGGGGTGTCAGGCCTCGGTGGCAGCCTGGACAGGAAGGGGAGGGTGCGTGGAGCCCACGGTCCATCTCACTGGTCTGACCCTGAGATTGGAGGATGAGGGCAGGTGTAGCCACGGGAGCCCACCCCTCCCTCCCCACGCCCCCCAAAATAGCAGCAGAATCTGTACACGTGTACATACATAAAACGTGCATGCAACAAAATCTACCTAAAAATAACCTGACAGAATGTACACACAGTAGCAGCAAACGGTGTGTGCGCAAGAACTCAACAAATATAAAAAATGACTAAATTAACTTTGAAAAGTTTGTGCTAGAACTGTGTTAATAATAAGCTTGCTTAACCACTTCGGTACCAGCAACGACTACAGTCGTCAGCCACAGATGACCACGCACAGCCTGGCATCGACTGTAGTCAATAGCCACAGATGAACGCGCACAGCCTGGCATCGACTGTAGTCGACAGCCACAGATGGACATGCACAGCCCCGGTGTTGACTGTAGTCGACAGCCACAGATGGACGCGCACAGCCCAGCGTCAACTGTAGTCGACAGCCACAGATGGACGCGCACAGCCCAGAGTCGACTGTAGCCGACAGCCACAGATGGACGCGCACAGCGACTTTAGCCGACAGCTGTGATATGAAGGTGCACAGCCAAGGTTGACTTTAGCCAACAGCCAGAAGCTTTTGCTCTTATCTCTGCAGTTGCGGTGTGTACGTTCAGCTAATAAGTTACTACAAATCTGTGACCTTTTAACACGTCCTTAGTAGGAGTTATTATAGTTATTTTCCTAAAGCTGCCTGTAAAGTGAAACAAGCTTTCAGCGCTTTCAAGCTTTCCTCATCACACAAGAGCAAAACGGACTCGCCGTCAACGCCTGGCACAGACCGCCGCGCGGGCTGTGAGTGCGGCCTCGGGCGAGGCTCCGCGGCCGGTGAGCACCGCGCCGCAGTGGTCAAGCAGCCAATAGTATTTTCGGGGTCATGATATCATATACATTTACTTAACCAGAATTCTGCTGCGGAACGAGAGGCAGGGAAGAAAAATAAAGTTAACTCTTCATCTACCAGAGTACGCTGTAAAAATCCGAGATCCGAAGTGGGGAGGTTAGAAGGTCTCAGTAGACGCAGGTTACTTGGAGGCGTGGAAGCAGGTGTCGCAGAAAGACAGACAGAGCCACCGACCTGGACAGTGGGGCAGGAAATGAGGGAGGCGGGGGAGGGGGACCCCTTGGTTTTTAAAGCTATTTATGTGCTTTATTGCTATTTGCTTTCATAGCGTAAAAATTACTTTAGACAAGAGAAAAGAGAGGAGTGGAAGTACCAGGCTGGGTGTTGGCTCCGGGCCCTGCAGGGGTGGGGGCCGTTGGCCTTGGCCACGTGGGGGGTGCTGGGGTGGCCAGAGGGCTGGCGGGCAGCAGGAGAGACTGGGCCGGGTGGGGCGCCCCTCTCGCCCCGAGTCCGGCCTGGGTGCTGAAGAGGCAGCGACAGGAAGCACAGCGGGATAGAGCAGTGGGGTCATCCCGACGGGGGCTGCTCTTTGACTGTCGGTGGGAGCAGCAGGGACCCCCACTGTTCAGTTTCCATCGTGTTTCCAGACGTGGGCAGGGACTCCCGGCTGGCGTCTCCGTCTACCTTCATGGCCCATTGTTGGCCTATCGGCCTCGGGTTGGGACCAGAGGGTCCACGAGCAGCTCTGGGGACTGTCGCTAGGCAAGGAGGTGTCCAGCACTGGGCCCTGGGGGCCGGTAGGCACAGCCTGCCCACCGCGGTGCTGCCCTCTGCCCTGGGGCACTCACGCTGGGAGGATGGGAGGGACACGGCCCACGCAGTGACGACCTGTGGCTTCAGATATGGCAACTGTCCCTCAGAGGGACAGCGATGGAGAGGGAGAGGTGACCCCAGGCCGGGGCAGAGGAGATGGTGCTGCAGGTGGGGTCAGGTGCGGGGACGTGGAGGGTTGGGGAAGCCCAGAAAGAACTCGCTCGAGTGCAAAACCGCTTACTGTGGCCGGAAGGGAGCCTGTGTATATTGGGCGGGAAGGTCAGAGAGAAAGGGAAGTTGCAGCCGCTTTATAGAGTCGTCATCGCCAAACTCATGAGTTGGGACTCAGTCGGGTAAGAGGCAACTAGGAGGGCCGGGCGCGGTGGCTCACGCCCATAATCCTAGCACTCTGGGAGGCCGAGGCAGGAGGATTGCTCAAGGTCAGGAGTTCAAAACCAGCCTGAGCAAGAGCAAGACCCCGTCTGTACTAAAAATACAAAGAAATTATTGGCCAACTAAAAATATATGATAAAAATTAGCCGGGCATGGTGGCGCATGCCTGTAGTCCCTGCTACTCGGGAGGCTGAGGCAGTAGGATTGCTTGAGCCCAGGAGTCTGAGGTTGCTGTGAGCTAGGCTGACGCCACGGCACTCTAGCCCGGGCAACAGAGTGAGACTCTGTCTCAAAAAAAAATAAATAAAGGCGACGAGGAGCGGTGTTGGACGGCGCCAGAAGCTCGCTGTACAGCCGCTGTGTCTACGCCCTCGCGTGCCAGCCGTGAGGGAGGGAGGGCCGCGGGTGGGGAGGTCTGAGCACCGCGGTGCAGGAGGCTGGGACGGTGCGCTGTCGTGTACAAGCCGTGCAGGCTGGAAGGGGGCTCCGTGGGCAGCTACGCCCGGCACTCTCACTTCGCAGATGGGGAAACCGAGGCCCTCGGAGGGCGATAACTCCTCTGAGGTTTCTCACCTCTGGGAGACAAGAGGCAGACTCACACCCTGCGCCTGGCGTCCAGGCCTCCTGTGAGCAAACCAGGCCCTGGCCTCGCGCTGCCCGAGGAAGTCTGCACCTCGGTCTCTAGCCGTCCGTCACCCTGTGCAGAACGTGCTCCTCGCACAAGTCAGCTGGGGGGCCGCTGGCCGAACACAGCTCCTCGGGGACTGTTCTCGCAGGGCCTTCCGTGTGCCTGCGTGTGTCTCGGCTGCACAGTGGGGACTGCGACTTCATTTGGCCGCAGAAGACTCTCTGCGGCCTGTGGACCATCTCCAGCATCTTTCAAGACTGTTCTGCACCACGTGTGTTTGAAAATCGCTCTCACTCGTTTCTTTAGCTTTTTCCCATTAGTGGTTTTCCCTTTAATGCACTTAATATTGTCACAAGAGCATACACCCAGTGGGAAGGAGAGCTTCTTGCTTAAACAAAAATTTCCTGAACCTCTGCTTACTTGCCATGTGGCTGGTCTGAAGACAGACTGAAGATAGACTGCAAGCATGAAATACACTGGATTGCTGAGTCGTAGTGTGAAGCAGTTCCTTCATAGTTTTTGTATTAATTGCATGTTGAAATGACAATAAATAGTTGGGGTATATTCGGTTCATAAAATGTTAATAAAATTACATATGTGTAGGCCGGGCGTGGTGGCTCACGCCTGTAATCCTAGTACTCTGAGAGGTCGAGGCGGGAGGATCACTTGTCAGGAGTTTCAGAAAATTACGTATGTGAATCTTGGCAAGATTTTTTATGGCAGTAAACAAGATGGTTCTAAGATTTATATGGAAAGGCAGAGGAACTAGAACAGAATAGCTAAAACAGTTTTTTGCAAAAGCAGAGGAAGCGGGAGGAATTATTCTACCTGATTGGAGACCTGCCGTAGGCTGCAGTGCCGAGGACTGTTGGTTGGGCTCCACCGAGCGGGCTGGGGTAGAGAGACCAGAGGAATGGAGCAGGGAACCCAGATGGACCCGCACAGAGACGGCCACCTGGCCTTTGGCAGGTGCAGGAGCAAGTCATTGGCGCTGAGGCATCCGCAGGCAGAAAGGTGAACCTTGACCTCACCTCCCATCTTACACAGTAACTCAAATTGGCTAACAGGTTTAAATGTAAAACCTAAAGCCATAAGGCTTTTCTAAGAAACACGGGAAAATCGTTGGAACCGAGGGCTGGGGCAAGAGGGGTCTTGGACATGATACCGACAGCCGCTGGGTTGGACTTCATCAGAGTTAAACCCCCTTGCTCTGCAAAAGGCCCTCTGCAGAGGACGGAAAGACGAGCTACGGGTGGAGGAAGTACTTGCAGACGACACATGACAAAGGATGTAAACATACATATAAGGAACTTTCAAAACACAACAGCGAAAAAACCCAGCCCATCCAGCTAAAAAGTGGGCAAAAGAAGGGAGAGACGTTTTCCTGAAGAGGATTTACAAAGGCCGTGTAAGCAGTGAAAAGATGTTCAGCATCATTTGCCACTAGGAAACACAAATTAAAACCACGAGGAGGCCAGGTGAGGTGGCTCAGGCCTGTAATCCTGCTACTTTGGGAGGCCAAGACAGGAGGATCGCTCAAGATCAGGAGTTCGAGACCAGCCCGAGCAAGAGCGAGACCCTGTCTCTACCAAAAATAGAAAAAATTAGCTGGGCACAGTGGCGCATGCCTGTAGTCCCAGCTACTCAGGAGGCTGAGGCAGGAGGATCGCTTGAGCCCAGGAGTTTGAGGTTGCTGTGAGCTAGGCTTACACCACGGCACTCACTCTAGCTCGGGCAACAGAGTGAGACTCTGTCTCAAAACAAAAAAAAACTCATGAGATCTCGCCTAACCTCTGCGGGGATGTGTGACACGGAAACCTGACAGCCAGGGGCTGGGGAGGACGCAGAGGAGCCGGGCCACCACACGCTGCTGGTTGAAGGTGAGTTGGTGCAGCCACGCTGGAAACCGTGGCAGCTTCTCAGACAGACAGACAGAATGTCCTTCTGAGGCGCGCCCCAGTCATTGCGCTCTCGGGCACTTATCCCAGAGGAACAGAACGGCACCGTGCGGGATTGCTCTCGGCCGCTCCATTTGTGACAGTCCCAAACGGGGTGAACGGGGGTCCTTCCGTGCGAGAGCGGGTGGCTGACGTGTGGTGCCCTCGCGCCGTGGGACACACTCAGCAGTCGCAGGGAAGGACTCTTGGTGGAGGCGGCATCCCCGTGGGTCTCCGGGCATCGTGTTGAGGTTAAAAAGGCTGGTCTCGAAGGCCACGTGCCGCCTCACTGCATTTGAGTGGCATTCTTGACAAAATCGCAGAGATGGAGAACGGACCGGTGGGCGCCGGGGCTAGGGATGGTGGGGCGTGGCCAAAAGGGGGAGCGTGGGTCTCCTTGGTGGCGGTCACGCAGTCTGCACTCGTCACGGAGTCACGGGGCTGCGCACGCGCGCCGTGCCACTGTCGGTTTCCTGGGTTTGACGCCGTGTCAGCTCCGAGAGTCGGATGCCACACTGCAGTCACTGAGACGCAGTCCTTGGGGGAAGCTGGGTGCAGGGCGCGCGGGACCTCTCTCTGGCGTTTCTGAAACTTCCCGTGAACGTGTAATTACTTCAACACCCAACAATAAGCAGAAAAATATTACCTGCGCGCCTCACCTGTGTGTTGTTGGACAGCGCTGCTTTGGCCCTGGTGAGTCCTCCAGGCCCACGACGGCCTCCTGGGCCCTGAGACCCGTCACTTTGCTTCTCCGTCCGTCCTTTCTTCATGCAAATGGGGGGGGGGGATGCCCAGCCAGGGTAACAAATAAAATGAGGTCTTCCTTCCACACTTACATCGACAGCCTGCCTGGAAACACCTTTTCCTTCGTCTCTGGACATGCAGCTTAAAATTGCGAAGTTTTCATTTTCCACCACTTCAAGACTAGTTGCTTTTTCTAAACCTCCCCAGCATTTAAGATCACATCTACAAATAATCTTTCAGAAACGTTTTTCAAGCTGGGCGGCGCGGTGGTGCACCTGTAGTCCCGGCGGGTCCGGGCTGCAGGGCTCTGTGCTCGCACCTGTGAATGACCGCTGCACTGCCGCCTGGCCAGCACAGCAAGACCCCATCGCTTAAGATGTTCCACTCAAGTCTGCGGAGCCTCCGCTTGCTTTTCTTTCACTGCTTTCAGGACCTTTTGCACAGACCTGTTTTGCTGGGGAGACCCCCTCCCTTGAATGGAGTTGGTTCATGCTAGAGTAAAAAAGGGTTGCACTTTACTCTCTGACCAGTGTCTGACTAATGGTGTTCTGTAGGACCACTCTGTGTGTTTGTAGACAATTTGTGCAAAACTCAAAATAATCGGTGAGTTTCTGGGCCCCAGTCAGAGGTCAGGTTGGGGGCCGTCCTGCAGCTCTGCTCAGAGCCTCACCGGTAAGTGACGTGTGATTGAGCCTGGAGGGGCACACCTGCCTGGTAACAACAGAGACAGCCCGGACTTGTTGTTCTAGACCTTTCCTTCTTTGTACGAGAAGTGAATGAGCAGGGTCTCCCCAGGGAGGGGGAGCCTTCTGCCAGCTTCTCCCCAGAAATGCAAGATGAGGCCAGGTTTGTCTAGCCGGATCCAGCACCCTCTGTCCCGTGCTGTGGGAGAGGAGAGGCCACGTGCTTGTTCTGGCCACGCAGCACAGCCCTAAAGCACCACCCTGCCACCATGGTGTCCTGTGATTATCTGGACAAGAAAGGGACTTTGTTATTTTGAGCCAATAGCATGTGCTTGCGGGCGCCAGTTTCCCGAAAAGCTATGGTTTCTAACAGCAGCGTTGTCGGTTTGCAGGCTGCTCCACAAACACAGATTTTGTTTGAACTTTCCTTCAAGGACATGCGGCTGGAGGCCATAAGCAGGTGTCTGGGGAGGGGAGCTGGGTCCTGGCAGAGGAAGGGGAGACCGGGGTCCCAGAGACTGAGCGTTCCTAATTGTGGTGGCATCGGACCCTCATGCCTAGCAGGTACTCTGTAAACATTGAAAGGGTGATATAAACATTGAAAATCACTTTTTATCTGGAATATGTAAAATTTCCCTTCCTGATCTCACTGCTAATCCAACTAGACTTTTGAATTTTCTGGCATAACTTGTACAAATGAAACATTTGGACCGGGCGCAGTGGCTCACACCTGTAATCCTAGTACTCTGGGAGGCTGAGGTGGGAGGATCGCTCAAGGTCAGGAGTTCTAGACCAGCTTGAGCAAGAACAATACCCGGTCTCTGCTAAAAATAGAAAGAAATTAGCTGCACAACTAAAAATATATGGAAAAAATTAGCCGGGCATTGTGGTGCATGCCTGTAGTCCCAGCTACTCGGGAGGCTGAGGCAGGAGGATTGCTGAGCCCAGGAGTTTGAGGTTGCTGTGAGCTAGGCTGATGCCACGGTACTCCAGCCCAGGCAACAGAGTGAGACTCTGTCTCAACAACAACAACAACAAAATGAAGCATTTGGAACTTTATCATCAACTCTTAATTACGTGGAGGTACAGAGGGTGTCCGGCCAGGGTACTAAGTACATACTAAGCACATAGAATTGGGAGAAGCGAGTGAGTAGAAAACTCAGTGTCAAGCTTCTGTCTTTCATGGTTTAAAATCTAGCAGGAGAAGCAGACCGTGTGCATGAGGTTATGTGACAGCTTCAATCGGAGAAGTCGACTTTATTTTGGGATGTTGGAGGAGGTGAGGGCAACTGAGGGCAGGGAGGCATTGGGAGGGTGAGGTTGGGGCTCTGTCTCGGAAGGTAGTGGGACCCCCGAGGGTGGCTCTGCAGGCAGGTGGCTGTGCCCGGGGGTGGACCTCGCGCCCACGCTCGGGCGTGTTGCGAGCACACCAAGAAGTGGCAGATTCCATCATCAAAGGTCCAGCCTGTCCCACGTGCCGGCAGCACCACGTGGGTGCTGAGCATATACCCATGGGTGAGGCCACCCGGTCCTGCGTCTTGTTCCTGCAGCGGCGTGGGAGATACACCTGTGATCAGTTGCACATACAGGCACGGTCGCAGGTGGCAAAGCACTTTGAAGGAAATTGCAGAGCGCTTTTAGAAAGTGTTACCAGTGGCCGTAATTTGGAAGGCGAATCAGGGAGACCCTCCCCAAGGAAGCGGCACTGAGCCAAGACTAAAGAGTGAGTCGGCAGAGACCGCGGAGAGAGGTTCCGGGCGGGCAGGCAGCAGGTGCGGGGCTGCAGGCAGGCCCCGGCTTGGTGGTTCTGGGAAGTGTGGCTGGAGGGTGGGGCGGGGAGGTGGGGCTGGGAAGGCCACTGAGGACAGCGGTGCCCAGCATGCATCAGGCCACGAGCAGGAGTTTGGGTTTTGTCCCTGGAGCGGTGGGAAGCCATTGAAGCTTCAGGCTGGCAAGTGACATATGGTCAGGTTTACGTTCTAGAAGGTTCCTCTGCAGCATGGAGAACAGGTGGGAGCCAGCGTGAAGCAGGAAGAGCCATCTGGAGACCCTTCCAGGTGGCGAAAGTGGGGTGTGGCCAGGCGTGGGAGAAGCGAGGGTGTAGGGGGAGCCATGCGGGGGGGGGGGGGGTCGGACGTGCAAGGGAGGGGACAGAGCTCGCGGTGGTTCGTGGGCTGAGATGCGGGAGGCAGGAGGAGAAGCAGGACGTGTCCAGATGTTCAGTTTTGACACGTGGATCTCTGAGTGGCATGTGGCCTTCCAAGTGACCATGCCAGCGACTCTACCTTTGTCTGTTGTGCTTTTGGTGACGAGTCTAAAAGCCATGGCTTACTTAGTCCTAGCTCCCAAAGACGTTCTCCTCTGTTTTTCCACTACGTCTTATTGTCTTATGTTTTAAGCCAACGACCTGTTGTGAGTTAATGCTTTATAAGATGGGAGGTCGCAGTTCATCTGTTGCCTGTGGATGTCCAGGTGTCGCCGGCGTCTGTCCTTCCTCGTCTGTGTTGCGCCTGCCTCTGTCAAAGGTCCGGCGTGTCTGTGGGGGCCTGTTTCCGGGTGGCGGTCCCGTGTCCGTCCCTTCACCAACGCCGTGGTCTCCAGCACTGTAGCTTTGTCATTAGGCTTGACGTCGGGCAGACCAGTCCCTCACTCCAGGCTTCCTTTTCAAAGTTGTCTTTAACCCGTGTCATCCCCGCAGCTGTCTGTGTAGACCCGTCGTTCCGGGACCGTTGGCCCCTAACCACCCGTTTCCCGCCAAGTCAGACGCAGCAGTCCTGGTCGGAGCTTCGTTGACATTCGGGATAAATTTGGTTTCCTATAAACTAATCCCGTGGTCTTCCCCTGGGGGCAGGGTGTCTAGTTAGTTTTCTGTAGTCGTCATCTAAATTTTAGGAAGATTTAAGGGAAAACCACGGTTCTCCGACTTGAGCTGCACAGAATCACCCGAGGGGCTGTGAAAACTGCGCTGGGCCCACCCCGAGTCCGACCCCGCGGGTCTGGGCGGCCCGAGAACTTGCATTTCCGGGAAATTCCCGGGCGTCGCCAGTACTACTGGCTCCTTGTCCAGGGACCACACTTTGAGAACCATTGGTGTAAGATAACTTTTTCTAGGACTGGCGGTTTAAATGACAGAATCTCACACGTCTAGTTCTTTTTTTTTTCTTCTCCTTTTCCGTAAAACAGTACTTCCCGTGATCCCTGGTGCAGGCATCCGTGCATGCCTGAGAAGTCTGGAGACCGCACTTTCCCTTCTATGGCGGGCATGCCGAACGTTAAAGGGATTTTGCTGGGCACAGAGAGACTTCGAAGATGCTCCGTTGCTCAGGCCTGACTTGCTGCCCAGAGTGGCCGCCGTCTGCTTCTGGGCTTAGAGGAGCCACTGTAGAGAGGCCACGTTCCAGGGACTAGATAGTGCTAATCAGGAGTGTCATTCTGTGGACCCACACGTTCCGGCACAGTGAGAGTGCAGGACTGCGTGGAGGGTGCGGGACCGTGCAGAGGGTGCGGGACCATGCAGCGCCCCAGGCTGCTCCCACTCTCCCGCTCTTGCTGGGCTTCCTCTCCCAGCAGCTCTGTCGGGGGACGTTTCTTTGGGGCACTGGGAGGGGTGGGCAGTCTGTGAGAGGCGCAGGCCAGAGGCAGGCGCTGCCTGGGGAGAGGTGGCCACGCCAGGTCTCCATGGATTTATCCAGACTCCTGAACAAGCTGGACCAGGGCGAATTCTCTCCATCCTCTCACTCCGATTCTGACCGGCTTCACGGGGACTCTGTTCTGCGTGGTCTGGCTGCAGCGTGGCTGCCGTCTGGGGCCGCTGAGCCCGTTGCAGACCCTCCTGACCGTGAGTGGCGTGGGCACCTGCCGTGGGCACACGGGAACTCGCTAAAGCGTGTCCCCGCCCCACCCCAGGGTTTCTTCTGCCTTTGCCCCTGTTGGCCTCCTGCTCAGTGCCAGCTGCTGCCCCTCCTGGACTGGTCCCTACCCACGAGTCCGGGGAGGCCAGGCAGAGGGTTGGCGTGAGCCTGAGTTAGACTCGCTAGGGCTGCGTGAGACGTCTTTGAATCTGAAAGGTGTTCCCAGGAAAAGAAAATATTATGCTGTCTTGGGGGGGGAAATGCGCCCTGGTTATATCTGGCATTTTAGGGGCAAACTGGAAACCCACCTCTCCCCTGCCTTGTTGTCCTCTAGCTGATTCCTGCTCTCGTGGCATTTCCATCTCTCTGCTCTCGGACAAACGTGCTCAGCAAACCAGAGTGTCCACTGGGCTTTGCACGGTCTGGTTCCCGTTCCTCAGGCTGCTGGGGCAGGACGGGCGGAGGGGTGTGCAATTTGCGTCAGGAAGTGCCAGCGTGCGCACGTTCCTAAGCAGGTCCGGGCGGTGGGCGGTGGGCGCAGGGCGGCTCCAGGAGTGACTGTTAGGTAGCGGACGCCGTGTGCACCTCACTGTGCTCTGAGATGTCCCAAACCACGGGAGGAGATGGGGGCTTCATCTCCGTTTCACAGCTCGGAAGTCTGCGGCCCCCAGTGACCGATGTCCAGGTCACCCTGTGAATGGGGGGTCTGTGCCCAGCTGCCCCCCATGCAGCTGGTTCTTGAGGTGACCTCAGAGGATGGGCGGGAAGGAGAAGTGACCAGGTCTGACATCGGCCTGTGTGGGGGCAGGAGGGCCGACCCCGATGTCACGCACCGCTTGTCTCCGAGAAACGCTCCGGGGTGTGCATGGGCGGCAGGCGCAGGCCAGCGGGGGAGGGAGGAAAGAGCTTGCGCTGGACGCGGCTGCCCTTGGTGAATCTATAGCCCAGCGAGGGAAGGCAAAGCAAGACGTGTCAGTGTGGAAACTGGGTTTAAAAAATGGGGGTATCCTTATTTTATTTATTTATTTTTTTGAGACAGAGTCTCTCTCTGTTGCCTGGGCTAGAGTGAGTGCCATGGCGTCAGCCTAGCTCACAGCAACCTCAATCTCCTGGGCTCAAGCGATCCTCCTGCCTCAGCCTCCCAAGTAGCTGGGGCTACAGGCATGTGCCACCATGCCCGGCTAATTTTTTTCTATATATTTTTAGTTGGCCGACTAATTTCTTTCTGTTTTTAGTAGAGACGGGGTCTTGCTCTTGCTCAGGCTGGTTTTGAACTCCTGACCTTGAGCAATCCTCCCGCCTCGGCCTCCCAGCGTGCTAGGATTACAGGCGTGTATAAAACGGGGATATCTTTATTTTACAAATGGAAAGAGATGGCTGTGTGACAAGATGAGAGTCGGGGTTCTTGAAGACGTCCCGGACCCGAGGCCCTTCAGGTCCACTGCGTCTGTTAAAAAGCAGCGTTATTTTAGGTGGGAAGACCTTCCGAGGCCCCCGGCTCCATTCCACAGAAAGAGGGGACCCCGCTGTGTGTTCCCTCTAAAGTGCGGGTAACACCCCACACGGGCTGGGGGACCCCGGGACTGTAGACACTGCGATGTCACTAACGCGGCTCTCTGTGTCCCCAACACCCCGCACGGGCTGGGGGACCCCAGGACTGTAGACACTGCGCTGTCACACTAACGTGGCTCTCTGTGTCCCGAACACCCCACATGGGCTGGGGGACCCCAGGACTGTAGACACTGCGCTGTCACTAACACGACTCTCTGTGTCCCGAACACCCCACATGGGCTGGGGGACCCCAGGACTGTAGACACTGCGCTGTCACTAACGTGGCTCTCTGTGTCCCCAACACCCCACATGGGCTGGGGGACCCCAGGACTTTAGATACTGCGCTGTCACTAACGTGGCTCTCTGTGTCCCGAACACCCCGCACGGGCTGGGGGACCCCAGGACTGTAGATACTGCGCTGTCACTAACGCGGCTCTCTGTGTCCCGAACACCCCGCACGGGCTGGGGGACCCCAGGACTTTAGACACTGCGCTGTCA
This sequence comes from Microcebus murinus, assembly GCF_040939455.1. NCBI lineage: Eukaryota > Metazoa > Chordata > Mammalia > Primates > Cheirogaleidae > Microcebus > Microcebus murinus. Next base: position 3,733,523 of record NC_134104.1, read on the forward strand.
CTAACGCGGCTCTCTGTGTCCCAACAGGTGTCAGCGATGGCCGAAGATGGGAGCGAAGAGATCATGTTCATCTGTAAGTGACCCCGGCCTGTTGCAGGGCGCAGATGAGCCCCGAGCTCGCCGTCTGGGCACGGCCACACCCGCATTTTTGGTGTATAACAGAGAAAAGCTGTTCCTTTTGGAATTGCCTTAAGAAACGTGATTGTGGGAGCCGTGCAAGTCGGGGTGTGGTTTTAGCAGGGTCGCCTTTCTCGGAGCTCCTGGCAAAGGGCGCGTTTCAGGGGGTAGCGCTTGATTCGGAAGGAGATCGGGGGTTTAGAACGAGGAAAGTGTGTTAGATTTATGGTAAGTGGGTTGACACCTGTGGGCTTCATGCATTCTCAGCGTGCGGGGAGGATCCGTTATGGTCACCACAGAGGTGACTGTATGATGCGAGGTGTCCCCAGAGCCGCGCCTTGTCCTTGGGGACGTGGCCCATTCACACCCCTGATATCTCCAGGAGCACCGAGAGGGCCTTTGTGAGTGGGCTCATGCCCCCTCTCGCCCTCCAGTGTTGGGGCGCCCCACGGGCAGGGTCCTCGCGTCCCAGGTTCCTGTCTTAGTGTCCCCACGAGGATGCCGTGCCCCCACTCGGATGCCGTCCCCGCCCCCATTCTCTGACGCTCGGATGTCTGCTCACAGGGTGTGAAGACTGCAGCCAGTACCACGACTCCGAGTGTCCGGAGCTGGGCCCCGTGGTCATGGTCAAAGACTCCTTTGTGTTAAGCCGGGCAAGGTGAGTGACCGCGTGAGCTGCTTTCACGTTCCCAGCCCCGTGTGTCAGACACGATCAACTCCGTGTCGGCTGCGGTGCCAGCTCCCTGGCCTTCGAGTCTGCACGGGGAGAAGGGCAGAGAGACCTGCGGTGGGGATCGGTGGCGTCCGTCCACTGCGAGCCGAGCCAGGGCGGGTCCCAAAGCTCCAGACTGAGTTCTTTGACCCAGCCCAGCATTCCGTGGAGCCCGGCTGTCCCCGAGACAGTGAGGCGTCCACGGGACAGCTGACTGGCCGAGCGGCCGGTGCACCGAGCAAGGGCAGCCACGCTGTAGGTCTGCTCTGCGTCCCGTCCAGGCCTGCGGCTGACACCCACCGGGGGGCCAGCCCAGCGGGCTGCGCTGGGGTGCTGGGTATGAGCACAGGGGACAGGGCAGGGCCTTTGTGGGTTCTGGAAACACCTGCAGGTGGAGGGAGGAGGCCCGTGGCCACGTTTACCTGTGGAGGCTGCGTCACCTGCAGCCCAGAGCAAGTGACCTTGGACGAGGCCTTCTCTTCTCTGCAGCTCGGCTGCCTGTGACATGGAGGAGATGGGTGACCCTGGTCATGACGCTGTTATTCTTTTCTTCTCAGCGTGACTTTATGAAAGAGGTTACTGTTTTTGCCTCAGTGGAGACCTGACCGGGTCTCATCTTCCGAAAGCCCTCAGCGGTTGCCTTTTGCCCACGAATGTTCAGTCGAAACCATTGGTCCCGCAGTTGGCCCCTCCTTGAGGGGTCCGTGGTGTCAGCTGGCCTCCCGCTGCCCCCCGGGGGCCTGTGCTCCGGGCACCCTGGCCTCCGCCGCTGCTCCGGGCGTGTCTTGGGCTCGGCCGTCCTGGCCCGGTGCCGAGGTCCCAGCTGCTGTTCCCGCCCCTCCGCCCCGTCCTGCACGTTCTTCTGCTTTATCAAAAGGGCCACATCCTCGGAGAGACTGGCCCCGTCCCGCCTGGCTGGGAACCCTCCTCTGGTCTTTGGGAGGCCCGTGGCGCGCGTGTCTTTCCCGTGGCACCCTCCATGGGGTTCCTGGTCTCGAGTTCTGTGGTCCTCCCTCCCTGGCCACGTGAGCCCCTTGCGGGCAAGAGCCGGGCCGCCTGCCATCTTGTCGCCTGGTGCTCTGCTCGCTCTCGGGGATTTTAGACGCATCCTTTAGCCAACGCCACTCCAGCGTGTGCTCTGGGCGAATCTTGCAGGGCCTTGCGGTGGGTCTGCGTTGTGTGGCTACAGCCACAGGATTACAGCTGATCAGCACAGCCTCTGTCGGCGCCGTCACCACTCGCGAGGCACTCGGGAGGGCGGCTTCCGTCTCGCCACTGTTGAGAATTGATCTCGAGAGCCGCAGGGTGGGTGAGAGTGGGCTTTGAGGCTGCCCTGGTGGCCGCCCTCTCTCGAGTCTCCCGTTTGGTTCCGTTTCCAGGTCGTCCCTGCCTCCCAACTTGGAGATCAGGCGGCTGGAAGACGGAGCCGAAGGCGTGTTCGCCGTCACTCAGCTCGTGAAGCGGACGCAGTTCGGGCCGTTCGAGTCCCGGAGGGTCGCCAAGTGGGAGAAGGAGTCCGCGTTCCCGCTGAAGGTAGGGCCGGTTGCCAGCGGGGCCCGGAGCCGGTGCCTTCCTGGCCCCCTGCGGGCGTGGGTGCGCTGACCGTGGGGTTCAGTGACTGCCCAGCGCCTCGGAAGCCGCCCTGAACACTGTGCTTCTGCTTGATTTCCAAGAAAATGTTTCTTCTTTCTTTTTTTTTTAGTTTGTATGTTACAAGAGCATCAAACTTAAGTTAGTATTTTATAGTTTTCAATTTGGCAAAACATTAAAGAGTGTATGTAAAATGTATGCAGGAGTAAACCCAAAACGCCGACCTCAGTTCCCTTACGACCTGGCTTGATATTACAGGTTCTGCGAGGTGGCTTTTGCAAGCGTGCGTCAACCTAGATACTGTCGCACCTAGGCAGGGCATACTGCATTTTGCAAAGCTCTTTCAAAGGCAGGTGATGGTACAAAGTTTGGCAGCTCTCAAAATTTAGCGCGTCAGGCTGGGCAAAGACAGCTGTTCTCCACCTGTACGTGAAATTGAGAAAACGAAGTGGGTGTAAACCGCAAGGGGGCTTAGAGTGCTTAAAATGCGACCGTGCGAGCCCCACGGGGCAGGTGAGGCGGGCCGTTCCCCACCCCGAGAGCCTTCCCAGGCGTCCGAGACCAGCACACGGGGAGTGGGGTGCCGCGGACGGAGGTCGGCTGTCCCTGAGACCCTCCAAGGGACAGACAGAGGGGCTCCTGAGCTTGTTTTCTTGGCAGTCCTTTGAAAAACCGAGCTTACAGGGCAGATTTCAGCAGAAAGGGGGAAAGGAAAGGTGCTTGATCTGTTTACAAAAACACAAAGAAAAGACTGAGACAGGCTGTTTCATGTCGAGGAGTGACACAAAGCCCTAGAACCGCGCCTAGGAAAGGCCGCCGGCCGCGTGCCGTCGTTCGTGGGACCCGGGCGGCCGGCGCACACGGTGGCGTGGGCACAGGTCTGGCGTGAGTCCTGTCGAGAAAGTCCTTTGTGCCCACTTTGGTCGTCTTCTGGCGGCTCGATTCTGAAGGTGGCCGTCTGGTGTCGTGCTGTTTTCAGTGCACGCGCCAGTCTCGGACACCTGTCTGCCCAGGGGCACCTGTGGGCCGCCAGGAGGAGGGTGTCACCTGCAGGGAGCACACTTTCCGCAGTGACGGGAGCTCATTAGGCACCTGGTGCCCCTCTCTGTCCCCTCCCCTCGCTCCTGAGGGCTCTGTCCTTAGGGGGCCTCTGCAGGAAAAGCTTGGGAGGGGAGAGATCCCTTCCTATGGTGGGGAAGCAACGATTACAGCAGAAAGAGGGCGACAAAACCCCCCTGTACACACGTGGTTGAGCTGAACTTCCAAATATTTAAGTTCCTCTCCCTGCTCCCTGCCTGCTTTTAATCCGTGGAGCAATAACGCTGTTCTCCAGATGAGGGACCGCTTATAGAGACCGAGGAGCTTGGCTCATGTCACCGTGCACGCTTGCAGCAGAGCCCAGAGTAGAACTCAGGTGTCCAGGTGCTCACGGGGACCATGGGTAGAACTCGAGCGTCCCAGTTGCCACGGGACCATGCGTAGAGCTCGGGTGTCCCTGTCACACCTGGGGCAGGAGCAGAACTCAGGTGTCCTCAGGCCCCCATAAACTGGTGAGAACTCGAGTTCTACCCCTGGGCGGTGAGCAGAACTCAGGTGTCCTCAGGCCCCCATAAACTGGTGAGAACTCGAGTTCTACCCCTGGGCGGTGAGCAGAACTCAGGTGTCCTCAGGCCCCCATAAACTGGTGAGAACTCGAGTTCTACCCCTGGGCGGTGAGCAGAACTCAGGTGTCCCAGCGACACCTGGACCAGGTGTAGCGCTCAGGTGTCTGATGGGCGACACGTGGACCTTTTGCCGTGTCTACTGCTTTTTGCCTGTGACCAGCCTGGCCTGCCTGAGCCGCGTGGTCTGCCGTGACCTTCCCGGCCATCGTGAACACCTGAGCGGTCGTGTGCAGGAGCCCGACACGGCCTCTGACGCGGTACTGTGTACCGGGGTTCCCCAGCACCCCTACACACACACTGGGGGGTAATCGCCCTTCCCTGCCCCCCCAGGTGTTCCAGAAGGACGGGCACCCCGTGTGCTTCGACACGTCCAACGAGGACGACTGCAACTGGATGATGCTGGTGCGGCCGGCGGCGGAGCCCACGCACCAGAACCTGACGGCCTACCAGCACGGCAGCGACGTGTACTTCACCACCTCCAGGGACATCCCGCCGGGCACCGAGCTGCGCGTGTGGTACGCCGCCTTCTACGCCAAGAAGATGGACAAGCCCATGCTGAAGCAGGCCTGCGCCGGTGTCCACGGTACGTGGCGGCCCCCAATCCCGTGGCCACCTTCCTTCACGCCTCGCCCGAGGGGCTGCCGGCCCCTTGGCTGCCGTGCCAGCCCTCGCCAGCGAGACGGTCGCGCTGGGCCTGCCGGCCGGGGTGCAGGCAAGGTGTGGGCGCTGCTCTCCCCCCACAGAGTCGGGTCTGTCTGTCCTCTGGTTAAGCATCCGGGGCTCAGCCCTAAGCCGGGCCACCGCTGGGAGGAGCTCCCGGTTCAGGGCTGCCGCGGTAAATCTGGGTACTTGGCCGTGACACAAGCAGATACAGTCAGGTGCGGCTTAGCGACGGGACACGTTTTGAGACGAGCGTGTCGTCAGGCCATTCCGTCATACAGACATCTAGAGCGCACGTATGCAGGCCAGGTGGCGTGGCCTTCTGCACACCTGGGCTGTTACAACGGCCTGTGGCTCCTGGGCTACACCTGTACAGGGTGTGACTGTGGAGTCCCGTAGGCAGCTAAGACGCAGTGGTAAGTATCTGTGCATCTAAGCATATAAAGGACACGCTAAAAACACGGTGTTGTAATCTTCCAGGCCCACCATCATATATGTGGTCTGTGTTGATGTAAATGTCATATTTTTGTGTACGACCATGCTTAGTTCTGCTCTCGGGACTTTCCACACTTACCCTCCCAACCCTCTGGGGTTGGAGCGTTATCCCTTTTTTTGGATGGAGGAGACAGAGCACAGAGAGGTTGAGGAACTTGCCTGAGGTCACGGCGCAGCAGGTGGAGGAATGGGGGTTGGAACCCGGAATCTGGCTCCGTGTTGCTGTTCCCCTGGCAGCAGCCTCCTCCCGGATTTGGGGCGCGTGTGCGCGCATGTACATGTAAAGAAAGACTGAGCGAAGGTTATGCTAGTGATCTGCCCAAATCCGGCGTTCCTGTTGGAAAAGCAAGTCACAGGCCTGTCCTGCTGACCAGGGTCCGGGCGTGACTGTCTGGGAAGGAGGGAGGGGCTGTGGAATTTGAATCCTATCCGCAGCGTGGGTCTTTCTGTCACTGATCTCTTTACATAACCTGGAGACACCATATGGAATTGCTATTGGACACTTTTTGACCTGCAAGACAGCTGTTTCATGTGGCCCACCCTGACACCACCCAGGGGGCAAACATCGTTTATCGTTGCCATGGAAATTATTTGCTCAGAGGGGAGAGAGACATTGACTGTCCTTCCGACCCCCCAGATGACATAGTTCTCACATGGAAATGGTTTCCTCTTTATTATAAATGCAGCGTAATCCAGAACAGCTCTGTAGAGTAAATTCTTAACATATCTGGAAGGGTCTGTTCTGTCCTGTGTTTGTTTGTTATAAGCGAGGTTGTAAAATGCTCCTGGGATCCCCTAACCTCCTGGGGGGGGTGTGGACCAGGCAGACAGAGCATGAGTGAGTGGAGGCGGCTGTGGGGGATGTGGGGGTGTCCCAGGGCTGCCCTGACAAGCTGATTTCCTTAGATTTCCGTGGCTGCACACAAACCGGGCAGCTTGAACATCAGAAATGTATTCTTTTTGGTCTTGGAGGGCGGAAGTCCAAGATCCAGGTGTTGGCAGGGCTGGTTCCTTCTGGGGGCTCGACCCCCGGCCTCTGGTGGTGGCTGGAGCAGTGGCCTCGGCGTCCCTGGGCTTGTAGCTGAGCTTCTCCAGGCTCTGCCTCTGTCTCCTCCCAGTGTCCCTGTGTCCTCGCCTCAGAAGGACACAGTCATTGGACTTGGGCCTCCCTAATCCAGTCCGACCTCATCTTAACGTGATGCCATCTGCAAAGACCCTGTCCCAAAGGCTCCAGGTGGATGTGGATTTGGGGGGGTCACTGCTCAGCCCGCTCCAGGGCAGGTGAGGGGTGGCCACATGTTGGGCGTCTGAGGACCCTGCCAGGGACTGTAAGGAGGCCCCAGGTGGGGCGGCTCCCTCCAGGTCTGCACGGTGGCACTTTCTGCCAGGACGGTAAAGGAAGCCGAGTGTCGGAGGGTGGGGCAGGGGGTAGCGTCCTTCACAGACGTATTTGCAGAGGGAGACCAAGGCCTGTGCTGGGGGTCTTTTGAGGGTGAAGGGATGGAAAGAGCTTGGAGGCCAGCTGCCGCCAGCCCTGCCCCTGGCCCGGCCCAGGAAGCCCCTGCTGGGTAGGAGCTGCGTGGAAGGGCCGAGGCCGGCCTCACCGAGTAATGTCCCAGCAACCGTTCCGGACCCGGTGTCTGGTGTCTGGGAATCCCTAAGGCCTGGGCCATTGGCAGCGTGTGTGCCCACGACCAGCCCAGACCGCATGTCAAGCCGGGGCTTGGGTTATGAGGCCCTGACCTTGGGGACTCACCCTGGTCAGCGTGTTCTGGGTGACGACACACCCTTCACAGCTCTCAAGGTCAGAGCGGAAGCGTGGTCTGCCCCCGTGTCGGAGTTACAGGTGCTCTGCTTGCCTGGACCGCTGCAGAGCCCTCCGGTCCGGAGCTGGGCTGGAGATGGTGGATTTAGGTGGAAGCGGCCCGGGACCGTGCCGTCCAACAGAGTCGCCTCCTGCCTCAGCCTTTATTATCAGTCAGAGGACCTGCTCTGTGAAATTCGGATTCGGTCAGAAGGCCACACTCAGGGATCCAGATGCCACGTGTGGTGGCCCCGAGGCCGCAGGTTCTCCGCCCCGACCATGATTCCCCCACGCCTCTGAGAACGGAAGGGTTCCTTGCATGGTGACACGGGGACAGTCTGCATGAATGCAGTGCACAGTCACTCTCCTAAGCAGGCTTTTAATCGGGGAAATAAATAAGCAACTTAGGTACTCTAAGGTTTTATAAGTACATTTTAGGACTTTCACTTTCTGTTTTGGGACAAATGGCAAGGGCTGTTTCTGGGAAGAGCAGAGAACACCGCAGGCTCCTATTACCTGGCAGGCTGTCGGGTCCCTTCTTTCTTTCCCTTCTGTAAGAGCTGCCTGTTGAATGCTCACTGGGCCCTCCCGGTGCGCAGGCCCTCACCTGGGGTCCCCCTGCAGGCCCTCACCTGGGGTCCCCCTGCAGGCCCTCATCTGGGGTCCCCCTGCAGGCCCTCACCTGGGGTCCCCCTGCAGGCCCTCACCTGGGGCCCCCCTGCAGGCCCTCACCTGGGGTCCCCCTGCAGGCCCTCACCTGGGGTCCCCCTGCAGGCCCTCACCTGGGGTCCCCCTGCAGGTCATTGGAATTGCAGCAGGGCGGCTGCCTCCCCTCCCCCACACCTGCCTCTCACCCCGCCCCTTCCCTAGAGCCCCTTCTGTCCCCAGGTGTCCTCTCCAGGCACGGGCGGAGGCCACGCACCAGGAGCCCACCCTGGCTCGCTTCTTAGAAACTAGCTCTCAGTAGGTAACGGGACCAGCGAAGAGGGGCCAGAAACACCCGGAAAGCTGGCTCCCGCACGATCCCGGTGGTTCAGATTGGACTCGCAGAGGCCTGGCTTCTGCTCCTGCTTGGTGACCAGGCTTCCTCGAGACCGCGCCCATGGCGGGGGCAGGGGCCCTTTGCAGCCATCACCGCCCCGTGGCCCGGCGGGAGTGGCAGAGCGAGGCGAGTGGCGTGGCACCAGGAACGGGCCCTGTGTTCCCAGAGATGACGCAGCGCTGCGGCCGACTTCCCGGGGAGCGTCAGGGCTCCTAAGACTCGTTGGCTTATTTAGTATTTCTGTCACTTCTCAAATTTGCTTTCAACGTGCGTCTCGGTTATAGAAATCGGACGGTTTTGCAGACTGGCAGAGCCGGCTCCAAACACAGAGAAAAGTTTGATTTTAACCTAAAGGAGCAGTGACGCCTCCTTTTAAAAACTGATTTTATTGTGTTTTTCTGGCGGCGGGTTTGCTTTCCTCACTGCGTATTTTCTGGAGCTCACATCGAGGGTGGTTTTCTTTCTTGACTTGGCCCTGGGCCTGCTGGCAGGTGAGGGAGGCCCAGCGCACCCCTGGGTCCCCACGGGAGGAACGCGGGCCCCAGAACCCGCCCTCGCCACCAGATTGTCAAAGTCACTTTCCAAGGACAAGGCTAAAGTGCAAACACATTTCGGGACAGCGGGGAAGCTGCTGAATCAGGCGCAGCACCGGCATTCTGCCCCAACAGCTGGCGGCACTCCGACTGCCTCTCGCTGGTGTTTGTGAAAGGCCCGCACTGGCGACAGACGTATCGTCACGCACAGGCACGCACACGCGTGGTGAGTGTGCAGCGCAGGGACTTCTGACGGGTGTGTGCAGGTGTGTGAGCTCCACCCCAGTCAGTTGCGGGACGTCCCTTCACCCCGGAAGGTTCTCTCCCCGGCGGCCTCCCCCTCACTGGCGAACGCCAAGCTGTTCGCTGGGATCGCAGTTTCTTTTCTTCCGAAACCCTGCGTTCTCACGTAGCCGAGGCCTTGCTGGCCTGCCGTCTTCCCGCTCGCCTCTGCTTCCCGGCACGTGCTGGCCTGCCGTCTTCCCGCTCGCCTCTGCTTCCCGGCACGTGCTGGCCTGCCGTCTTCCTGCTCGCCTCTGCTTCCCGGCACGTGCTGGCCTGTCGTCTTCCCGCTCGCCTCTGCTTCCCGGCACGTGCTGGCCTGCCGTCTTCCCGCTCGCCTCTGCTTCCCGGCACGTGCTGGCCTGCCGTCTTCCCGCTCGCCTCTGCTTCCCGGCACGTGCTGGCCTGCCGTCTTCCCGCTCGCCTCTGCTTCCCGGCACGTGCTGGCCTGCCGGCAGCTCCTGAGCGTTTTCCTGCCGTCACCGCCTGGCACCTCCGTGTGCGTGTGTGGCGGTAGCTTTCGCTGAGATACTTCCCTTCTGTCGGCTGTTCAGCGATCGGCGGTCAGGAATCGCCTTCTGATGGCTGGGTAATTTTTTTCCTTAAACGTTCTTTCAAAATTGATTTTGGGAAGATGCTGAGTACTTCCCTCGATGAGAGGACAGTCGTCAGACAAGTCCTTCTGCGTAGTCCCCATTACCAGGCAGGGAGCAGTAAGTCGCAGAGGGCTGCCTCTTGTCTGGGGTTGGCCTGACCTACGTGCGTGGGGTGGGGGCCTCATTGCCGGGACAGCAGCCCACGCCGTGGGAAGAAATCCCCTTTGTAGGCCGGGCGCTGTGGCTCACGCCTGTAATCCTAGCTCTTGGGAGGCCGAGGCGGGCGGATTGCTCAAGGTCAGGAGTTCAAAACCAGCCTGAGCAAGAGCGAGACCCCGTCTCTACTATAAATAGAAGGAAATTAATTGGCCAACTGATATATATATAAAAAAAAAAAAAAAAATTAGCCGGGCATGGTGGCGCATGCCTGTAGTCCCAGCTACTCGGGAGGCTGAGGCAGAAGGATCACTCAAGCCCAGGAGTTTGAGGTTGCTGTGAGCTAGGCTGACGCCACGGCACTCATTCTAGCCTGGACAACAAAGCGAGACTCTGTCTCAAAAAAAAAAAAAAAAAAAAAAAAAAGAAATCCCCTTTGTGCTCACGTGGCGGCTTCCCCCTGACCCCTTCCTGGTCCTCCTTTCCTGAACGGGTCACGTGCAAGTGTGTGTTTCCCTCTCTGGAGCCTGAGTGCGTTTGAGTGGGAGGGAGGGACGGGACTCTGACTGTGGTTTCCACGTGTCCACGGTCTCCTCTGGGCCCCTCCAGCCGGCAGAGTCCCGAGTGGGCACAAGAGACGGCAGAGGCTGGAGGGAGGGGTCCTGTGACAGTGCCCTGCGGGTGCCGACCTCTCTCCGTCCTTCCTTTGCTTTTAGAACGACAAAAACTTTCATACGCCCTTTGTGCTTCTTCCTTCTTGTGATCTTACGAGCCCTGTCACTGTCCTCCCTCCCCAGACCCCTGGGGGCGTGGGGCGAAGGGCTAGAGGTGCTGCTCAGGCAGCGGCCACCTGCCCCGGGTGGCTGTTTAAATTTAAATCCAAATCGAATAAAGTTAAAGATTCATCTCCCCCAGGGCACCAGTCTGTGTTCAGGGGCTCGGCTGTTGGGCTCTGTTGGGCAGCGGGCTGGGGCGGGCGGACCGGGCACAGGGCCAGTGCAGGCTGGCTGTTGGGGTTCCACCGTCTCTTATCCTATGAGCCGATGCTAGATTGGGGGATGAAATTTGGATATTTAGGGTGCATTATTTTTCCTGAAGTCATATAAAGGGATGGGTCTGGTCCCACCGGGCAGCTTCTTGGAGGAAATCCCATTTCCACGACAGGCGAGAGAGGACAGCCCCCGCCACAGGCTGCTCTCCCCCACGCCCTGGGCTCAGGCTCCTCATCTGTGACATGGGGATAGTCGATGTGTGAAAACCCTGGAACAGTGCTTGGAACTTGAGAGTGCCCATTTCTCCCTTCTCCTTCCCCTCCTCCTCCTCCCCACCCCCCACCCCATTAGGACTGCCCCTCTCCTCGGGGCGGGGCCTCATGGAGACACAGGTGCGATGATGATCACCTGGTCTCCTCTCTTGTCCCGCAGCTGCAGGTGCCCTGGAGAGCAGCGCCCCCGCGCCGGTGGAGCCGGAGCCCAGCCCCTGGGCCTGCAAGGTGTGCTCCGCCTCCTTCCTCGAGCTGCAGCTCCTGAACGGTAAGGCGGGCTGGGACGTCGCGGTAAGGCTGGCTGGGCGTCGCGCAGTCTGTGCGGCTCCTGGGCGGAGCTCCCTGTGCCCACACCGCCGCCTCCCCAGGGCTGTGGGCGTGCCGGCGCTGTCTGTCTCTGCCCCCCGGTTCAGCCTCCTCCGGCTTAAAGCTTCCGGCAGACCCCTCGGCCTCGACAAGTGTGTGACTGCGCTCGGCTGTCTCACAGCGCCACCTTTGTCGTCCCAACCTGCTGTCCCTTCCTCTGTTTGCTTATCTACTCTGGTTGTCGCACCAATTTAAGGTGTCCAGGGGAGAACCGAGTGTGCGCCCACGTGGTGCGGGGCCCCGAGAGCCTTCTGTGATGTCCCGTAGCGAGGGCCTTTGCCGCATCCGTGTGCGGCTGGCGTGTAGTGACGGAGACCAAAGCCAGACACGCTGGCAGGGCCGATACGTGGGTAACAGTGAGTGGCTTTTTGTCACGTGTAGAATGTGCTAGGAGCGGGGTTGCAGGCAGTGCGGCTGTAACCGTGATCGAGGCAGCCCTGGGCTGGGGGCGCAGGCCTGGCTGGCCTTCTTCCCCAGGTCAGCGGCCGGAAGGTTCTGGAACCTGTGAGAAGGTTCCTCCCAGGCGGGTTTTAGTAACAAGGAGACGAGTGCGAGCGTTCCACGGAGGAGCCTCGGCGACTCGGCAGGGGCCGTCCGTCTGCTTTGGGAAGGGACAGACTGACTAGCCCTCTGGTCACGGCTCCCAGCACGTCCTACCGGTCTTGGCTGTGAGGACTCTGCTGACGTGTCGTTCTGCGCCTGCTCGGCGGGGAGGGTCTGTGACTGTCACCGAGACGTGAACGGCAAGGCGGCTGCCGGGTGTCAGGAGCCAGGTCTGCGAAGACGCCCAGAGTCGGCGGGGCCCGCGTGTGAGACTGCACAGCGCGGGCAGCACCGCGGCGAGGTCATTTAGGCCACGGAGCGAGAGAGGCTGCCGTGTGTGTTTGTTCTGTGCTCTACCTGATGGCTAGTTCTGAGTGAAGAAAACAGATTCCCCACCTTGGCAGTCGGATCTACTCGTCCCCATCCGCGTGCGGCTGTGAACTTGGGCGCCGTGTCCAGTCCGGCCGGCGTTCCCCGAGGCCGACTCAGTGCCGGCCCCTCTCCTAAGCACGTCGCCGAGGGAGCCCAGGGACCCCTCCCAGCGGGCGTCCGGCGCAACGCGACTCCCGCGCCAGGGCCGAGATGACCTCGGCGGGCGACTGAATCACCTGCCGAAGCCGTGCGGCCAGAGTGTGGCCGGCGGGGCTCAGACTCCGGCCCGAGTGGTCTCGGGCGCGTCCGTCTCTGCAGCTTGTCTCAGGGGGCTTGTTGGCGAAGGAGGGGCCGTGCAGAGGGCAGGACCCTGGGGGCCGCCTGCGAGGGGCGAGGGGCCCCGTAGATTGGCACTAAGCACGGCCCCTGGCCAGGTGATGCGCCTGTCTCGAGTACACCTTCCGGAAGCGGCCCTAGCTGCGGTCTCACGGGGACAAGGCGGTTCTGATCCGTCTCATTTCATGGGGTCTGAAGCTGCCAGGTGTTTGCCTGAGGCAAGGAGACCTGGCCGTGTAGTTTCAGGATCAGACTTGGCCCGTTTGCTGTCTTTGAGGAAGGCTAACGTCCAAACCAAGCCAACGCTTGAACTTGAACTTCCTTTGTTAATTTTTTAACTGAACTTAGAAGATGCACAACTCCAGGCGAGTGAAGGTTGGCTCATGCTTTTCAGAGTCAGGCCTGCCGCGCACTCCTGAGCGGCAGTTCAGTGAGACAGAAGACTGTCGTCCTCGTCCTGTCCTCTGAGGGGTGGCGTTTCCCTCTTGTCCCCTGGGGAGCCCTGCTCACATCCCAAGAGTCCCCCTAACAGCCTTGTGGCTGAACACAGCGCATCAAACCGGAGCATTAGCCTCGGCGCCCTCCTGAATTCCACCAAAAGGGCAGAAACAGAGGAAACTGGGGCAGCGCGGGGAGCAGGCAGGCGCAGAAGCTGGGAAGTGCTGGGGAAACGACAGCCACCGTGCAGACAAGAGGAGCTGACGCCAGCGGTGGGGGAGACCAGGTCGCACGCCAGCCTCTGCCGTGGAGCTCCAGAAAGGTCCAGAGGCCTTGGGGACAGTGGCAGGGTGGTTGGCTGGGAGTGTGCATGGGAGGTGGCCACACCCCTCCGCTTCTGCCCCGTCCCTGTCGGCAGATTATTGACGGTCCAGGGAGCTAACGCAGAGGGACCCGGGAGTGGGGCCTCTAGGAATGCGCTGGACTGAAGACAGGACTCGGGGGGGGGGGGTCACGCCACTGAAACGAGACCCCGTTTTCCTCCCAGCACAGGGGCGGCCCGGTCTCTGGTCTGGGAAGGGGAGGGTCGGTTTCTCTGGAGGAACCGGCCAGTCTCCAGGACTATGACCGCTCGCCCCCTGGGTATCCTGCAGGAAGCCACCCGTGCCTGGGGCGCCCAGGGGACCTTCAGGTGTGGGCACTGTGGACTCTGGAAGGAGGGCTCACATGAGAGGGGAGACCACCGCGGCCAACAGAAACAATTATTCCGTGAAAACTGAAAACCAAACCTAAACAGAAAACCTCTGTTGCAGCCCCGAAATGAGAACAGCTTGCTATTAAAACAAATTGGAGAACAGAGAATAACTGGAAATGAAAGCCGTGGTCACAGAGTTAAGTTTGAGGGATGCGTACCGCAGGATGTCAAGGAACCTTCCAGAGAGATGACACAAGGAGGAGACCATAGGGAAAAGAGGAGAACCGAAGCGTCGCCCGGGAGCAGTCCCGCAGAGAAGAGGGCGAATCCATGGGAGAGGATGCCGAGCCGGGACTGCTCCGGACCTGGGACGTGCTTCTGGATGGAAAGGCCGGTGAGTGACCGGCCCTGCGATGAAAGGAACCTCGCCCAGCCGCGTCTCCACGGAGGGTGAGATCGTGTTAGGGTCTAAAGAAGAAAAACTTTCAGAGAGAAGAAACCAAGCTGCCTGACACGGTGAGAATCAGGGTGGCATCATGTCAATACTTCTCAACCCCAACCAAACATTCCTAAGCCACGTCCGTCGTTGTGCCAGGGTGTTTCAGACAGTCCCGGCGCAGAGGTCCGGCCTCCTGTGTCATTTTTCTCATGAGGTTACTGGAGGGTGGGCTTCTGGGAGAATCAGGACTCCACCCAAAAAGAAGGCGGCAGGGCTCCCCCTGGGGTCCCTCATTGCAAACAGCAGAACGCACCCCAACTGCTTTACTAGGAAGGGACATATTGAAGGCATTGAGTAGCTCAAAATTTATGACAAGGAGGTCAGGCGTGGAGGCTCAGGCCTGTAATCCCAGCACTTTGGGAGGCCAAGGTGGGGAGGATCGATAAAGCCCAGGGTTTGAGACGGGAATGGCAACATAGCGCAACCCCGTCTCTGCAAAAAATTAAAACATTAGCCAGGCACAGTAGTGCATGCCTGCAGTCCCAGCTACTCGGGAGGCTGAGGCAGGAGGATCGCTTAAGCCCAAGAATTCGAGGCTGTAGTGAGCTATGGTGGTGCCACTGCGCTCTACCTGGGTGACAGAGTGAGACTTTGTCTCTAACAAAAAAAAAAAAAAAGTAAAGGACAAAATGATTTCCAAGAAGGACCCAAGAATCTGGGCTGGAGTCCGCACTCGTGCAGCCTCTGAGAGCCAGACACCCCCACTGGCTCGCCAGGAAATGTGCTCTCGGGCCTCTGCGTCCCCACACTGCTGCAGAGCCTGGGCATAGACCTGCACTCCGGGCAGGATAGCTGGGGAAAGCTTTCGGAGCCCCGAAAGCTGGGGCTCAGGAGGTGAGAAGTTAGCAAAACGTCGTAGGGATGCTTTTTGGTGCTGACAGGCAGGACACAGGACAGACGTCCTCTGAGTGTAGGACACAGGGGGGGCACAGGGAACGCCCAGGTTGCTGGGGCGGGAGGTTGCAGGACAAGAGCTCTGCCCTGGGGCTCAGGGGCAACTGGTCTGAATTGGAGCAGGACCAAGGGCTCCAGGAAGAAAGGCTCCAAAAGGGAAAGAGAAGGAAAAGAGGTTAACTGATGTTCTTGCAGAGAGAAGAGTTAGACTTCTGGTAGAGATTCAGGGATCAGTTAGTGACATACAGAAGAAAATAAGCAATGTTAAAAGCCAAAGCAACAATTAACTCCAGGAAGGCAAAAGTTGTATATATATAAAACTAATCATAACCCATATATGGCACAGCTGTGAATACATTTTTATGATCATAATTATGTAAACACTCATTATTGATTTACTCAAAAATTGTAATAGGGATATATCGGTGAGACCGGGGAGAAGTGTGAATATTTGGGAGGCAGAGAACCGGGCGTAAGAAAGCTGAATCTTGGGCTTCCATATTCAGTGGTAGGTGATGTCTGACAGAGAAAATGGAAAGACAGTAGTGGACGAGAGGCAGGGGCTGCTGTTTCTGTCATGCCCCAGCTCCGGCTGGCTGTGCCTTCCCTGTTTTTCCTTGACAGACTGTTACAATGTTATTCGTCTTCTCAAAGCACCAACTTTTGGCTTTGTTGATTCTTTCTATTATATTTTCATTTTTATTAATTTCTGCTCTCATTTATTATTTCCTTTTTATACTTTTTGTTTATTGTTTCTTTTCTATTAAGTTGACTGCTTTAGCTCATTAATTTTCAGCTTTCTTATTTTCTAATGTCATACAAGTATTTAAGATGAATTTTTTCCTGAGACCATATATTAGCCACATTCCACGTTTTGATTACATGGAGTATCTAAATTTATGTGCACTATATAAAGTGCTGCATTAGTAAGTAGAGTATGTGTACTTCTCTTTGATATGTGGTCTCCCGTGCCCCATATTTCAGTTCTAAATACTTTCTAACTTGCATTATTTTTCGTTTGAATCCATAGTTATCTATAATGGTATCTCCTAATTTCCTTACATGTGGCTCTCTCCCCCTAGTCCGCTTTCGGTGCACATTTCTGATCTTCAATCTAAACTCTCGTGTCGCCTCCAGGACGTCTCCAGGGCAGGCCTGCAGGTGGCAGCCTTGTCAGTTTGTGTCTCAGAATGTCTCCGTGCGTGTTGGAGACTGTTTTCACTGGGTGTTGAGGTTTGGTGTCTTCTGATCTCCTCTCTGCCCTTCGAGGGTATAGTTTCACTGCTTTGTGACGTCCGTGATCGCTGCTGAGAAGTCTGCCGCCATCTCTGCTGTTCTTCTGTAGGTCGTCTCTTCTAAAGGTGCTTTTGGAATCCTGCCTTCGAGGTTCTGCAGTCCGTCCCGTGGACGTTGCCTGTGCGTTCTCCTCGTCACAGCTCTGGGGGCCGAGGGCCCGTGTCTTTCATCCATTCTGCACGGTCCCCCTCCTTCTTCTCGCGCGCCGCGCGTTTCTCGTTCTCTGCTCTCTGTGTGGGTCCCGCCATGCGTGTGGAGACCTTCTCTTGGTCCGTGTCTCCGTGTGGAGACCTTATCTTGGTCACGCCTCGTGTCTCCGTGTGGAGACCTTCTCTTGGTCACGCCTCGTGTCTCCGTGTGGAGACCTTCTCTTGGTCACGCCCCGTGTCTCCGTGTGGAGACCTTCTCTTGGTCACGCCCCGTATCTCCGTGTGGAGACCTTCTCTTGGTCACGCCCCGTGTCTCCGTGTGGAGACCTTCTCTTGGTCACGCCCCGTGTCTCCGTGTGGAGACCTTCTCTTGGTCACGCCCCGTGTCTCCGTGTGGAGACCTTCTCTTGGTCACGCCCCGTGTCTCCGTGTGGAGACCTTCTCTTGGTCACGCCCCGTATCTCCGTGTGGAGACCTTCTCTTGGTCACGCCCCGTGTCTCCGTGTGGAGACCTTCTCTTGGTCACGCCCCGTGTCTCCGTGTGGAGACCTTCTCTTGGTCACGCCCCGTGTCTCCGTGTGGAGACCTTCTCTTGGTCACGCCCCGTGTCTCCGTGTGGAGACCTTCTCTTGGTCACGCCCCGTGTCTCCGTGTGGAGACCTTCTCTTGGTCACGCCCCGTATCTCCGTGTGGAGACCTTCTCTTGGTCACGCCCCGTGTCTCCGTGTGGAGACCTTCTCTTGGTCACGCCCCGTGTCTCCGTGTGGAGACCTTCTCTTGGTCACGCCCCGTGTCTCCGTGTGGAGACCTTCTCTTGGTCACGCCCCGTGTCTCCGTGTGGAGACCTTCTCTTGGTCACGCCCCGTGTCTCCGTGTGGAGACCTTCTCTTGGTCACGCCCCGTGTCTCCGTGTGGAGGCCTTCTCTTGGTCACGCCCCGTGTCTCTCCGCTGCTCTCTCAGTGGAGAGAGCATCTCCGTGTCTCCAGCATCCTGTCCGTGTTCCTTTCTGGGTAGTCCCGGCACTCCCCGTTTCAGTTTGCCGGTTCTCTCTTCCGTTGTGCCTCGTTCTCTGTTTAATCTACACATTGTGCTTCTGTTCAGTCTCTGCTTTTTATTTTATAGAAGTTTTATTTGGTTACTCGTCATAACTGCTTTTCTGCAGTATGTTCTCACCTTCTTTACGCTTTTTTGCCCTTTACTGATTTAAAAGTACCTTTCCTTGGACTTGGTACCCAGCCCTGCCTGCCCGTTACCTCTGTGTCTTCCGGTTATCTTTTCTGGGGAGGGTCTCTGAGGCTTTCTTTGATTACAAATCGAGCAAAGCTTTTTGCTTTCATGTAGCATTTTTAAAGGAAAGGGCATTTTATTTATCGTGAGTTGAATACTTTTTAATGTTCCTCTTTGAAGGTACATTTTAAAGTAAATATAGTACATGGTCATTGCAGAAAAATTAGAAAATATAAATAAGCTTAAAGAAGGAAATAGAAATTGCCTGTAATGTCACCCTCTGGAGAGAAACACTTTGGTATTTTGCTGTATCCACCCGAGGTTTTAGTTGCAAACGTACGTGTGTGTTCGCTTTTACCGTTCTCAAGACTGCCACCATGGTGAACCTACCTTGCTTTTATCACCCAATTTGCCTTTTAAAATAGTAGTTGTGTTTGTGTAGTGGAAATGCTTTTAGTTTCAAAAACAGTGGAAATAACGTTCATTTATCTATACAAACGGTGCGCTATTAACAAACGAAATAAAAACAAGCAGAAATGGGGAGTAGAGGTGGGGCCGGGCGTGGGCGGGAATCAGGCTCCTGACTGTGCCCATTCTCGTGTCCCCTGCAGAACATCTCCTGGGTCACCTGGAACAGGCCAAGAGCCTTGCTCCAGGCAGCCAGAGCGAGGTGTCCCCGGAGAAGGAGCCAGAGGCGCCCCGGGGGGACGCCCCTGCAGTGCCCGGGAATGAGAGCGTTGGGGCCACCAAAGAACAGAAGAAAAAGCCTCGAAGGGGGAGAAAACCCAAAGCATCCAAGACCGAGCAGCCTCTAGTCATCGTTGAGGACAAGGAGCCGGCAGGTGAGGTGGGGTCCTGGGTGAGTCTCCTGCGGGGCACGGGCTTCCTGGCGTGCGGGGGGCCAGGAGGCGGGGGGAGGGGCCTGAGACCAGGTCAGCTGGGTGCCAGGTGGGAAAGCTCAGCGCAGAGCGGTGGCAGGGAAGGGGGGACTGCGCCTTCTCCTGTGTCTCAGTCGGTGCAGAGGATTGGGGTAATGTTGTGATGTGGTTTTAAATAAGAATCCGGCCGGGCGAGGTGGCTCACGTAATCCTAGCACTCTGGGAGGCCAAGGCGGGAGGATTGCTCGAGGTCAGGAGTTTGAAACCAGCCTGAGCAAGAGCGAGACCCCTGTCTCTACTAAAAAAATAAATTAATTGGCCAACTAAAAATATAGAAAAAATTAGCCGGGCGTGGTGGCGCATGCCTGTAGTCCCAGCTACTCGGGAGGCTGAGGCAGGAGGATCGCTTGAGCCCAGGAGTTTGAGGTTGCTGTGAGCTAGGCTGACGCCACAGCACTCACTCTAGCCCAGGCAACAGAGTGAGACTCTGTCTCAAAAAGAAAAAAAAAGAATCACAAGTTATGAGCTCAGTTTGGGGAGAGAAAGGCATTTTCCCTTCCTGTATGTGCAAGGAAACCTGTGGGCCCACAGTCCCGCCAGGTCTCCTCTCCTGTGCGAGCCGTGACAGCCGTGTGCGTGCCGTGGCCTGGCTGCAGCCCCGTGTCTGTCGCCTGCTCTGCCGGTGACTGGGCTTGCCGTGTCTCCCCGCACAGAGCAAGTGGCAGAGATCGTTGCCGAGGTCCCCCCGGACGAGCCTGTGAGCGGGACGCCGGACGAGCGGATGATGGAGCTGGTCCTGGGCAAGCTGGCCGGCAGCGCCGGGGACGCCAGCCCCGTGCCAAAGTGAGTCCTGCGCGCCGGCCGTCCCGTGGGCACTCGGCGCTGGGGCGGCTGGGGCGTTCCGGAAGGGCCCCCGCCAGGAGGGACGGAGACGTGCTTGGGAAGCAGCAGGAATGTTCTGGAGCTCCGGAGCGTGACAGTGCGTCCACTGTCAGCTCAGCTGTCAGGAACATTTATTTATTGTGATAAAATATACGTGACGTAACATTCAGCATTTTAGCTGCGTTTAAGTGTGCAGGTCAGTGGCATTCAGTGCACTCGCACTGTTGTGCAGCCATCAACACACTTTGATGGCCGTCCATCAGAGAACTCCAGAACTTTCCAGAACTTTCCAGAACTTCCTCATCTTCCCGAACTGAAACCCTGTCCCCGTGAAACACTTGGCTCCCCAGCCCCTGGCGCCCCCCACTCTGCTGCCCGTGTCTGTGAGTCTGGCCACTCTAGGGACCCGCGGGAGTGGGACCACACGGTCTTCGTCCTTTCGTGACTGGCCTGTTTCCCTGAGCACAGGGTCCTGGGGGCTCGTCCACGTCCACTGGGGGACACTTGGGCCGCTCCCCCCTTGACTGCCGTGAAGGGTGCTGCCGTGATAAAACAGCTTTTTATTTGAATTTTGGTAAACTTACCATCTCATTCTGTGTTCCTCTTTTCCTTTTCTGTTTTTGAACAAAGAAAATATTTGTGTTTTGTTATTATTCTTGGGTAAATTTTTGCCCTGAAGCTGAATGCACTGGTGGTCATTATTTTTCTTTGGCCCTTTCTGGAGTGTCCCAGAGCCGCAGAGTGTGCCTGGTGCCCCGGCGGGGCCTGGAGCTGAGGCCAAAGCACTATCAGGAATGACGGGCCCCACCTGCACATTTATACCGTCTCATTGCCCGGAGGATTCCGGGGCTCACCATCAAAACATGCCCAGTAGGGGGAAGAATTTTTTTTAAAAATCAGATTCAGATAAAATATAAAACAGAGAGTCAAGAGCAAGTGAGGAAAACAGAACACAGATGTGATTGTTCTAGTTGAGACACGGGTCACCTCCGAGCTTTCCCGTGGCCACGAACCAGGGGGTGTGCGGCTGTGCAGAAGGGACTAACTTTTGCCATTCAGTCTTCGAGGCGCCATCCCTGCAGGTGCTCTGGAGGCTGGGTGTCGCCGCGGCAGTTCCCACCTTCCTCGCACAGAGGTGCAGCTTTAGCCGGGCAGCTCTGGGAGGGGGTTGTTTCCAAGATGATTGTAGCCTGAACTCTCTTCCCCGGCGGGCGACTCAGTCTCCCACCGTCTCTACCGGTCTGCTCCTCCCCGGGCAGGTTCACCCACCACCAGGGCGGCGGCATCTCCCTCAAGCGGAGCCTGATCCTGTCGGGCAGGCACGGCATCCGGCGCAAGCTCATCAAGCAGCTGGGGGAGCACAAGCGGGTGTACCAGTGCAGCATCTGCAGCAAGGTCTTCCAGAACAGCAGCAACCTCAGCCGGCACGTGCGCTCCCACGGTGAGGACGGCGGCAGGGCGGCCCTGTCTGCCACCGCCGGGTCCCCGTGGGCCAGCCGTGCTGCAGGGGGGCGCCGGTCTCTCCGGTGGGCGTCCCCCCCGACACAGAGGGAGCGGGAGGGCCCCCCTAGAGCTCGGCACAGCACCCCATCTTCCAGTGCGTGCTCCAAGTAGCGAAGCCCCCGCCTGCCGCTCGCGCCCACAGGTGACAAGCTGTTCAAGTGCGAGGAGTGCGCAAAGCTGTTCAGCCGCAAGGAGAGCCTGAAGCAGCACGTGTCTTACAAGCACAGCAGGAACGAGGTGGGTGGCACCACCGGGCCGTCTCCGTTGGGTGGGAGAGGAGGCGCTGACGGGAGGCTGGGCAGTGAGGCTGCCTGAGACGGGGATTCCTTTCCGAGGGCGGCGAGAGTGCGCGCTCCCTGTTCCCAGATAGAGCAGGAGCGAGCAGCGGAAAGAGCTGCGGCAGACACCGCTGTAGGGTGGCTGGGGCGGGCGGCGCCCAGGGCTGGTCCCTGGGGGCTCTGCCTGGGGCCTCACGAGGGCGCGCCCCTTCGCGCAGGTGGACGGCGAGTACCGGCACCGCTGCGGCACGTGCGAGAAGACCTTCCGCATCGAGAGCGCGCTGGAGTTCCACAACTGCAGGACAGGTGAGGGCCGCCCCGCCTCTGCCGTCGCCCTGCGCGGCGGGCCGGGGCGCTGTGGTGGGAGTCAAGATGGCGTGGGCGCGAACAGCCTCACTTTTGACACTCCTTCCGTGCCCGTGACTGCAAAGCGCTTGTTGCGGCTCTGAAGACACAGGAGGAGGCTTTCTGTGTCAGAGGGACACGTCTGTGCCCTTCGTTAGTCAGCCAGGCCGTCTGTGGCCCTGGCGTGGGGCGCTGTAGGTGGGGGTCCACCTCTGGGGGCCATGCTCGCTGGGAAGGGGCGCAGCGGTGCACGGCGTGTCCGGGACCGCGTGAGGAATGAAAGAAAGACGGGCAGTGGCTTGGGGAGCCAGGCTCTGCCACCTTGACCGTTGGGTCTCCTTCGTCCGTCTGTCCTGCATCGTCCAGGGGGGCGCTGTGGCCACCTCGCAGGGATGCTTAGTTCTGAGCCCGCGTCTGCGCCCCAGTCTCCAGAAGTGGGGTGTCGGGTGAGGCGGGAGGCTGGCCGTGCCTGGACAGGCCTTGGCGGAGGGGCCGCCGCGCCCGGGGGTGTCTGAGGCCGCATCTGTCAGGCCAGGTTAGAGATGCGTATGTGCAGCAAGGCGGCCACGGCACGGCTGCGTCTCCCGCGTGCTCCGTGGTGACAGTGTGCTGCCCTCTGGGGCCACACCTCCCTCCCAGCGTCCAGTGGGGCCCCCGAGGTGGGTGGTCCCAGAGGGGGCAGAGGGAGAGTCGCAGTTGCCTTGGTGTCCTCCCTCTCCAGGACTCGAGCAGACCCGGGGCGTGGGGGTAGCCAGCGGCCGTGGCCTAGGGACCCACAGGCCAGCCTGCGACACCCACCCGATCTTGCCGGCTGTTGCCCTCCGTGTCTGGTGCTTGCCTCTCTGCTGGCTCTTGTTGAGGTGCTGCCGCCCTGTGCCCCTGGAGAGCCGTGGGCCTGCATCCGTGGACTCGCGCTGTCCTGGGGCTGCTCCCCGGCACCTGCAGGGCCCCTCTGCCTGGTCGGCTCTGCTCTGGGGGCTCCCGTGTGGAGCTGTCCACCGTGCTTCTGCCCTGGGCAGGGCTGTCCAGGCGGCAGGCACCAGTCACATCCACCTCAGCTTTAACTGCTGGAAAGGCTCTGTGTCCAAGGCATGGAGTGGCTTCCGGAAGCTTCCAGATGAGCTTCCAGTGTGCTGCACCACCCGCATTTTAAGCCCTCCCCTCCCAAGTGTTCGCAGGAAACCTGGGGACAGGTGCCTGACTGCGTTTGCATTGGGTGCAGCCGCAGCGGACAGAGGAACCTGAATCTCATTTGCTAGCTCCCCCGTGGTCCCCAAGGGTGTGCAGGAGAGCAGCAGGTTCCTGAGGCTGTGGCTGGTGTCTGGGGTGCTTGGGAGGCAGGCTTAGGCTGAGGGGCAGCAGGTGGCTCTTGTTGTTTTTAACTGTGTCTCTGGACACAGATGGAACAGTAATAGAAGCAGCCAGAGCAGCAGCTGCTACGTGTCAGCTAGAAGTTCTGTTAAGCCAGATGTTCATCTTTGCTTGTGTTTTTAGAGACAGGGTCTGGCTCTGTCACCCAGGTAGAGTGCTGTGGCGTCATCATAGCTCACTGTAGCCTCGAACTCCTAGGCTCAAGCCATCCTCCTGCCGCAGCCTCCCTAGGACTACAGACATGCTACCACACCCAGCAAATGTTTATATTTTCTTTTTGTAGAGACGGGGTCCTGCTGTGTTGCTGAGGCTGGTCTAGAACCTGCGCCTTGGCCTCCAAAATGCTAGGATTACAGGCATGCGCCACCTCTCCTGGCCTGGCCTGTCTTTTTTAATTCTGTAGAGCCACCAAAGTGGCGGTGAATTGTGATACAGTTTCTCTTCTAAGATGCTCTAATTTCGAAGGTTAGAAGTTTAGGCTGAAATGGAGGCTAAACCTTGAAATGGGGGTCGTGTGCCCTGTTTCCTGCCTGATGTGACCCTTTTTTATCGTACAGAAGTCAGAATGTGCATCTTCCGTAGACCAGGAAATTGTGCAGAAAAGCTTTAAAATCCGTAGTCTGGTGGGTTTTCTCAGGTTCCCTCCACAGGACCCGTCTTGTTTTCGTCCCCGTGCCGTGGCGAGGTGCTGATATAACGTGTCTGAGTGTCCCTCGTGGCGGCTGACCACCAGCGCTGCTCTGGGGAGTCTCCGCGGCTCACACCCAGGCCCTCGGGCAGGACACGGACCGTCACCGTCACCCTCCCTGCGGCTTGGCTCCCCAGAAACCCACTCTCCCGTCTCCCGGTGACGTGTGCCCCAGGCCCGGCCTCAGATCCCGATAGGCGTCTGTTCTCACCCGCTCCGCTTGTTAAAACAGACACGGCCTCGGCGGTGGCGGGATCGCTGGTGGGAGCAGGGTTGTTGCCGGGATTCCGCAGCTGGGGATGTGAGGGTGGCCGCGGCAGGAGGAGCCACCCTCACTGACGGAGGCCAGGGCAGCTCTGCTCCCTCCGGGCTGAGCCCCCTCCCAGCGCAGGGAGCAGTGTGCAGTGGGTTCTCCGTCCGCGAGCCTAGGGGGGCTTGTGGGGGAGGAAAGCGAAGCCCAAGAGCAGCAGTGCTGCCTTCTGTGGCCACTGCCAAGCCCTAGGGCCAGTGGGGCCACCTGGCCAGGAGGGAGGCCCACCTGTGCTGTTCAGTACCTGGCCAGGAGGGAGGCCCACCTGTGCTGTTCAGTACCTGGCCAGGAGAGAGGCCCACCTGTGCTGTTCAGTACCTGGCCATGAGGGAGGCCCACCTGTGCTGTTCAGTACCTGTCCAGGAGGGAGGCCCACCTGTACTGTTCAGTACCTGTCCAGGAGGGAGGCCCACCTGTGCTGTTCAGTACCTGTCCAGGAGAGAGGCTCACCTATGCTGTTCAGTTCCTATCCGGGAGGGAGGCTCACCTGTGCTGTTCAGTACCTGTCCAGGAGGGAGGCCCACCTGTACTGTTCAGTACCTGTCCAGGAGGGAGGCCCACCTGTGCTGTTCAGTACCTGTCCAGGAGAGAGGCTCACCTATGCTGTTCAGTTCCTATCCGGGAGGGAGGCTCACCTGTGCTGTTCAGTACCTGTCCAGGAGGGAGGCCCACCTGTGCTGTTCAGTACCTGTCCAGGAGAGAGGCCCACCTGTGCTGTTCAGTACCTGTCCAGGAGAGAGGCTCACCTATGCTGTTCAGTTCCTATCCGGGAGGGAGGCCCACCTGTGCTGTTCAGTACCTGTCCAGGAGGGAGGCCCACCTGTGCTGTTCAGTACCTGTCCAGGAGAGAGGCCCACCTGTACTGTTCAGTACCTGTCCAGGAGAGAGGCCCACCTGTACTGTTCAGTACCTGGCCAGGAGAGAGGCCCACCTGTGCTGTTCAGTACCTGTCCAGGAGAGAGGCTCACCTATGCTGTTCAGTTCCTATCCGGGAGGGAGGCTCACCTGTGCTGTTCAGTACCTGACCAGGAGGGAGGCCCACCTATGCTGTTCAGTTCCTCTCCGGGAGGGAGGCCCACCTGTGCTCTTCATTATCTGTCTGGGAGGGAGGCTCACCTGTGCTCTTCATTATCTGTCTGGGAGGGAGGCTCACCTGTGCTGTAACCCCGCCCCACCCCACCGCGCCCCGCCCCGCCCTACCCTAGGTGTGGCGCCCGTGAGCAGAGGTGGCCTCCTCACCGCCGCCTGCCGTCTTGCTGGCAGGCCCTGGGGTGGCCGAGCGGCCGGGCAGATCACCCTGCTCTGCTGCCCACGTGGGAAGAGACCAGGCGTCTGACCCTGTCCGTGCCGAGGGCGTCGATTCCCCGCCCCCTGGGCTGACGCCGGCATCTCCCGAGTGAAGGCAAAGACCTACTGAGGCCGCCTCCTGCCCCAGAATCGATCCATTGGTCCTGCCCAGTGGATCTCAGCCTGGAGCGGGGAGGGCCCTGCCCCCAGGGGACATTGGCAGTGTCAGGGGACGTCTGGTTGTGGCAGCTGGCTCGGGGCAGGGGTGCTCCTGGCGTCTAGTGGGGGGAGGCTGGGGACGCTGCTGGACCCCCCGGTGCACAGGCTGGCAGGCGCCCTGGAGAGAAGTGTCCAGCCCAACATGTCCCAGTGCTGGGGCTGGGCAGGCCAGGCGGTGGGCCCTCAGGTTCTGAGTGACGCCATTGTGCAGCAAAGCAGGGACACACTGGTTGGAGTCATTGTGGAAATGGCACCTCTCGGTGCGGTCTCAGAGATTTGTATGTTTGGCATACATAACGTTTACTGGGTGCGGGAGCTGGTCGGCGGGCTAGCGCCCAGGGCCCAGCACTGGCGACGGCATGGTCTGTCCTGGCGGCCTCGCTCTGCAGAGGGACACGCACCTGTGCACCTGTGTGCGAGGCGCAGGAGAGAGAGCAGCTCTGCTGGGCGGGTGGGGCTGGCTGGGGAGGAGGCGAGGGGTCCCAGGGACACGGGGGCCGGGCTGAGGCGACCTGGGGTCTGTGCTGTGGCAGGAGCCCTGGGGTGCTGTCGGGGTCCTGGGTGGGGCAGAAGCAGAGGTTTGACTGGAGGTCTTTGAGGAGGGGCGAGAGCAGAGGCCTGGGCGCAGGACGGGTGTTTCTGGAGGCTCTGCAGAGTGTGTGCGTGTTTATGTGTGTGTTAGTGTGGTGTGTGTGAGCGTGATTTGTGTTGCGGGTTTGGTGTGTGTGTTAAGGGTGCATGTGCTAAAGGGGACCGAGGAACGAGGCGCTCAGGTTCGAAGGCATGTGGGGAATTTGGGCCCGTTGGCGCCGTGGGCAGGTGGGGAAAGGCAGGTGGGGGAGGAGGGCTGGGACCGCAGGCGGGGGGGGGGGGGGTGTGGAGGGCGAGGGCCACGGCGGGAGGGAGGGCCCTGGGGGGGCAGCAGGTGCTCGGGACGGAGGTGAGCACAGTGCTTGCTTTTTAAGTGGAGAAGCCCCTGGATCGCGTCTACTCCCTGCCGCGTCTTGTGCCCCGGGGCAGGTGGCACGTGACTTGCAGGTGACATCCATTCCTGGCCACGCCGCCCTTGTGCGCCTCCCTCCCCCAGCTTCGCCACGGCCGCGGAGGCCACGCGCTCGCGCCTGCGTCAGAGGGCATCCAGCTCAAAACCGCTGTGTCTGTTTGCTCTCTGGACAGATGACAAGACGTTCCAATGTGAGATGTGTTTCAGATTCTTCTCCACCAACAGCAACCTCTCCAAGCACAAGAAGAAGCACGGGGACAAGAAGTTCGCCTGTGAGGTCTGCAACAAGATGTTCTACCGCAAGGACGTCATGCTGGACCACCAGCGCAGGCACCTGGAAGGTGAGCCACCTGTCCGGGGCGCGCACCTGGGGTAGGGCAGGGATGGCCGGGGCACCTGGGGCACGCCGGGCCACGCCTGCTCTGGTGTCTAGAAACGGCCGCCGTTGAGCACATGACACTGTCTGGGAACCTGCCCCGGTGGCAGAGAGCCGGGACACGGGCCAGCCACGCCGCGTGCAGGTGGAGCGGGCTGGGACGCCCGAATGCACCACGGCGGGAAAGAGCTCAGGAAGCCAGGCCGTTCCTAGGACTCAGGGTTGTGCAGTCATTGAAAGTGTCTTCCAAAGGCACTAGGTCCCATGACAGATGTTCAGTGTGACAGAAAGCGGGAAAAGCTACGAGCAGCCGCCCTTTTGCTGACCAGCGCTTCGTAAATCACCGACCAAAGCACCTTCTTATAAAAATTTAGAAAAAAATCACATTTGTAACAGAGAATTACAAACAAAGCTTTATGCTTGTTGAAAACGTGAGCTGACAAAGTCGTACATGAAGTATAACTGTCGCCATATAAACATGCTCGTATTGCTATGCCTGTTTTGAAAAACAAGACTGAGCTGGGTGCAGGGACTCACACCTGCAATCCCAGCACCTTGGGAGGCCAAGGCAGGGGGATCACTTGAGACCCAGGAGTTTAAGACCAACCTGGGCAACATAGCAGGACCCCATCTCTACAACAATTAAGAAAAAGTTAGCTGGGCGTGGTGTCACGTACCTATAGTCCCAGCTACTCGGGAGGCTGAGGCGGAAGGGTCACTTGAGCCCAGGAGTTTGAGGTTGCAGTGAGCTGTGATCACGCCACTGTACTCCAGCCTGGGTGACAGAGCGAGACCCTGTCTCAAAATAGATAAATAAATAACAAGATGGGAATTGCATCCTACGTCATTTTTTGCACTTGACTTTTTTACCTAACTCTTCTTCATGTTGGCTCAAGAAGATGCACAACGTGTTTCTTTGTGATTCCTTGGGGTGGCACGCTCATGGTCTCCACGAGGTGACCAGTCAGCCTTCAGCAAGTGACCGTGCCTCAGTTTCCCCACCTGTACGGGGGAGACAGGAATCATGCCCTACCCCTGGAGTTGGGGTGAGGGTTGAACCAGACCCTGCTCAGGAAGCCCCTCACACAGCGCTGGCGCAGGGCCTGTGCTCCTAAATGCCGGCGCTGTGGTTGCGGGGGGTCATCTGTCCCCTGTGAGGCTGCACCGTGCAACATACGTGTAACTCGGGCCGTGTCCTGTGGGAATAAACTCAGCCGTGACTGGTTCACGCTCCTCCCTGTGCACTGGAGCTTAGTCCGGACCCTCCCCAGACTCCCGCTGCCTGTCCTGCTGGTGCCGCCGTGGCTTTGGGGAACGGCCTGTGTGGCCGTGTCCAGCTTGCCAGCGGGCGGCAAGTCTGTGGCTCTGCGCTGGGGCCTGGCATGGCGGGTGTGTCCACAGAGTGGTCAGCAGTGCAGGGAGAGCCGGGGGGCACCTCCCTCTCGTCCAGGTGACCTGCTGCACGCGAGCTTCCAAAGGTCTGTTTTGATCCCGGTTCTGAGCAATATGGCTTAGAGCCATAAAGATTTTACCAGCTGACTTTTCACCCTGATGCTGATTTGGCTGATTTAATTTACAAGGGATGAATATCAGTATCTCTTTAATAAAGAACATCCGCCTAACTCCAGCCGTCTGAAAGAGCCGTAACCGGGCCCGGAGCCCTGGGCGGGGCGAGAACACCTCTTCACGGGGCCCCTGGCGGCTCTCCCTCTCCCTGGGATTTAAAACGCTCCATTCCCTCCTTTTGCCAAGTGATCCGGACTCGGTAACTGTCACAGAGTCCCCTCGCTCCTGGGAGCCGCGTGGGGAGCAGCAGTGTGCAGGGGCAGCGCTCACACGGTCCCTGTGCCTCGCGTGGGCAGCCCTGCGCTCCCGCCCGGGGAAGGCCCCGGCTGGACGGGCGTCCGATTGGCTGTCCGTGCCCCGGCGCTCATGCTCTTGCCGGCGGGGTGGGGATTTCAGGAGTGCGCCGGGTGAAGAGAGAGGACTTGGAAGCCGGCGGGGAGAGCCTGGTCCGCTACAAGAAGGAACCTTCCGGATGTCCAGTGTGCGGCAAGGTAACTCGCTGTCGGTGCAGGAGGCTGGGATGGAAAGCACGTCGTTCTCGTAAGTGAAGACTCAGCCGTGCCCGTCGAGTATCGGGGGCAAGATTCTTCCGGTCACGATGGGTGCTCAGGCTGCCTTAACCTGAAGTGTCCCCATTTGCACATTTGTCCGTGGTGTGACCTGCATGGCGCTCAGACCACGCTCTCCCTGACGTCACCTTCACGGCCACGTCAGGCTGCCACGTGAGAATGGGCTCATTCTCTGCAAACGAGCGCCTGATCTTCACTAGAGATGCTGTCTCCCAGCTCTCGTGGCCACCGTGTTTGCAAGATGTCAGCCGTGTCCTGGGTGGACTAGAGCGTGTGTCCCTCCTGGCATCCACGTGCTGCGGAGCAGAGGCTCGGAGACAGGCTTCCACACAAGTCCTGAGCCCCAGCAGGTCTGGCACATGGCTCTAGGAGCCACCAAGAGGAGGGACAGTGATGAATCCGTCACAGCCAAGCACAGGTCACAGGAGCCGCCTGGCGCTGGTGTCCTGGCGCGATGTCCCACAGCAGCTGGGGTTGCAGGCCCTGGGGACCGCCAGCTGGGACCGGCCCAGCTGCCCCGCCTGCTGGCACAGGCAGCATTGCCAGACCTTTTAACCAAACAGAAACGTGTTTTTGTATGAAATTTCCTGATTTTTTTCAGACCATAAAGCAGGCCAGAGCAGATGGTCAGCAGGGCAGTGTGGCCTGAGGGCTCGAGTGGGTTTGGGGGCAGGCGAGGCTGGGGTGGGGCGGAGCGGGGGGAACGGGGGCGTGTGCGTGGGCCAAGATGGCCGGGCCTGGTTGTACACAGGGCAGAGCCCGTGCCCCATGTCACGTGTCCCTGGTCCTTGGGGAGAGCCTGCCCCGTGTTGAGCGTCACTGCCCTGGGGGAGCCTGCCCCCCACCCCTTGCACGCCGCTGGAGATCACGCGTGTGGAACCACCCGCTCTGCGCAGGGCGTTGGGATGTTCCATCCCGTGCAGCGTGGACTGAATTCCCATCAAGGGTCGCGGCAGGTAGCGAATGGCACGTGTGGTTTTATAGCCGAATTCTTCTCCCTTTCCAACCGCTTCTGACCGTCAGTTCAGGCTTCCCTGACAAAGGAGGCAGCTGACACCTGCGGACTCTTCCTTCCCCAGACCTGCTCCCCTCCCACCTGGCGTCCCTGGGATGTGGGCACAGCGCTGCTGGCCCCGAGTCCCTGCACACCTTCTTGCCCCCCGGGAACAGGAGCCTCCCGCCCCTCCTGAAACGCTCGTTCCCTTTCATTCACCTCTTGCGTTCTCTGAACGAGAACGTGGGCGTCAGTCGAGCGCTGGAGACCTGCACCCAGGCTGCCTGGCCCCTGGGAGCGGCGTCCCGTGGGAGACCGGCACAGACCTGTGAGGAGGGGGGCCCGGGACCCTGGCGGGGGCCCACTCTGTGCTAGGCCGCACAGGGCCACATCTGTCTTGGGGGCCGCAGTGTGCCCAGTCCTGTGCTGGCCACAGAGGTGGCCCACGGACAGTGTCGGGCATTGACGTGAATGTGCGGGAGACAGTACATGAGCTGAAGGTGTCTTTCTCTCTGGTGCCCACTCTCAGAAAGTCACAGGTTCTCCGTGGTTTACCAG
The DNA here is from genome assembly GCF_040939455.1 of Microcebus murinus. Taxonomy (NCBI): domain Eukaryota; kingdom Metazoa; phylum Chordata; class Mammalia; order Primates; family Cheirogaleidae; genus Microcebus; species Microcebus murinus. Next base: position 3,764,080 of record NC_134104.1, read on the forward strand.
CTCCTTCATGGGCTCTGTCCTAGCGAAATGTTGAAGTGACCTAAAACATTGGGCTGAGCCACGACTTACAGTGACGACTAGATGGTGGTTAATTCCATAACATAACGTGAGCGCATATTAAAACGTGTCAGCAGATGATCCTGACTCGGCATCTCTGATTGCTTGCGTGTCTCAGTGCAAATACCCGGGACTTAGAGCCTGGAAAGCAGACGTCCGGCCTCTGTGTGCCTGGCTGTGGTTTGTGCCGGGGAGCCCGCCGGTGACAGCCTCCTGCATGTCCCGCGGTGCCACACCCCCTCACCGCGCCGGCTCTCCCGCCCACAGGTGTTCTCCTGCAGGAGCAACATGAACAAGCACCTGCTGACCCACGGCGACAAGAAGTACACCTGCGAGATCTGCGGGCGCAAGTTCTTCCGCGTGGACGTGCTCAGGGACCACATCCACGTCCACTTCAAGGTGCCGGTCGCAGGCCACCCTAGCCCAGGCACAGAGGCCCCGGCCAGCGTCTGTCTTAGCTCGGGCTGCCATGACAGTCACGTGGACCGGGCTCGTGAGCAGCAGGCATTTGTTTCTCACCGTTCCGCGGCTGGACCTCCAAGGTCGAGGCTCCTGTAGATCGGTGTCCGGTGAAGGCTGCTTCAGCTTCCTGCCGGGTCCTCGCAGGGGGGAGGGACGAGGGGTCGCTCTGGGGTCCCTTTACGAAGGCGCTGATCCGTTCCCTTCACGAGGGCTCTTCCTGGAGGCCTGGTCACCTCCCAGCGGCCTCACCTCTTAACACCGTCACCTGGGCAGTTAGGTCTGGGGGACAGACACACCGCCTGAAATAGGTGCCAGTCTGGCCCCGCCGGTCTGTTCAGAGTGGGCTCTGGTGGCGGTCACTGCACCCAGGGCAGCCCCGCTGCAGGGCGGGAGTCAAGTCCTCCCCGCCAGGTGCTCCCGCACTGGCCTCCCCTGCCCTGGAGGAAAGCAAGGGCTTGAGCGGGCGCGTGAGGGGGAGCAGTGAGGACTCGGGGTGTGGCAAAGGTCGGGAGACGCTGAGCAAGGGACTGTGGTGCCGCAGGCCCGGGTGGAAGCGGAGTGTCCGGACTGAGGGTCAGCGCCCGGCCAGCCCGAGGGACTCCCCGCAGGGCCAGGGCTGGGATCCTGCAGGGCCTGAGAGGAGCAGACGGGGGTGCAGAGAGCAGTGGTTCCGGCGTGGGGCGGCCCGGGGCCAGCTGGGGGGCGGCCCGCACCTGCCGCAGGAGGGCCAGCTTGTTAGGGCGTCAGGGAGGCGTTTCCCTCTCCATGTGGGTGAAGTTCAGCCGGCCCCTTAGCGCGGGCAGCCAGGCTCCCGCCCGCCATTAGAGCCGCTGCGCCGTCTTCCAGGACATCGCGCTGATGGACGACCACCAGCGGGAGGAGTTCATCGGCAAGATCGGCATCTCCTCGGAGGAGAACGACGACAACTCTGATGAGAGTGCAGACTCGGAGCCCCACAAGTACAGCTGCAAAAGGTGCCAGGTGCGTGCCGCCCGCCCCACACGCCGGGGCCCCTGGGGAGATGCCGGCAGGCACAGGGCCGCAGGGACCGCACGGCACCGCCGCACAGACTGGAAGCGCCCCCCCCCCAGGGCCTGGGGGGCCGAGCGCAGGCCGGGTGCTCACACGAGGGTGCTCACACGTGTCCGGGAAGGCCATCCCGTGTCCCCTCAGGGCTGAGGGGTGGTGCACGCGGTCTCACAGCCCCCACCCCAGGAACCTGCCCCTTGGCCTATGCGTGCTCGCACGTGCAGCGTGGGGCTGGGGCGGGTCGGTCCCCGGCAAGGTCTCCCGGCAAGGGGCTCCTCTCCCCACCCCAGACCTGAGGCCCCTCTCGGGGACCCTGTGCAGGGCAGGGGTCTGCCGAAAGGGAGGGGCTCTGTTTGCGAGTAGACCCATCTCCCGAGTGGGGCTCCACCACTGGGGGAAGCCCCGGCTCCCCGTCAAGGCCCCGGGAGCCCCCTTCTCTCTGGGGAGAGCGACGGGCCTGGCGTGTGCCGCCCAGTTAGCTGCGGCCCCAGGGACCGACTGTCTGTTTGCGCTGCAGCTCACCTTCGGCCGGGGCAAGGACTACCTGAAGCACATCATGGACGTGCACAAGGAGAAGGGCCACGGCTGCAGCATCTGCAACCGGCGCTTCGCGCTGAAGGCCACCTACCACGCCCACATGGTCATCCACCGCGAGAACCTGCCGGACCCCAACGTGCAGAAGTGAGCCCCCGGGGCGTCTTGCAGGAAGGGAGGGCACGCGTCTCCCTGCAAAGGGACAGAGCTGTCCGAAGCCGCGGGCAAGTTCCGTGCCCTAGGGCCGGGCCAGGCTGCGGGGAGGCTGGGCGCTGTGGCTCGGAGCTTCCCGGTGTCCCCGTGCCTGGACTCACAGCACACACATGCCACGTGATGGGAAGACAGCAGGGTCCTGGGCCTGCCCACAGACCACCAGGAACCCCTTCCCCCCACGGTAGTCGGGCGTCACTAATGCCGGGCTATGATGAGCGCTGATGGCGAGTAGTGAGTGAACGGGCCCGGCTGCAGCCCGATTAGACGCCCAGGGCTGCCCTGACATAGCAGGACGGGCGGCTTAAACCACAGACGTTGTCTCGCACAGCCCTGGAGGCCGCAAGTCCGGGGTCCTCCAAGGCCTCTCCGCTGGGCTCGCAGACGGCGACTTCTCCCTGCGTGCGTCTGCGTCCGTCTCCTCTTCTCAGGGCAGACTGGGGCCCACCCACGAGACGGTGTTGCAGTCTAATCCCCTCTGCAAAGACCAGTCCCCAGACGCGGCCGGCTCTGCAGCGCTGTGGGTCGGGGCGTCATCCGATCACGGGGCGGGGGCCACGGTCAGCCGTGACGGAGGCAGAAACGCTGGCTACTTGTCTCACCGCGTGGCGCTGCTTGCCTCCGGTGCCAGCAGGGTGCCTGGGGACGCGCCCTCCGTGCTCGCGCCCGGGCCCTGCGCCGCGCTGAGCGTGTCTGGTTTCAGGTACATCCACCCCTGCGAGATCTGCGGGCGCATCTTCAACAGCATCGGGAACCTGGAGCGCCACAAGCTCATCCACACAGGTAGCTGCGGGGGGGCGGGGGTCTCCGTGCACAGCCCCGTGCCTTCTGCTGTTTCCCCAGCCGCTTCTGTCCCGCCTGCCCTGCGGCGACTCGGAGCACCCCCTCCCCCGTCACCCCCTCGAGGGCCTCGGGGGCCTTCTCATGCCCCAGCCCCCCAGAGGGGCCCGGAGAGGTGACCCTCCTTGTCCTGCTGCAGCCAGGCCCTCTCCCAGGCGCTGCCTTTGCGGGGACCCCCCTGGCAGGGATTCGGGCCAGATGCCGGCGTGCCTTCTAGGTGTGAAGAGCCACGCCTGTGAGCAGTGCGGGAAGTCCTTCGCCAGGAAGGACATGCTCAAGGAGCACATGCGTGTGCACGACAACATCCGCGAGTACCTGTGTGCCGAGTGCGGGAAAGGTAGGTGCGGCCCCGGCTCCCACGGGACCGTCTCCGCGGGCCACCGGGTGCACGAGGGTGGAAACGCCACCTCCACTCACTGAAAGGAGGGGTCCGTGAGGGTGGCACGTCCAAGTGCAGAAGGCACCGCCAGGGCACCCCAGGGGCCCGCGGGCTTCGGTGAATTGCGTAACAGCGAGGAAGGACATGGTCGGTGTTAAATCTGGAAGACAGATGAAGTGGTCCATAAGGCAGAAAGACGTGCTAAATCTAAAGGCCCAAACAGGTGATACCACAAGTGGGAAACTAATGCTCTATGTAATGGTTCAACGTGCAGAGCGATTCTGAGAATCCCTGCGGGGTCCGGCAGCTGTTAGCCCTCAGCCCTACCCACTGACCGACCACGGTCAGCTGCGTGTCCCGGCGTCAACTCAGCGTGGCCCAGGGATCTCCTCTGTCATTAACATAAGGTTAATTAACTATCTATGAATAAAATAGATCAGTGAACAAAATTCTTAAAAAACATAGTTCTTAGGACATGTCAAAATTTTGGGCCATTCCTGTTTTTAGAAAAGCGACAACCTCCTAGACGACTCGGGCTGTCCCGGGGCCGCAGAGCCTCCGCCCACCCAACGGGAGACGGGGACAGGGCAGCTTCCCCTGCTCGGCCATGGGGTCTTTAGACACTGCGTTCCGCAAATGGTTTTGTTTTCTCCTCTGTCGGGTTTTTAAAGCTTAAACAGAAAACTGTGAAGAAACACGCAGGTTACGCGTGCCCCGTAACCCTCCCTGCAGGGACGCCGAGTCCCCTCCCGGCCCTCAGGCCCCCACGCGGGGCCAGCGAGGGCACCGGCTCTCGTCTGCCGTCCAGGGTAACCCTGTGCGAGGACAGCACTCGGGTTGTTTTGTTGAACAAGCAACACAGGCACCTAGACAGAAATAAAACAATTTGTGAAACCATACAGGTGGGTCTGCAAGGTGAGACTCAGTTGCTGTCCCGGCAGGGCCCAGGCGCCCTCCTCAGGGGACCGCCACGGGTCCTTTCTCTGAGGGTCCTTTCTCTGAACGTCTCCAGTGGCGTCTGCCCCAGGGGCACAGGCCGGCCCTGCTGTGCCCTAAGCTCCCAGCCGCGCTCCCCACCTGCCCCGCCAGTCCCCTTTCCTCCCCAACTCCCACCAAAGTAAGATTTTTTAAAAAGTCAGGTGGGAGCTGGTGCCGTGGCTCACGCCTATAATCCTAGCACTTTGGGAGGCTGAGATGGGAGTTTCACTTGAGTCCAGGAGTTTGAGACTAGGCAATGTAGTGAGACCCCCGTCTCTAAAAAGTAAAAATTAAAAAAACTTAGCCACACCTGGTGACGCACACCTATAGTCCCATCTCTTCGGGAGGCTGAGGCGGGAGGGTCGCTGGAGCCCAGGAGTTCAAGGCTGCAGTGAGCTGTCATGGCAACCTGAGCAACAGAGTGAGACCCTGTCTCTACAAAAAAATTTTTGAAAAATTAGCCAGGTGTGTTGGCACACAGCTGTAGTCCCAACACTTTGGGAGGTTGAGGCCGGAGGATCGCTTAAGGCCAGGAGTTCAAGACCAGCCTGGGCAACATAACAAGACCCCATCTCTACAAAAAAATAATTTAAAAAAAGCTAGGCAGGCTTGGTGGCGCATACCTGCAGCCTCAGCTGTTCGGGAGGCGGAGATGGAGGGATGTCTTGAGCTCAAGAGTTGGAGGCTGCAGTGAGCCATGATTGTGCCCCTGCACGCCAGCCTGGGTGACAGAGGGAGACCCCGTCTGAGAAAACGTAAATGAATAAAATAAAAAATGTCACGTGCACTGGCTGTGATAGGCGGTCAGGACGTGGAGATGAGCGCTGTTGTCTCTGTCTGTCCTGGTCCCCGCGGCCGCGCGGCAGCTCTGTAGTTGGCAGGCGTGCGCCCGGTGCACTGGGGCAGGGTGCTGGGCCGGGCGCCGGTGGGAGCCGCCTCCTTTGGGTCAGGTTCCGGCACTTGACTCTGACCTTGAGGAGACCATCCCGCCCGGGGTCAGAGCCAGGAGGCCACTGCCCGGCGCCTGCGCGGGGGCTGGGGTCTGCGCGGCGGGCGTGGCCGCCTCTGACCCGCCCGTGTGCCCGCCAGGCATGAAGACCAAGCACGCGCTGCGCCACCACATGAAGCTGCACAAGGGCATCAAGGAGTACGAGTGCAAGGAGTGCCACCGCAGGTTCGCGCAGAAGGTCAACATGCTCAAGCACTACAAGAGGCACACGGGTGAGTCCGCGGCGCCGCGCTGGCGGGCAGGGAAGCTGGGGCCTCCTGGTGGGCACATAATGTGGAAGGGCCACCTGCAGACGCTGCCCTTTCTTGGCTCAAGGCTGGGTTTTCTGGGTGACCCCCCCAGAGCCAAGGGTAAGCAGCTGCGTGTCTGCGAGCCTCCCTGTCACGTGTAACCCCGTGCACGCAGGGGCTCAGGTTGCTGGGCAGCCGTGGTGGGCGTCTGTCGATGCCCGCCAGTTCCTAGCTGCCCCCCGTGCGCTCAGCCGCCTTCCCTGCGGGCATCTGTGCCAGGACACGGTGCCCAGCCCAGGGCCAGGGCGGCATCTGAGCGTGAGCTCCGTGGCGGGAGCCCATGCCGTGGTCCCCAGGGCCCCGGATCTGCATGTTGAGTCCCGCCGCCACCTGACCCTGGCTCGCCTGTGCTCCTGACCCCGGCTCCCCAGGCGGCCCAGGCTGCCACGTGGCTCTGCTGTGGGCACCTGCGATTTTCCAGCACCGCTCCGTCCTCCTCCTTCCTGGGGGGGAGCTCTGTCCGTTACTCGCTTGGCCTTTCTGGGGCATTCCCCTGCTCCCCAGAATTGAGCCACGTGCCCTCACTGGGTCCTCGGGACACCCATGCTCTGCCTGCCGCTTGCTGGGCTGTGGAGCCCCCTGCCCCGTCCTCCCAGGGCCCTGCACACACGAGGAGCTCAGTAAACTCTCGCAAATCCCTCCCCTTGTTTCCACTTTAGGGGAAAGCTTTGTCTACAGGCGTCCTTAGGGGCCGCCCCCATCAGTTGGGGAGTGGGATGGGGCTGACTCGATCCCCTCGCCCGGCTGAAGGCGGACGGGGACCCACGCTGCTCTAGGGCTCCCGGCCAGCACTGGGAAGGGGCGTTGTGGAGCTCTGTGCACAGGGCTGCGGAAGAGGGTCGGGAGGATCGGGCACCTCTGGTGTCCCCGTCACAGTGTCTGCTTCCCGCCTCCTGCCCGGCCAGTCGCGGGCCAGGGCTGACTGAGCACTCACCATCCAGTCAACAGAGAGCCAGATCAGGCCGGGCGGGTGGCTCACACCTGTAATCCTAGCACTCTGGGAGGCCAGGGCAGGCGGATTGCTCAAGGTCAGGAGTTCGAGACCAGCCTGAGCAAGAGCGAGACCCCGTCTCTACTAAAAATCAGTGCATTAAAGAAGTGGTGGTTTCCCTCTGCGAGTCCCACCCTCCCTGAGTCCTCAGAAAACTCTTCCCACATCTCATTATTTATTTGATACGAAATGTCACCGCCGAGGGGCACGTTTCTCCGGCCACACTTCCGGCTGAGCGTGGGGTGGGTGTCCGCGGTCTGCCGTCCCCTGGCGGCCCACCTGCTCCCAGCGCTGCGGGCACACACACGCCGGGCAGGACGTCCTCTGAGGTGGACTCACGCTCTCCAGACACGTGGGATTAAGCGTGCGTCTCCCTGCAGGGATCAAGGATTTCATGTGCGAGCTGTGCGGGAAGACCTTCAGCGAGCGGAACACCATGGAGACGCACAAGCTCATCCACACCGGTGAGCGGGCGCCACCTGGGGGACCTCCCGGCCACGGGCCGCCCTCTGCTGGGGCCGTGCAAGCGGGCGCAGGGGTGGGCGCAGCCGTTCTGCTGCATGGCCTTTTCCAGAACGGCCGGTGCTGTCCTGGCTTAGCAGCGGCCCCTTGGCCCTCTGAAAGCCGGCCCAGCGCGGCGTCCGCATCCGCTCCTGGACGTCTCACCCCGGCCGATGCGGATGGGGCTCCCAGGGGATGGAGGGGGGCCCGCTGGCCTGTGCGCGCCTGGCCCCACCTGCCCCACGGCCGCCCCGCGCTCACCCGTCTTTCCTCCCCGCCCGGCGTGCGTGAGAAGTGGGCAAGCAGTGGACGTGCTCCGTGTGCGACAAGAAGTACGTCACCGAGTACATGCTGCAGAAGCACGTGCAGCTCACGCACGACAAGGTGGAGGCGCAGAGCTGCCAGCTGTGCGGGACCAAGGTGTCCACCAGGGCCTCCATGAGCCGGCACATGCGGCGCAAGCACCCCGAGGTGAGCGTGCCGGCCGGCTCCTTCTCCCGCCCGTGCTCTGTGCGCGCTCCCGTGGCTCGGACGCGCCGCCGCGCTGGCCCGGGGACCCGTCTCCCTCTGCAGACCCTGAGTTCCCCCAGGCAGGGCCTGGGTCTCGGTGCCTCTGCGCGTGCCGCCCGCCACGTGGGAGGTGCTAAGTGATGAAAAGCACGGGGTGGAAGAGCCTCAGTGTGCTTCTTGCTAAGGTTACACACTATGCTCCCCCTGGGGTTACGCGGAGATGGAAGCCAAACCTGCCCCTTCCCTGTTCTCCCCTCCGGAGTAGCCAGTGTGCAGAATGGGTCCTCCTGGTGGGGCTGGGCCGGGAGGCAGACATTGTCTGGAGGGACAGCCGTTCTCTTGGGTCATCCCGTTTGCTCATCCCACCCTGTTTCATGCTGGATTGACTTAGTCACGCGTCCGCCAGTGTCGGGACAGCCAGCTCATCGCCGCCCTCCTGGACTTCGTGGTCTGGGTGGGGAAGGAAGGAAAGATAGAAGTAGACGGAGAGGCAAGGTCATTGCAGACTGGAATAGAAAATGTGGAAGAGGCGGCCCCAGGCAGCGGCGTGACCCCATGGGCTTGCTCTGGGCGTGCGGGTGCTGCACCTGAGGCCGGTGTCAGGAGTGTGAGCAGTCCCCACCAGCCCGTGGCCATTGGTGCTGCCACAGACTCGAGGAGGGAGGTGCTTCTTGGAGTCAGGCTAACGTATTCAACCAAGTGTTTTCAGAGATTTAGCATTGACACTATTTTGTGACTTCAAGCTATGATCTTTCTCCCTGCCTTGAATCAATGTTAACACTTTAAAAAATTAAAACAGAAAACACTTTTTGGCTGGGCACGGTGGCTCACAACTGTAATCCTAGCACTTAGGGAGGCCAAAGTGGGAGGATCGGTTGAGGTCAAGAGTTTGAGGCCAGCCTGAGCAAGAGTGAGACCCCCCGTCTCTACTAAAAATAGAAAGAAATTAGCCAGAGAACTAAAACTAGAAACGAATTAGCCAGGTGTGGTCGTGCATAACTCAGGAGGCTGAGGCAGGAGGATCGCTTGAGCCCAGGAGTTTGAGGTTGCTGTGAGCTAGGCTGACGCCACTGCACTCTAGCCCAGGTGACAGGGCGAGACTCTGTCTCAAAAATAAAAACAACAAAGAAACACTTTTCACTTCTGGTCTAACCTAAGAAGGGTAAAGCCAGTGAATGCATCTGTGTTGGCTCTTTTGCGGAGCCGACTCTCAGACTGTGTGCCGAGGGCCTGGTGATGCTGGTGGTGGAGGAGGAGGAGGAGGAGGAGGAGGGCCCTACAGACGACCCGAGGTTTCCCAGTCCTGCGCAGTGCCCCCACGGCTCCTTCCCTCCCGTGGCAACTCCCGGTCTCACGCGCCCCAGCATGTCCCGCCGTGCCTGTGCCGTGGCCTCGTCTCTGTGCGATTCCACTGGGGGGCACGGGCACGGCACAGCCGGTGTGCGCAGGGTGCGGGCGGCGGATGCCGCTGGCCTCGGGCAGGACTTGCTGAGCTGGCGGGAGGACCGCGTGTGCACGGGGCGTGGTCACGGCGTGAGTGTCGTGTGCCAGGGACTCTGCTCGCTGCGGCGGCGGCTGCGGGCGGGACGGCGGGGGCAGGGCGTCACTGCATCACCAGATCGACAAGCGAAGGTCCCTGTGTGTGCAAGGGCCATCTGAGAGTTAAGATGTTTGAGGCACAAGCGTCTCATTTCCGGTGGTTCCTACCCCGTGTCCTCCCTCCCTCTGCTCCTCCCTGGAAAGAGCAGAAGCTCCACCGCGGCCTCCCCTGCCGAAGGCACGTCGCTGTGGGCAGAAGAGGGGGAAACAGAGTCTCCACGCCTGAGTGGGCGTGAGACGGTCCGAGGGCAGTGCGAGAGGGCACGGCCCGCGTGAGAGCACCCCCGGGCCTGGGGTGAGGGGTGAGGGGTCAGGAAGGGAGAGCCCGGACAGGAGGCTGGCGTTTCTCGCTCAGTCCCGGGTGGAGCGGGGCAAGGCACGGGGATGCCCGTGAGTGGGGTCGGCGACACGCCTGTGCGGTGCCTGGGCTCCCGCCTGTGTCTGTGAGCGGCCGCTGGCGGGCCCAGCTCCCCGGCTCACCGCCTGCTCCTCGCAGGTGCTCGCGGTGAGGATCGACGACCTGGACCACCTCCCCGAGACCACCACCATCGACGCCTCCTCCATCGGCATCGTCCAGGTGAGCGGCTCGGCTCAGGTGCGGGGCGCCCGGACACGCGGTGCCTGCAGTGGGCCCAGGGGCCCGGCCGGGCCGTGGGGGCGGCCCCTGGACAAGCCCTGAGGTCTGCGCCTCGTGTTGCCTGCTCAGGCTTCATTCTCCGGTTTTTGATTGATCTTTCCCCCCAGAACCTTCTAGAATATCTCCTAGTTTGTATAAAGTCTCTATAACTTCAGTTTTCTGAATACTGGTGTATCTCACTTTGGAGAACAGACGGCTTCTAGAAAAAATTAGCATACTTGTTTTATGCAAAATAACTTTGAACATATTTATTAGATGAACTTTTTAAAGAAACTTTTAGCTGATGCCTTTGCACAGACGTTTTTATCACAGAGAGAACACGTCATGCTCCCAGTTACTCAGCATCGCGTGGAAACTGCCGTGTTTGGAGACGGCGCTCTTGAGCACAGTGCGGGTCTAGGGGTGGGCCGCGCTGCGTGAGCGTCGGGGGTCCAGGTGCGGCCCCAGACACCGCCCGCCGCGTCTGCCCCTGGCGGGCCGCGGTCTCAGGCAGAGGTCGGGGGGAAGTCCCACCGTGAGTGCGTCCTGGCCAGCTCCTCTGGGCTGCCTGCCGCAGGTGGCATGGCACAGGAAGCACGCGTGGAGGCGTGGAGGTGGCCCGGCGGAGCGGGTTGCCAGCCACCGCTGCCCGAGGCCTCCGGGAGGCCGAGGAGCCGGCCTGAGTCAGAGGCCCGGCGTGGCCGGGGGACCCTTGACTCTTGGACAGACCGTGTGGGGCGGAGGCCCTGGCTGGGTGGCCATGGCCGCTGGGCCCTCCGCTGTCCCTAAAGGAGGTGTCCGTGCGGTTTTCGTGGTCAAACCCACTTTCATCCAAAAGTGTTTTCTTTGGCAAGTTTGCTTCAGCCTTGGGGACGAGAGCCCTGACCTGACAGCGTGTCAGCCTTGGCCGGAGCCCACCAGGGCTGCGACATTTCCCTTTACCCAGTGGCTTAAAACAATTAAATTTTTGAAAGACGTTTACATTTTAGCAGAAAACGTGGGCTTTATAAAAGCACGAGGTGTGTGCGATATCCTTAACACACGGAAACCAATGGCACTTGCCGCGCTCCTCAGAGACGCCAGTGCGCAGACGGCCGTGGTCACGGGTGCCCGTGGCGGCCAGGTGGCCCGGGAGCCTCAGCCCCACCCACGCGCGTGCGGCCGCGGTGCTGGGCTGCCCTGGCTGCCCGGGACGCCGCAGCCCGTCCACCCAGCCGGTCGCTGAGTCCCATGTCCCCGCAGCCCGAGCTGACGCTGGAGCAGGAGGACCTGGCGGAAGGGAAGCACGGGAAGGCGGCCAAGCGGAGTCACAAGCGGAAGCAGAAGCCGGAGGAGGGGGCGGGGCCGCCGGTGCCCGAGGAGGCCGCCTTCAGCGAATACTCGGAGAAGGAGGCGGAGTTCGCGGGCAGTGTGGGCGACGAGACCAACTCCGCCGTGCAGAGCATCCAGCAGGTCGGTTGCCCGGCAGGACGCAGCGTCCCCGTGCGTGCGTCGGCTCGCGAGACCCCAGTCCCTCTCTTGACCCCGCGGTGTACAGGGTGGACCTCGCGTGGCCGCGGCAGCAGGGGCGTCCCGTTTCCTCTCGTCTGGCGTGGCTTTCCGAGTGCTGACTGCAGATCCCACCCGTGGCAGCTGACAGCCACTGGACACTCTGGCATGTTGGAGAGAGACGGCTCCCACTGGCCGGAGGAGGGGCGGGTCGTTTCCAGTTTGGGGAGACGGCAGAGGGCCGGCCTCAGAGCCTTTTTGCAGAGATGCAGCCCTGTGCCTGCGCTGACCAGCGGGGGGGCAGGACCTGGGAGCCCGAGGTTCCTGCAGGGAGGGGTGCAGGGAGACGGCGAGGAAGGGCGTGGCCGGCCGCTCCTGCGTCCTGGGATGGAACCTGGCACTCTGCTCCGCCAGCTCCCTGTTTGCTTTTGAAGCCCCCCGCCTCTGGTGTGGCTGAGCCTGGGCACTGCCGCCGGCTTTTGGAGATGGTCATCCCGAGGGCTAAATCCTCGCGTTTGGCCTTTTGCGGCCAAACTCTGCGTTCTTTCTCATTAGCTGTTGCTCCTGCAGATACTTTCACTACCCTTTTTAGCTTCCAAGTTGGGATTTTCATTTGCCAACAGCCAGGCAGTTAGAGATGGAAATGGAAACGGAAGAATCTACTTTTTGCCTTATTCATGCTAGCTTTTCTCTATTTTTTTCCGAGCCAGTGATATCCGTTTGTTTCTCGGTTCTATCTCACTGCCGCTATGACTCTGCCTGTATCTCGTTTCTCTTTCTCACTGGAATTATTTTTCCAGGACAAAATTAACTTGCCTTCCTCTTTCACCAAGGAATGTTCTGCTCCCCTCCCCGGGCGAGGTGTGTGATTGTGCCAGCACCACGCACACAGTGCCCGCGGGGAGGTCACTTTCTTCTCCGCTGTGCAGAAATGATGACTATCTGTTGTCACATGCGACTCTTGCAGGTGGTGGTGACCCTGGGTGACCCCAACGTGAGCGCCCCGTCCAGCTCAGTCGGCCTGACCAACATCACCGTGGCTCCCATCACCACCGCGGCCGGGACTCAGTTCACCAACCTGCAGCCGGTGGCCGTGGGGCACCTGACCACCCCCGAGCGCCAGCTGCAGCTGGACAACTCCATCCTGACCGTGACCTTCGACACGGTCAGCGGGTCGGCCATGCTGCACAACCGCCAGAACGACGTGCAGGTCCACCCGCAGCCCGAAGCCTCGAACCCGCAGTCGGTGGCGCACTTCATCAACCTGACCACGCTGGTCAACTCCATCACGCCCCTGGGGAGCCAGCTGGGCGACCAGCACCCGCTCGCCTGGCGGGCCGTGCCCCAGACGGACGTGCTGCCGCCCGCCCCGCCGCAGGCGCCCCCACCCCAGGCCGCCCCGCCGCAGGTGCAGGCAGAGCCGCAGCAGCAGATGTACAGCTACTGAGCCGCGAGGGGCAGCCGGGCCGGGGCGGGCGTGTTGCGTGTTGCCGGATACCAAACGAACAAACAAAAAAGTCACGTGTTGCAATGTACGCAAGGTTGGCTTAGCTTTTTCGGAAGTGTCTCCAAACCCCTCCTAGGACGGCCACGGTCCGTCAGCTTAGCTTGAGAAGCGTGCCGACGGCCGGAGCTTTAAACCGGGTCTGGTTCCACGGCGCCTTTAGCCAGGCGGAGCGCTGGGGCTGGGCCACTCCTCCCGCCCTTCCGGGCTGTCCGCATCCCCGGCTTTGGGGACGGAAACGTAGAGGCAGGCTCCCAAGAGGCAAGTGGTAAGTTACTAGGAGCGTTAATGGTTCATTTCTTCCTTTCCTTTGAGCTCAGTTACTGTGTTGAACTTGACAGACAGTGCCCGCATGCGGCAGTGGCTGCAGGGAAACACGGCCTTGTCCTCCCCCTGGGATTCTCCTAGCAAGCGAGCAGGTGGAAGTTTAACATCCATTCTCCCCTTCGAGATGCGAGTTGAGTCGATGTGCCGTTCGTTGGGCTGAAGCCAGGTGCGAGGTGTGCCCCGCGGCACGGGAGCCTGCCGCCCTCGAGCTCATCCCGGGGTCAGGCAAGGTCACTGACTCCGGCATCAAAGACATCCTGGTCAGATCCGTGAATCAATTATCAGTGCAGTTCCTTTCACGTTTTTGCTTTATCTCAGAGATACGTCACGTACTCATGACTGTGCTGTGGCCAATGTTGTTTTTTAACTTTATTTTAACCTGAGTCGTTCACACTGTAGGACTGTGGGTCTGGGTCCGCACGGCTGCCCCGGCAGGAGCCCTCGGAGCGGCCTCAGGACCCCGCCACCCACGCGTGTTTACCCGTGAGCTCAGCTGGAGCCCCCTGGGTGGGCGGAGAGGGAACGCAAGCATGTGTCCTTTTGTTCGAACTTTAACTCCAAAGCCTGGCCTGTCTCAAGACCAACAAAAAGAACGTGCTGAGCCCGGTGTGGCGGGTGGGAAAGAGCAGGGCGGCTGGCATGGTCGCAGCAGCAGTGATTGCCCCTAATAAATGAATGTGGGGATGAACGGCCGGCTCCGCGTGTGCAGGGACACGTGCTGTCATACGTGCGTGCAGCTTCGGGGGTGTGGGCCAGGCTCGCGGATGGAGAGGGCTCGCGGACGGAGAGGCCCCGCCGCCAGCGCCCTGCCACCCGCCGCGGGAGCTCCCGGAGGCCGGGGGAGAGGTTCGATTCTAACTCTCCTGATATTTTTTAACACTGTCCAAAATGAAATGATAGACTTGCCTTATTTTGCCCTTGGTCACTGCTGGTCCCAGATCTACATTCCCTGGGGAACGCCGTGGACCATCGGTGATTGACAGACCAGGCCAGAGGGGCCCGACACGCAGCCAGGCACGGGCGGCTGGTGTGACACAGAACGCACCTTGATCACCGCCTGACGCCGCCCCGGACAGCACGCTTCCGCGCACAGGCCTAGATCGTGTTTGTGCAATACAGGGCCTCGCGGGCTGGGGGGCGCCGCCCCAGGCAGCGGCGGGGGCCTGCGTGCAAGGCCCCGCTCCCCGTTCCCGCCTCCACCGAACCGTAGTGGGAGAGCCTTTTACTTTTTAATTTATGATAATTATTTTTATGTTATTTATGTATATAATTAACTGCTTTGTACATGATAGTTTCATCAAATGAACTTGGGGTAGGAGTGATATATTTTCTAAAACGCTGTCTCCATTGTCCAAATATGTGTGGTCCGGGCATCCACGGGCTCGGCGAGAGATCCCGGGTTCCTGAGATATTTTTGTAAAACTCGGTGACGATTTCTTTCTGCCTTGGTGGGAACCTAGCGGGCAAACGCGCTAACAAAGAACCCACGCGGGCCCCGGGCCCGTGATCCGACATCACTAGCATTTGCCTTTTCTTCCTCTCCCCCGTGAGGAAAGGCCTTTGAGATCACAATTTTATTTTTCTAAAGAAGCTGTTTTAGTGCCTAGAGTAAGACTGCATCACATGTTTTTAAAGAGCCTAACGTAGACCACGCGGCCCTGGTGTGTCGCCGTATTTATTGAAATGCCAGATGCGTCCTGCCTGTTGTTATGCTATAAGGGAGGGCTCTAAATAAAAGTCAGACTCACTCCCGGTTTCCTGGCAACACACGTGGTCTTCCTGGGGCCACTGCGTGAGGGAAGGTGCGTGGTCCCAAGGCAGTCGCTGTGAGTTTGCGTGTTCATAACTGGATGCAAAAAAACAAAAGTACTACTCAGCCAAGTCATCGAGTGCACACTGTCTGCATATTTATCACTGTTTATCGGCAGAAAGTATTTAATTTTTTTACCTGATCCACGGTGCACAGATGTGTCCTTAAAGGAGGAAATCAGACCGAGCCATCGTGGCCTCTGAGCTCTGTGAATCCATCTCAGTTGTTATAAATTAATAAATTATGAGAATTTATTTTCGATCTGTGACTCTGTGGCTCTGCGTGCTGAAGTGCCACACGTGTGGGCCCTGCAGGGCCATCGCAGGTACGGCCGCTCCCCTCCCCGGGACTGGCGCGCTCTGTGGGGGAGGGGCCGGGGCTCCGGACGGGTCCAGCGGGTGGTGTGTTCTCTCAGGAAAACGCTCTGTGCCAAGCACCCCTCGCTGTGCCCGCGGGAGCTGCTCTGGAGAGTTCCGGGCGCGTCAGGGAGATGTCCTGACCGTGTTCTCGCTCACAGCTTCCCCTAGGCGCGGCGTCTCTGGCTTCCCCTAGGGATTTGCAAGGCGGTAAGGCTGTTCTGGGACGTCGAGTGTATTTCGTGTCACACTGTTTTGTATGCTGATAAATAAAAGGTGCTGTGACCTGTGTTTTCCAATTGCTGACCCTCTGCTCAGACCGCCCATCACGAAACGTCGACACACCTGGTGCATTTTGAGAACGGTTGCGATCCCTGCCGTCAGCTACATCTTGATTTCTCTCCAGTCCAGACCTGCAAGACGTCTGGGTTATTTGAAATGTTCCCTGAGAGGCTGAGGTATCGCAAGCTTTCTCAGGGATCACCAACCCACCCAGCCCCCCCCCCAAAAAAAAGCTAAAGAAAGCGCATAGAACATTTTTGCAAAGCTTAGATCGAGAGAGAATGGGCACCAAGGAAGACCCCTTGCTGGACAGGGACACTTAGCAGGCTCTTCTTCAGCGTCTGAACTGTGAGAAGCACGTCTCGGACGTTTTAGTCCCGCTTAGATGGTGTCTGGCAGCTGCGAGTAGGATGGTGTCTCCTGCCAGCGAGCGGGATTCATTCGTTTAGCATTTAGCTAACGGCGGGCACTGTCTTCTGCGTGCCAGCCCTGTGTGGCTCTCTGCGCGCACAGGCAACCCAGAAACACTCCAGGCGAAGGAATCAGCCCCGGCGACTGTCGCTAACAGGCGCTTGGCTCGTCAGTGCCCGCGTTCCTCCGTAGAGCACAGAGCGCCGCGCGGCGGTCCCCTCTGCCGACAGCCACGTGGCGTGGCGAGACAGGAGCGAGGTCGCAGCCTGTGGCACGGCCTTTTCACACGCATCGGAAACCGGTCCCCGTAGAAGAGGGAGAGAGCTCACCACTGGCTCCTTCCCCAGCATTTTTTATATCAGGCTTGAATGTGTCACTGTCAGAGGGTCTGGTGTGACAGGGGTGCCTGCACTTGCGTGTGCGGCAGCGCGATCAGAATTAGCTGGAAGGGGCCTGGGTTGCCTGGATGAGGCTGGCCAGGGCCTCCCTCTGGCCCAGGCCTGGCTTCCCACGGAGCCAAGGGTGTCCCCTCCCTTGGCCGGGGACTGTGACTTGCCCCAGGCCCACCAGGTACAGGCAGCGGGCCTTCCCAGTGTCCTCAAAGCGTGGCCCCCACATCCACACTGCCCTGGAACCAGGCGGGCTGCCCTTTGCCCACTGACGGATTCGCCTTCTCACATGTGCTCCCTAAAGGAGGTGGCCCCGGGGGACGGGAGCCGCCCTGTCTTTAGAGACACCCTCAGAGAGACGGAGGGCAGAGGCCCGGGACTTCGTGCCCGCCGAGTACAACCCGTCCTATGCATGGGACGGTCAGTCCCTCCTGGCCGCTAGCGTGCCACCCCCTTGTGCTTCACCTGGAGCTAGGGCTGAACCCCAGAGCCCTTGCTCCTGTCCTGAGCCTCGGCCACAGCATCCGGCAGTGACGTAATGACGGGCGGGAGGGACCGGGCACCACGCTGCAGGGAGCAGCCCTGGAAACCCGGAGGCCGCACGGCCTGCTGGCCAGAGACAGTCTGGAATGGGGGTGCTGGCTGCAGTGAGGGAGTCCCGTGTGGCTTTGTGCTTTGCCATTGTTTCGTGAATTAAAGTGTACCAATTCCTCCCCGCCGGGCTGGCCGAAGGATCAGCAGGTGCTACGCGTCATTGCATGCTGTGCAGAATGCCCCCAGATCCTCTCTCAGCCTCCAGACCTGCAGGATCTGGCCCGGTCTCCCCGCAGGCAGTCTTCCCCCTCGCCCTGGGGTCTCTGCACGTGCCGTTCGCCCCATTTGCAGGGTCCACATGCAATTCGGTTTTCTGGTCTGAACGCTTCCGCCTCTAACCAAGGTAGAATACCTGAAGCAGCTGAAAGCCCAGACGAGGCACGTGAAACAGTGGCACGGAAGACACTGGCCCTCGGGAGTGAAGGACAGCAGGACCCGAGAGGTGAGGAGCGAGGTAAACCCTACCATCACCCAGCTCACAGCCTGGACGGGGCGCCCAGGCCGCAGGGCGGAGAGAGGGAGCCGGGGTGGAGCTCAGCGGTGTCTGAGCTGATGGGCACAGGTGGCAGTTGAGGAAGGCAAAGCCCCTAGAGATCCCTGGAGAGCAGGAGCTGTGCAGAGATGTCACCAGAGGTCAGCGGATGTCCCCTCGACGCCTCAGCTGAGCCGTGGCAGAGCACGCATGTCAGGAAACTACCTGTGCACAGCATGCACGGTGAAAAGTCTCATAGCTTGGGGAGATTTGGACAGAGTTCTCCAGAAGCTTTTTGCCTAAACATGAGGGGAAATTAACCCTAAACTCTGCTCTGGTCCCACCTAACAAAACTTAAAAGCAAAGCATAAAGGGTCAAAGTGTTTCCAAGTTGCCTAACTAAATCCCAGAACAAAGCTCAAGAATATCTTATGGGAACACAAAACATCCAGCCCCCAGCGATGTAAAATTCAGAATGGCATCCAATCTGAAATTACCAGGCATGCAAGGAATCAGGAAAATATAACTTCTGATAAGAAGCAAAGTTAATTAATCAGAATCTGCTTGGAAATGATAGAGTTGGTAGACACAGACGTTAAAAGCGTGATTATAACTGTTTTTCATATGTCGAAAAAGCTAGAGGAAAGATTGAGCATGCTACAGGCATGGAAGATACGTTTTAAAAAACTAATTGAACTTCTAGAGTTGAAAACTTCAGCGATGACATGAAGAATATACTGGATGGTATTAGGAGCAGATCAGACATTGCAGAAGAAAAGATCAGTGAAGTTAGAGCAAAAACTATCCAAAATAAAAAACACAGAAAAAGATCAGGGGAGATCAATAGCATCAGTAAGTTGTGAGACAACTTTAAGCTTCCAAATATGTGTCAGTTCAGCCCTGGAGGAAGAGAGGAAGGAAAAGAAAAAATATCATAAGAAATAATGAGCAAAATCTTTTCAAAATTTGATGAAAGCTATAAATCTACATATTCGAGAAACACAACACCAAGCACAAGAATCATGGAGAAAACTGTGTCAAGGCACATAATAATCAAATTGCTTAAAACCAGTGATAAGGACAAAACCCTAAAGGCACCCAGAGGAAAGACACATAACACACAGAACAAAGATAATCACGACAGTCGACTTCACATCTAGAGTGATGCAACCCAGAGGACAGGGGCATAACAGAAAGAAACTGACAGTGAAAATTTTATACCCAGCAAAAATACCTTTCCCAAAAAAGGCAACCAAGGCTGGGTGCAGTGGCTCACGCCTATAATCCTAGCACTTTGGGAGGCAGGAGGATCAACTTGAAGCCAGGAGTTCGAGACCAGCCTGAGCAAGAGCAAGACCCTGTCTCTACAAAAAATAGAAAAATGATCTGGACATGACGGCACATACCTGTAGTCCCAGCTACTCAGGAGGCTGAGGCAGGAGGATCACTTGAGCCCAGAAGTTCAAGGCTGCAGAGATCTATGATGACACTACTGCACTCTAGCTGGGCAACAGAGCAAGACCCTGTCTCAAAAAAAAAAAAAAAAAAAGGCAGACAAACAAATGGGTTTGGATCGTAATCCTGAAAGTCATAATCTTGAATGTTGACATCCTCAAAGATCAAAATCCCTAAGGTCTAAATTCTAAAATCCGTACCATCTAAAATCTTGAAAACTACAATCACAGGATAGTTGGGTCGTGTTAGGCAGGACTATCACCTTGCTTTTGTCTTCATTTGAAAATTAGGTGTGGTTGAAGGAGGTGTGTATGGGTGGCAAGTGGACACGGGTAGATTTGTGGACTTAAATCTAGGTGTCAGGCCGGGCGCTGTGGCTCACGCCTGTAATCCTAGCTCTTGGGAGGCCGAGGCGGGCGGATTGCTCAAGGTCAGGAGTTCAAAACCAGCCTGAGCAAGAGCGAGACCCCGTCTCTACTATAAAATAGAAATTAATTGGCCAACTGATATATATATAAAAAAAAAATTAGCCGGGCATGGTGGCGCATGCCTGTAGTCCCAGCTACTCGGGAGGCTGAGGCAGGAGGATCGCTTGAGCCCAGGAGTTTGAGGTTGCTGTGAGCTAGGCTGACGCCACGGCACTCACTCTAGCCTGGACAACAAAGCGAGACTCTGTCTCAAAAAAAAAAAAAAAAATCTAGGTGTCAACTCGACTGGATTAAGGGATGCCTAGGAACCTGGAAAGGCACGATTTGGGGCTTCTGAGGATGTTTCCAGAGGACATTAGCGTGTGCGTGGACTCGGTGGTGAAGTTCTGCCCCAACTTCCGTGGGCACCAACCCATCCACTGGAGGCCCAGAGAGAACGAACACAGCAGGCGACCCGGTTTCTCTCTGTGAGCTGGGCAGACTTTCCTTCTGCTGCCTTGGATGTTGGAAAATGTTGAAAACTCCTCAATGAATAAAGAGATGCATCTTCATTTGTCAAAGATAAAATTTCTCCAGGCCTTGGCTCTTTGGGCAACTGCGTACGCAGTGGTGACTGAGTGCAGTTTGGGGTTGAGCTTGCAAAAAAAAAAGCAAAAGTAATTGTGAGTGGCTATAAATCAGGAAACATTTATTTTTATTGTTATTAATTTTTGAGACAGAGTCTTGCTCGGTTGCCCCCGTCTAGAGTGCTGTTGCATCAGCCTAGCTCACAGCAACCTCCAACTCCTGGGCTCAAGTGATCCTCCTGCCTCAACCTCCCGAGTAGCTGTGGCTATAGGTGCCGCCACACTCAGTTAAGTTTTCTGTTTTTAGTATAGATGGGGTCTCACTCTTGCTCAGGCTGGTCTCAAACTCCTGAGTTCAAGCTATCCTCCTGCCTCGGCCTCCCAGAGTGCTAGTTATAACAGGCTGAGCAACCACGCCCGGCCTAGGAAACATTTATCTTTAACACTTGGTGGTAAGCCTTAAAAATATACATATGGTAGGTGTTGTACACTTAACTATAAAATGAGTCTTTTTACTGTCTTGAAGAAAAATAAATGGGTAGTTTTGTACATAATAGATTCAAAAGGATCTCCCAGCAGTGCTTATAGAATCTTGAGTTCTATGGCTTCGCCTGGGCCTTCCGGACAGTTTGTTCTTGCGTGTTCTTATACATGCGTGTTCTTGTAGAGAGGCACACGCGTCACTTCACAGTGGAGATACAGTTTTCTTTTAAATTGAGGTATAATTCACATAAAAGTTTTTGTAGAGATGGCGTCTCACTATGTTACCTAGACTGGTCTCAAATTCCTGGCCTCAAGTGATCCTCCCATCTCAGCCTCCAAACTGCTAGCAGAGGCGTTTGTTTCATTGTGTTTTGCAAATTAAAGAGTTAGAAGAAGATGTACAGTCTTAAGAGGCGGGGCACCTGGTCCTGAACTGCAGGCAGGTGCAGCGTGTCCCTCAGGGAACCGCGCTGCCGTCCGAGCACCTTCTCCCGGCCCAGCCCTGGCGGTGCTGACTGCAGCAGGGTGCGCCGTGTCCTCTGGCGCACGAGTCCCCTCTCTGCTCTGCATCCTGTCGAAATGCACGGGGACGCGAGCCAGTGGCAGGCAAGAACTATTGCCACAGAAAGTGCAGTTCAAAAAATGTATCTAAAAATGTGGACAAGCAGGAGGTTTTTGGTTCTAGTCATTCACATATTGAGAACGTTTGGTTACGTGTTAAATGTTAGATCCATCGATTTACATGTTAACTTTAAATTATTAGTTGATAACGATGTATCTGTTTTGCAAATGCTTAGAAATCCTGCCAGGGCTTATTTTATGGGTAGGTCTTATTTTCAGGGAGACACGCAGCTCTCAGACACAGAGCCGAACGCTGGGCTCGCAAACGCACCTGGGAGGAGGCCAGACGCAAGAGAGCACTGAGGCCCCCCTGCACTCCCCCCCACCCCCGCACTGTGGCCCCCACACACTGTGGCACCCCCTTTATATGCCCCATCGGGACCTGAAAAACAGCCTGCGGTGGTGGGGCTCAGAGAGCGGTCGACCGCCCCTGGCGAGGATTGGTTATGGGGCCCGGGAACCTTCTGGAGTGATGGCGGCTACACAGGTGCATGTTACATAATTGTCAAAACCAACCACACCAAACACTTAAGATCTGTACATCTTATTTCAGGTAAATTACACTTCAGTTTACAATTAAATTTAAAAGAAATTTAATTTACAATTAAATTTAAAAGAAACATTGTAATTTAATTACAATTAAATTTAAAAGAAAAATTAAAAGAAATGTAAAATAAAAACTTAATTTAATTTGCAATTAAATTTAAAAGAAAGAAAGAAAAATTTAATTTACAATTAAGTTTAAAAGAAAAATTGTAATTTAATTACTTAAATTTAAAAGAAAAATTTAATTTGCAATAAAATTTAAAAGAAAAATTTAATTTACAAGTAAATTTAAAAGAAAACCACCGTGAAGTTATAGGTGTGCATTTCTGTGGGGGCCGTCACGGGCACATGGTCACACCGAACGGCCCAGAAGGGCTGCAGGTGGAAGGGCAGGACCCCCGGGCCCCTCCCTCGCCACCGTCCAAGCAGCTGCTCCGTTTTCCGTTTCTGTTTCCCGGTGGTGATCTCCCCGCATCTCTGGGTCGCCGCTGTGCGCCTCTCTGCCTCGCTTTGTCCGTTGGTGACGTCACCTGGGGGTTTCCTCAAACGGGGAGAGCAGTTGCCTTCCCTTCCACACCCAAGTTTCGATCATCGGCTCATTATCTGTATTCGTGTCTGCAATTAAAATGTTTCACGGAGAAACTATTTTCAACGTTGCTGGGAAGCGAGGCAGACCGTGCCTTTGAGAGCAGGGTACAAGAGGCTCGGTCCTGGGAGGCTGTCCTCGCCCGCCTCCTCCCGGCCTCCTGAGCAATCCCCCACCTGTTCCCCCGGAGCTCCTGCTGGCTGGGACGTTGGGATGTTGACCGCCCTGCGGTCCGCGCTCCCTTCCCCTCCACCGCCCACCTCTCCCGCTTCCTCGGTGATGCTGGATGAACTCCTCGCTCCTCTGATGTTTGCTCCCGGCCATCGGGGCTCCGTTTCTAAGAGCTCCTTCCGGTTCTCTGGTCCCAGGTCCTCCCGTCCCAGTTTCACAGGGGAAAGGTCTCGTCCTCTGACGGCTGCATGGAGGCCTTTTTGTTTTAAGCCCCCTCAGTCTGAACTGCTGCTTCTACGGCCTCTTTCCCGTGTGTCCGCTGCCTCTCGTGGGGAGGCTGCCTCCAGGTCTCGGCGGCTCTGAGGCTTCCTCGGGCGTAGGTGGGGTGCGTGCACCTCTAAGCCTCCCCAGTCACTGCCCCCGGGTGGTGGGGGAGGCATGTGGGGGGGTACAGCTGCCTCACAGTGTGGGGAGGGGGGAATGGGAGCCGTGCTGGAATGTTCTGCAGGCCCTGGGCCACCCCTGGTGCAGAGCGCAGAGCGTCTCAGGTCCACTGTCATGTGCCTACACACACACACACGCACACACGTGTGAGCAGACACACGTGCTCACACACAAACCACGTGCACACGCGAGCACACACAGTATAAAGCAGCTGCACCAGGCGTGAGAGGAAAGGCCATCTAAGGACACAGTTTTATAAAGGTAAACGGAGCTTTTCACGTCTTCTGCGGTTATACCTTTGATCTTTTCCTGCTCCACACTAGATAGGTCTTATACTTGAGCCATATTCTTAATAACAAATATTGACTTTTCTCTCAACAAATTAAAAATGAGCATTTGAATAATGCTATACTTTGCGTAAGCCTTAAATTACAAATGAGATGTGTAGTCATAAAGCAGAGGCCTGTTTGGATGTAATTTGAAGATTACATTAATCAAGGCCCCTTTCAGGCGAGTTCTTGCAGCTTTCACGCTGTGTCCGAAAGCACGTGGGGGCGTCCAGTGGCCCACCCGCTGGGACGGGGTGTGATTTTGCCACACACGTCTCACGACCTTCGGATCATGAGTCCGTGTGCCACAGGTTGCTGAAAACGTGAAAACTCTGATTTTTAAAGAACTTATTTTATTCAGTGGCCTACTGTTGTTTCATAACTTTTGCCTATTTTTCCCAAATATAATATGTTTAATTATTTGCATGATCACTTCTATTTTTTTGTATCAGCAAAGTATGTTATTTTATTATTTTTAAATAAAATGGCATATACTTAAATTGTACAACATAATGTTTTGATATACATAGTTGTAGTGAAATGCCTACTGCGGTCAAGCCAACTAACATAATCGCCTCCCCAGTCACTCTGTGTGTGTGTGTGTGTGTGTGTGTGTGTGTGTGTGTGTGTGGTGACAGCACCTAGATTCCACTCCCTTGGCAAAATTTCCAGCATGGAATACAGTATTGACTGTAGTCCTCATGCAATACATTAGACCTCTAGACTCACTTACCCTATGTAACTGCAAATTTGCACCTTTTAAAATGACATATTGTGCCCGGGCGCGGTGGCTCACACCTGTCATCCTAGCACTCTGGGAGGCCAAGGCAGGAGGATCACCTCAAGCCAGGAGTTCAAGACCAGCCTGAGCAAGAGCGAGACCGGATCTTTACAAAAAAATAGAAAAATTAGGCAGGCATCATGGCACGAGCCTGTAGTCCCAGCTACTTGGGAGGCTGAGGCAGGAGGATCAGTGGAGCCCAGGAGTTTGTGGTTGCAATGAGCTGTGATGACACCACTGCACTCTAGCCTGGGTGACAGAGCAAGACCCTGCCTATCTCAAAAAGAAGAAGGAAGAAGAAGAAGAAGAAGAAGAAGAAGAAGAAGAAGAAGAAGAAGAAGAAGAAGAAGAAGAAGAAGAAGAAGAAGAAGAAGAAGAAGAAAAGGTAACAATAGCCTAACTTATAGTATGCTTAGATTATCAATTATCATTGATTTTACTGATTATTCTATGCTGCTATTTTTCTTTTAAATTAGAGCTCCTTAATTTCCATTCTCTCATGCCCAAAGTGCCCATTCTCCATGACACAGG
This sequence comes from Microcebus murinus, assembly GCF_040939455.1. Lineage (NCBI taxonomy): Eukaryota > Metazoa > Chordata > Mammalia > Primates > Cheirogaleidae > Microcebus > Microcebus murinus. The sequence goes on from NC_134104.1 coordinate 3,788,659, forward strand.
TAACGACAGAATTTGAATATCACATTTGCTCTGTCCTTCCCTGCACACCCGGCATTCTCAGCATAGTGACACCAGCAAGCCTGCAGCAGCATTATTACAGAAAAGGGTTTGGGTTTCTTCCTCCCTGCCTTTCTTCTTCCTTTCTTTCCCTCCTTCCTTCCTTCCTCTCTTTTTTGTAGTTTCTTTTGTCCTTAGTGTATTTTCCACTAGGAATGACTGTCAAATTCCTATGTTTTTAAAGTCAGCTGGAAGAGCTCCCCTCTGGTTGGTTGGGCCACCAAGTGGGTGCACATTTGCTTAATTTGCTTCATAGTACATAGATTGCATAGACAGATGAGAAATAATAGACGATTGATGGATGGATGGTAGATAGATGGTAGTAGATCAGCAGTATACAGATGATAGATTATAGATGGATGGATGAAAGAAAGAAGAGAAAGAAAGGAAGGAAGGAAGGGGAGCGAGAGAGAGAAAGAAAGACAGAAAGGCAGTAGGCAGATGGATTCCCATTTCCTGCCAGTTCTGCCTAAGTGGCTGCACAGTGCACCATTTCTTCCGCCTGGCTGTGTCCAGAGTGGCCTCTGCCATCACTCTGTCACACTGCGTGGCCCCCCTCCACGTGGACGGGCGATAATAATCCCACCAGCGCTCATCGATGGGGATTTGGGTTGCGCCGTATCTTTTGCATTTACAGATTGTATAATATCCTAACAGAAACAGGTCTCGTTTTGTCAATGCCTGTGCCTCGCTCCTTCGATCGAATACAATTTGGTGTTATTGTATCTGTCCAGATGTTCTCATTCCTTGTAAGGGCTGCGTATCTGACCGGATGCTCAGTGGAAATAGCATTTGTTTGTTCTCCCTGGGTTTTTCTTTCCCTGCACTTAAAAGAGGCAGCCCCTTTTTACGCGTCTCCCCGCCGGTGTGGAGACTCCCTCCGAGGCTAGGCTCGCTGCCGCGAAGCTGTCTGGGGCAGACACGTTTGCAGGGCTGCTCCACGGCTCGGGGACCACCGTGTGTGTGGGCAGGGTGGGTTCAAGTGGCGTGTGTTTTATATGAAGACGTTACATGCCAGGTAAAGGAAGTGTCTCAGAGTGACACTGTATCTTCATGGATAGTTCTCAAAAGCAAAATGCAGTTAAAATCAAAACCCAAAACACCACAGACAAATTCGGCGCTGTATTAATGGCTGTTACTTGTGGGTGACAGGAACGCATTTTTTTCTTGCTACAAAACAATCACACAGCGCTCAGAAGATTAAGGACTGCTGGCTCTAAAAAAAAAAAAATGTTAAATTTCCGCGGAAAAGACAAAGAGGTAAAGCTGACTGGAAAGACGAGCGTGAGCACGGGCTAAGGATGAGCTGTCGCAGGCGTGGGCTGTGTTTCTCGGGAAAAATCACAGGATGAGGGGGACAGGAGTTTTCCAGAAATGTTTTAGGACTCAGCCGTCCGTGGCTGCTGCACACGCTGCTCATTTCCTAAGGCCGGGTCCCCGGCCCGACCACGGCCATCTGTGCCTACAGCAGTGCCTGGCTGGTTCCCCTGTGTTTGCTGAGTGACTGAATGACCGCTTGGTTGGGTCCTGGAATGAATGACCGCTTGGTTGGGCCCCAGCCCTCCTGACTCCTGCGCAGCTGCGGCTGCAGTTCCCGGCACGGCCCACAGATGGCGGCGGGTGGCACCTGGGGGAGGCTCCCCGGAGAACTGGGTGCAGCCGCCGGGGTGGGGAGGGTGTGAGAGGTGGAATCAGAGGCGAGTTCTTTCCCAGCTAGAGGACAAGGGTCTCGGCTGGCGATGTCCGGTCTGGGGTGGTGAGAAGAGAGACCATCAGCAGCCAGGGGCCAGAGGGACTCAGCCTGGGCTGGGCGGGGCTCTCGTGGTGGGGGGCAGCCTGGCCGGGCCTGGGGGTGGCGTGGCCCTGGGGGCAGCGCACTGGGGAAGGGGCAGGAAAGCTGCACCTCGGCCGCAGATGGTGGGGGTGTAGGGTGTAGGGAAGCCAGCTCCGGCCTTCAGACGCCTGTCCTAACTAAGGTCACGTCAGTGCACCCCTCGGAAAGAGAGCGCCCGGTTTCTCCGTTCCCCTCGAGGGGCACCTGTCCAGACAGGTGGAGTCCCGTCTCTCGACCCTTCATCTTACTGACCTTGAACAGCAGCGTCAGGCTTCACTGCTGTGGCTTGAAAGTGGTTTTTTAAAAGAATGAAAGAAAATTATAAAACACAAGAGAGTCTGCAAAAATGGGAGTCTGCCAGGTCTGCCAGTGAGAAGATCGGCCTCGTTCTAGAAAATGAAAGGGAAACTGGCCGGGCGCGGTGGCTCACGCCTGTAATCCTAGCACTCTGGGAGGCCGAGGCGGGAGGATTGCTCAAGGTCAGGAGTTCGAGAGCAGCCTGAGCAAGAGCCAGACCCTGTCTTTCCTTAAAAATAGAAAGAAATTAATTAGCCAACTAAAAATATATAGAAAAAATTAGCCAGGCATGGTGGCGCATGCCTGTAGTCCCAGCTACTCGGGAGGCTGAGGCAGGAGGATCCTTGAGCCCAGGAGTTTGAGGTTGCTGTGAGCTAGGCTGATGCCACGGCACTCACTCTAGCCTGGGCAACAAAGTGAGCAAACAAAAAAAAAAAGAAAATAAAATGAAAGGGAAACCTTTAAGACCAGGTATTCTCAGAGTGCTCCGGAGAAACGGGCCCAATAGGGTGTGCATGTGCGTGCACGTGTGTGTGTGCGTGTCTGTGTGGGAAGCTGGCTCACGTCGTCACGCAAGCCACAGTCCCCATGGTCTGCAGGCTGGGTGGCAAGCTGCGGCCTCAGGAGACCCAGTGTGTGGTTCCTGTCTAAAGGCAGGAAAAGGCCCATGTCCCAGGTCAAAGGCTATCAGGCAGGGGGGATTCTCTCTTACTCAGCGGGGGGCCCGGGTCTCAGCATTTTTTGTTCTTTTCCGGCCTTCCTCTGATTGGACGAGGCCCACCTACATGGGGGAGGGGCATCCGCTTAACGCAGTCTGCTGATTTAAATGTTAATCCCATCTGGAAATGTCCCCACAGAAACTCCCAGAATAACGTCTGATCCCACACCCTGTGGCCCTGTCAAGCTGACACAAAATGCACCACCACAGCCCCCCAGGGAGCCTGGAGAGCAGCCACGTCAGCAGGTGGTCGGCCTTGCGTGCACACAGACAGCCAGTGTCTCTTGGTCTGGGACCAGACAGACATCCTTGTAGCTGGGACCAAGACACTGATCTCAGTTTCTCGTGGCTGCCCTAACAAAGGACCCCAAACTGGAGGCTGCAATCAACAGAAATGAATTGTCTCACAGTTCTGCAGGCGGGAAGCCCAAAACCACGGTGTCAGGAGGGCCACGTTCTCCCTAACAGCTCCAGGGGAGAGGTCCTCCTGCAGCCTCTGGTGCCTCCCGTCCTCCTTGGCGTCCCTCAGCTTGTAGACGCCTCACTGGTCACGTGGGATCTTGCCCTGTCTCCTCCCATCCTCTTCCCCAGTGTAGGTCTGTGTGTCTGTCCAGGTTTCCTTTTTTATTACCACAGGGACACCAGTCATCCGGATTAGGGCCCGCCCTAATGACCTCATCTTAACTGTTCGTCTGCAAAGACCCTATTTCCAAATAAGGTCACATTCTGAAGTACTGGGGGTTAGGATTTGAGCATTTCTTTTTTGAGGGGACACAAGTCAACCCAGGACAGTGAGTCTCGCCAGGCCCAGTGGGCAACGCGGCCACTAAGTTCCTCCCCGGCGGCTCCCGGGGACCCAGAGCACCCGGGTTTCGGCAGTCCACTCGACACTGCCATCTGCGTTTCCCGGCCGCTGGTCCCTGCAGGACTGTCTGCTGGTTGTGCTGTCAAGACCCTCGACACAGCTGTGAAGACCCCACAGGCAGCTCACGGCTCAAGAGGGCCCCTGCCCGGATGTGGTACCTGGAGGAGTTAGTGAAACGTTCTGTCTTCGCACCCCTCCGAGCCGCGCTCTCTCCCTGGGGCCCAGGAGGGGCCCGTGGGGCCGGGCTGCGGCCGGCACTGCGCTCTGGGCTCTGGCCGTGTCTGCTCACCGGCCCTCGGCCCCGCCCCACCAAGCGGGATCCGTGTGGACCCCAAGCGCAGGCCCTGCCTCTTTCCACAGCCTGCCTGGCTCATCAGCTGGAACCTGGGGCTGCCACAAGCCCCTCCCCAGCCGTGCGCTCAGAGAGAGGGTGGACCCGCCATTCCCTGTGGCCACTGTCCCTGTTCAGACTTCCCCAGTCGCCTAGCACAAGTGCACTGGGACCTGTGGGTCACTCTCGGGCTGCCTGGCCCACTCCGTGGCTGGGCTCTGCTCACCTGCTCTTTGAGGTCAGCTCTGCTTTCGGGCGACCTTCCGGAATGCACGTCCAGCCTCGGCAAGGGGCGGCCGGCTGTGGCTCTGAAGTGGCTCCGGGCCTCGCCCCAGGTACAGATAAGGCGGAGCCCCTGCCTTGCCCCCGAGACACCATTAATGACGCCAGATCAGGTCCCGGCCTTGACAATCCAGGGCAGACAAACTTTATCTGGCTATGAGCTCAAACAAAGCCCATGCCCACCTTGGAAAGTAAAATGGCCTTCAAGAGGCGGGTGTGGGCGTGATGGTTACAGCCCCCTCCTTGCCCCGCCTGCCTGGGTTAGTTTCGAGCACTCGGGCATTTGTTCCCTGCCCTTCTCCCGAACTCAAGTCCCTCCTACACAAACCCGTGTGCGTGGACCCGGGTCAGCGACACCGGAGATCGCAGCCCAGAAAATACCCACCGTCCTCCTTTCAGCCGCTCGCTGTCCCTCAAAATAATTAAAGCCGGTTTTCAAGGTTGTAGGGTTTCACTGTTTCTCAATATGTTTCGTCACCATAAAATACACTGGGACGACATCTATAAAGTACTCGAGAGAGATCTCCAGGGTTCCACTCTTCTTATCGGACCCTGTAACGTCTCTAAGAGAGGCACCTGCAGCTGGTCTTGTGCCTCTTTCTTCTGTCCTCAGAGCTACACCACCAGCTGCCTCTGCTGTGTCTCGGCTGAAAAACTCTAGGCTCCTTCCACTTCCTGGGCTCTGAGTGACGCTAACCAGCTAGCATGTGTCAAAGTCCCCTCCGCCTCTGACTTTGGGTGTCAGTAAGTGCCAAGAAATTCTCCAGGGTGTGTAATATTCCATCCAGAAGTGGGCGTTTGGGGAAGAAATTGGCCCGATATCTTTTATTTCGAAGGAAAGGGTGATTACAAACAAAAATAGAGAGGAAGAAGAAATAATGGATGGACATCTTAAGGATGTATTTAAATACTACCTTCACAATTAATTCAACTCCAAATATACTTATGATCACAGTTCCCAGCCCCTGGGGCAGCATGGAGAACTCACACCACAGCAGGACATTTTAGATTTTGGAGACCGCCAGCAAAGTCCAGCTAGCACGTGAACTGCTAGCTCCAGATAACCTAAGATTGCACTACTTTCCTCTTGATAATGCTCTGTCTTCACAAAGTTGGGTTTTTGGAGGTTGCTGTGATAAAAAGCAGTAATGAAAATCAGTGTGGGAAAGGAAAGGAGAGTGACAAGGTCCAATCTGATTCTCGGGTTTGAGAAGTTGTACAGTGCCCAACAGGTGCAACCTTCTAGTTAGTATGTAACTGTGGTTATGAATGAAATAAAAATTATTTTTTCTTTTAATTTACATGTATCTTGTTTTTAAAAAGCTACTAAGTTTTGAGACATAAATGTTTTTTTAAAAATTGTGGTGAATGGCCGGGCATGGTGGCTCATGCCTGTAACCCTAGCACTCTGGGAAGCCGAGGCAGGAAGATTACTTGGGGTCAGGAGTTTGAGACCAGCCAAAGCAAGAGCAAGACCTCTTTTCTAAAAATAGAAAAAATTAGCCAGGTGTGGTGGCAGACATGTGTAGTCCCAGCTGCTCAGGAGGCTGAGGCAGGAGGATTGCTTGAGCCCAGGAGTTGGAGGTTGCTGTGAGCTAGGCTGACCCCACTGCAATCTAGCCGGGGCAACAGAGCAAGATTCTGTCTCAAAAAAAAAAAAAAAAGAGGTAAAGTTCACATAACATGAACCATTTTACGACCTACAATTTAGTGCACTCCCAATGATGGGCAGCCATCACCACTATCTCTGTGGATCTCTAACCATCCCTAGTAATTCCAAACAGTCATCAGCCCCAGAGGAAACTCCATCCCCTTAGGCAGTCACTCTCCCCTGTTTCCCAGGCAACCACCAATGTACTTTCTGTCTCTATGGACTTGCCTATTCTGAATATCTCATATTAACGGATCATACGATATGTAGTCTTTCAAGCCTGCCTTTCCTCACTTAACATCATGTTTTTCTTTTTTTTTTTTTTTTTTTTTTTGAGACAGAGTCTCGCTTTGTTGCCCAGGCTAGAGTGAGTGCCGTGGCATCAGCCTAGCTCACAGCAACCTCAATCTCCTGGGCTCAAGCGATCCTTCTGCCTCAGCCTCCCGGGTAGCTGGGACTACAGGCATGCGCCACCATGCCCGGCTAATTTTTTATATATATATCAGTTGGCCAATTAATTTCTTTCTATTTATATTAGAGACGGGGTCTCGCTCTTGCTCAGGCTGGTTTCGAACTCCTGACCTTGAGCAATCCGCCCGCCTCGGCCTCCCAAGAGCTAGGATTACAGGCGTGAGCCACAGCGCCCGGCCAACATCATGTTTTTAAGGTTCATCCACATCACACGTGTGTCAGACTGCACTTCTTCAGTGCCTGAATAATATTTCATTGCATGACTACAACACATTTTGTTATCCGTTCATCCGCTGGTGGGCATTTGGGTTGTTTCCGCCTTTTGCTATTGTGAATAGTGCTATGAACATTATCGCACACGTTGTTGTGTGAAATTCTGTTTTCAGTTCTTTGGGGTATATACAGAAGAATGGAACCGCTGGATCACATGGTAATTCTATGTCTAACATTTTGAGGAACTGCCAGACTATTTTCCCATAAATATATTTATGGGAATATATCCTAACTACTTAATAAATAAAAACCACTGGGCAATTCTTCTGGCCTCGGGATGCCATAAAAAGATTACTGAAATGCTAACTGTGCCATGTGCAGAGAAAGTCTGGGAACCCCTGATTTTGGGGGCACTTGCAGTACCTCCCAGGCACCATGGGGGCGCTCCGGAGGCAATCTAAGCAGGGCTCACCGTTGACTAACCAAACTATGTACCAGGGGTTTAGGGTGAGTGTCAGCAGGGAGTTAGCGAACTCCCTAACTCTCGAGTGGCTTCCAGGAGGGCTGTGTCTAGCAGGAGAGGATAGTGCTTATGGGGTCACCAGGGCAGGTGTCTGGGAGGAGGTGACATGGGACAGGAAGGAGTGAGGGGAGAGGACAGAGGATCCCAGGAAGAGGGGATACAGGTGCAGGGGGCCTGAGGAGGGACGGTGCCTGGGTGGAGGAACACGAAGAAGGTCAGGTGGCTGCAGCAGAGAGAGTGGAGGTAGCAGGGTGGGCCTGGACAGGTGGGTGGGGCGGCTCCAGCCCTCTGTTTGCGGGGGTGGGCACCCCACTGAGTCTTGAGTGGAGGAGCCCAGACAGCCCAGCCACGTGCTGTGAGCCCACAACAGAGGAAACTGAGGAGCTTGGGGCTTGGGGGACACCTGAGATGGCTGAGTGGAGTAGCCCAGGCATCAGCGAGTGATTTGGGGAGGAGAGAATGTTCCAGACAGGATAGCTTGTGCAAAGGTCTTGTGGATTAGGGTTGGAGGACCTTGGAGGACCTGGGAAGGCCCCAGTGGGGGTTGGGGAGGAGAAAGGGTGCCGGCTGGAGGACCCTGAGCAGCGAGTGGGGACTGGAGGCAGAAGCCGGGGGCCAGGCCAGCTCTCTCCTAGTCAAGTGTGTTTTCCCAGCGCTCTGCAGCAGGTGAAGACAGGCTGGACAGGTGCCACATGGCCACCCCTAAGACCAGGCGGGAGTGGCGGGACCCAGGCCCAGGGCCTGACTTCAGAGGGACTCAGGAGGGCAGGGCTGTGCACTCTTGGTGACAGACCTGCACTGCCATGCACAGGCCCCGGGGAGGGTACAGAGTGGAGCCCAGAAGCCACACGTCCAAATTGTTGAAAGTTCTCAGTCAGGCTGGCAAGATGCTAAACGAGACAGGTCCTGCACTGTGACACACACACCCTCACAGCCAGGGTACAGCTGAGGACTCTCAGCTCCTGGCCCCGCCCTGGCCCAGGTCCCCTGCAAACAGCTTTCCCTTGGGCACCCCTGGGGGCTCGGGGGCTCCCACCAGCATTGCGGTCACCTCAGGAGCCATGCACCTGTGTGGGGACTGGAGGTGAGCTGGGGGACATTTGGGCTGGGAATTCCGGGGTCCCCAGAGCTGGATCTAGGAGGGTGTCCTCTGGCCCCATGGACTTCTGGCGCTGGGCAGACGGGCAGGGCCAGGGAGGGCCAGACGGGAGCCCTTTCAAATTTGGGGCCAGAGCAGGTTCACCTCTTGCCAGGGGCCGGGGCAGGGTGGAGCTGTCGTGCTGGGCTGGATTGAACACACAGGGGGGGACTCGAGCTACCGTCCTGGCTTCAGAACGGAGGGCGGCTCATTCACAGAGACAGAGGACTCTGGAAATGACCAGTCTGGGGGAAAATCACAAGCTTGGCTCAAATGTGTCCAGTTGCCTTAGGGACACACTAATGTGGATGCCATGTTAAATTCTGGGGTTTGATGCTCAGAGGAGTGGTCTGGCCTGGTGATAGGGTCTCTGTAGAACAGATGGAAGCTGAAGCCGGAACCTGGACTAGAGGCTGGGGAAAGAGGACTCAGGGAAGGTCAGACTGGGGCATTAAGGAGCATTTTAAGGGTGGAGGCTGAGGATGCCAAGAAGGACAATGCAGCATTATCACAGTTATAATTACAATGCCAGGCGGCAAAGACCCAAGCCCCCCAGAGGGCAGAATGCCCCCCTTGGGACATGGAATGAATGAACACCCCACTGGAAGACCCTGGAAGCTCTAGGTCAAAGGTGGAGGTGTCTCAGACAAGGAGAGTTTGTGTAAATAGAAAGCATTTGCTTGAGAAACAACTAGGAGTTGGGAGTCAGCTGGGGGGGCTTCCCTTCTCCCCCTCCCCAGGGGTGGTCTAGAATTCCTTGACTGGGGGACCATGCTCTCCTGGCCCTCCCAAGTCACTTTTTCAGAATTCTAGAAGGTAGAATCGTGCAGTGAACATGTTCTTTTAGAAAGTAACCAAACACGCAGGGAATTCTCTAAACCAGCCGTGCAGGTTGTGGCAGGAGTGACTGCTGTGGGGGAGGGAGGAGCCTGCGGGGCCTCTTCCCTCTGGGGCCGGGGAGTGGGCTCGGCCCCATATGGGCTCCACGATCCGAGATCCAACTGAGCCGTTTGCTCACAAGGGCTGGGAGCTGCTCCCGGGACCTAGAGAAGTAAAGATGAGCATGACTCAGGGTTTAAAACCCCTGTTTATCCGTCAGCTGGTAAGCGCCAAACACGTACTGTCCACTCCTTGGATCCCCGCAGGCAACCTGAAGCAGGTGTCACTGTCCCCCATCCCTCCATCCCCCCATTTCGGGGATGGGCAAACTCACCCACGGTCACATCCTGGGACCCCAGCCCAGGCTGGATGGCTGCCAGCCCAGAGCCCCCAACTCAGGTCCAAACCTTGGCGGGAAGCTTCACTGCTCCCGGCAGGAGGTGCTGGAGTCGGCTTCCAGGGGTCCTTTGCCCGCCTGCAAGGTCGGGGTGTGGCACTAAGTGGCCCCCGTGGAGAAGGGCACAGCCAGAGGACGCTGGCTGCAGGGGTCACCTATTTAGATTCGCCCCCAGGGGGTCCATTGTAGGAGGAGACCAGACCTTGGAGTTCTTAGGAAAAGGGGCCTACCCCGCCCACCCGGCACCCCGGCCAGTCAGCTTGGTGCCCCCACCCCGCCCCGCCCAGGGACCTCACCTGCTAAACACCAGCGTCCTGTCCCCTACTGTGGCTGAGGCTGCCCTGGCCTTACGCCCAGGATCTGTGCTGAGTGATTTCTTCCGGGCCACACGGAGCACCTCGCCCACGCAGGCACTTTATGGGGTTAATTGATGTTGGCCCATTAATCCCACAACCTCCACCTCCCAAGTCTGAGATGCAAAACCTGCCCTATTATTCACTTCATATTTTTCCTTAAATTGGTCCACTTTTCTTTTGACCTAAAACGTATTTACAAGCCAGACTTTAAGTTCCTTTTACACTTGGAAATGCCAACCTTACCCGCCAGCGACCAAGGACCGTGAGCACGAATGGCAAGTGCTCTCCTGTGATCCCAGAGGGTCCAGGACCTGCCTTCACTTCCTGCCCCGGCGTCTGTTTCCCTTTCCCCGATCCGGGCACCGCCTCTCCCAGGACAGGAGGAGCGGCATTGCAGCCTGGTCCCCGCAGCCCTGCTGCGGTCTCTGCACGGTCCCCGACAGCTGGGGACTGGCTATTTTGGCCGCCCTGGGCTCTGCTTCCGGGGCGCAGGAGCCCCATACTGGGCCTGCAGCCGACACTCCATAAATATTTGCCGAGTGAAGCACACGGATGATTAAATAAATGAAATTGGAGCGTTTTATTACTTGAGTGGCGAGACCTGTTACTCACCCGGGGCTGCCAGGCTGCCCGTGCAGGGGAGACAGACAGGAGAGACCCAAGGGAGGCCCGGAAACAGGGCACATGACATGATTCATTTTCTAGTCAATTCGTTTTCTTCCCCCAACAAAATAACGACCATGCGTACTTACTTTCAAGTTACCTTTAGGCATTCAAAATCCCAATTGTTTTTAAAACATGAGTTTAAAATGTTAGTTACATGTGCTACAAACAAGCTTGAAACAACCATTTGCCACTCCAGGCTCAAAGAGACCCGTTCTAACTTCAGGGCCCGAGGGGAAGGCCGTGGCTGCCTGGTGTGCCCGGAGCCCCCACCGGCAGGCACTGTCACGTGGGGACCTGTGTCAGAGAGGAGCCGGGTGGGGGCGGGGAGGGTGTGTGTGTGTGTGTGTGTGTGTGTGTGTGTGCAATAAGATCATCCGGTGCCCTGGGACAGCCCGCCTGCCCAGGGGAGGGCTGAGGCTTCCAGACTAGGAGCAACCCCTCTCTTCTGGTGAGGAACACAAAAACACAGTTACTGCTGTTAAAATGCGCTCTCCTTTACTCCTCCCCCCTCCCCCCTTCATTCATCTCGTTCAACCCAGAATCAGCCGCAGGCGCCATGCAGCAGTCAGGAATGCGTGTTTTTGAGGTGTGTGGGGTGTGATACACTTGGACCTTTGACCCAGATGTCGTCCTGAGGCTGGGAATATTCCCCCCTCCTCCCCCAGATCCATCTTTCCTCTCCAAACCATCTGTTCTACCTGTAAAGCGAGCTGTTCTGTAGGAAAGGACGGGGCGACACTTGCTGTATCTGAAAGGGACTTTAGATGTGCAGTTGGAGCAATTAAAATTAAAAACACAATGACTTCCTAGGACGAAACCGGTGTAAAAAAGCTAGGCATGAATCTGCAGGGATTTAACGCTCAGTGAAAAAAAAAAATCAATTTCAAAAGATGAGGTCGTGCGTGGTCCCTACACTCGACATAACACTTCTGAAATAAAGCAATTTTAGACGCAGAGGACAGGTTAGCGATGCCAGGGCCTGGGGGCGCAGTTATAAAAGGGCACTGGAGGGGCTTGGTGGTGGGGGACGCAGGAACCCGCACAGGCCATAACACCGTGCAGAACCTAATACTCACGCGCAAACGGGGACGGTAAACTCGGGGAAATAACGAATGAGACTGTGACCATATCAAACTCAATATCAGGTTGTGCAATTTTACTCTTTTCGGTAAAGTTTTGCAAAGGGAGAGCGCTGGAGAAAACCGGGCAAAGTGAATTATTTCTTGCACTTGCGTGTGACTCTACAACTATTTTTTTAAAGACAAAGAAGAGCCGGCCAGCTGACGCGCGTCGAGGCCCTTCCCACGCTGCGCGCGGCCCGGGCAGAGCACGGCGACCCGCGCGTCCGCGGGTCTGTCTGTCTGCGGGCACCGACCGGGCGCCGGGGGCGGGGCCGGCGGGGCGGGGCGGGGTCTGCAGGGCGGAAGTGACGGCACGCGGGGCGGGGCGGGGCGGAGCGCACCTGGGCACCTGGGCGGCCGCGGCGGCGCCGGGCGGCTGGGAGACGCGCGCGATGGAGGGCGACGGCGGGGGTCCGTGGGCCCTGGGGCTGCTGCGCACCTTCGACGCGGGCGAGTTCGCGGGCTGGGAGAAGGTCGGCTCGGGCGGCTTCGGGCAGGTGTACAAGGTGCGCCACGTCCACTGGAAGACCTGGCTCGCCATCAAGTGCTCCCCGAGCCTGCACGTCGACGACAGGTCAGCGGCCCGGGCGGCGGCGCTGGGGCGGGCGCGGGGGCCCGGCCGGGGCTGGAGTTGGGTGCGGGGTCCTCCTCTCCCCTGGAGCCACCTCCGGAGCAGCCTGGGGGAAACGAGGCGCCCGGCGCGGCCGCCAGCCCCCGGCAGCGTCTGCGCTGCTTAGCGGGCCGGACCGACGCGGCGGCGCTGTGGGGAGCTCAGGATCTGTTGCGCGTCGGGGCCCGGGCGGGCGGCCCCGTGGGGGGCCTCGGGACGTTTTGGGGTGCCCCGTCGGGCTACCTGACACCCCGCGTGGCCCGGATTTCCAGGGTCGCGAGCTCGCCCCGCTCCGTGGACGCGCGCCGCTCGGAGGCGCATCGGCCGGCCCGGGCCCCCCTGGGCGCTGCGGTCTGCGCGCGGCTTAGAGAAATTGCCGTGCGGGCACCTGGGCTTTGTGAGTGGAGTTGCACTCCGTCCCACTTACTCAGTAATTTGCGCTGGAGCACAAATTGGTGTAAGACGGTAATTATTTCGGTCGGAAGCACCGGCTTGGCTCGGGCGAGGCTTTGTCAGCGCCCCGGCGCTTGCGCGTTGGTGCCGCCGGGCTGGGCCCGGTTCGGGGGGTCGGTCAGGGGCCCGGGGTCCGGTTCGCCTCGCGCTTCCTCGCTGCAGCCTCGTTGGCTGACTTCAGTTCGAAAGCCAACCTCTGGGGAAGCGTCCTGTGCCGACCCGCTCCGTCGCGGCGCCCCGGGGCCCTCCTGCGCCGGGCGCAGCCTGCCTGCCTCCCTAGCAGGAGCGCTCGCTCGCCTTGGCGGAGACGAGAGCCGCCCCGGTGAAATTCGGCGGGTCGATTGTGGTGTGTGCATGATTTTGGGTCAGGAAGAAGATTTTTTAAAAGCAACTTTTTTTTTTTTGGTGGATTTCACCGTTTATGGTTGAGTTTTAATAGTTTGTATGTACGCTTCAATTTAGCGCGTTTTAGTCGTTTGTCCTTTAATGAAACTCGCACACTGCATGAAGTTGCAATGTGTGTAACCTGGCAGTTCCCTTATGTGGTCAGCCCTGAACACGCACACACCCCCAAAAGGCAGTTCCTTTTAAACCCCACCTAGCCTTTGCTGCCGGGGAGGCCTGTTGCAGATGCAGGCCTGACCCAGCGGTTGGGCCTCTGAGCCCCAGCTTTTCCAAAGAATGGTTGTGATGCTGTGTCCAGGTGGCACTGTGCTGCTGCCCATGCCCAGTAACTGCCTCTGAGGCTAGGGAGACTACAGAGTAGATCGGTGGCTTTTTCTGTAACCCTCAAACCCAGGGTTTCTTGGAAACCTCAGGAGAGTGGTGATGCTTATCTGAACTACCACTAGTTCAAGGTGAGACGCTTGCTGAGGCTGAGCCCAGACCCTGGGGACTTCTCAGGCCGGGAGGGGCGCTGTGGTTGTTTTGATGAAAACCAAACCACTTTGAATACCAGGCAGTGGTTAGATTCTGAAAGGGTAGACCCTCCCGGTAGGAACATGTTTATGCTCTTTGGGGGCGGTTGTCCGATGCAGTCTCCTAGTCCAAGTGAGCTTTGTTCATCAGGGAAGATTTTAACAGCAGCTTCTTGGATCGGAAGAGCAGAGTAAACAGGCACGGCCCCAGGCTGACTCACCAGCCTGCATCCGTAGAATCTGTTATTTCCAGCGACCGGTGCCTTGTTTCTTGGGTGGCCTAGTTCAAGGTAGGGTTTCTCCACTTGAGGCGGGTCGCTTAGGATATTGCATAGCCTGGTTTGAAAAGTGTTTTGTCCTTTAACTGGAAGCCTTTCCTGCCCTGCCCAGGCGGGCAGGTGCTGGCTTGTTGGGCGGCTAGGTGGAGGTCAGCCTGTAGCAGGAAGCGTTTTACCTCCTGCACTTTGCTGGGCCCAGCGGAGCAGGCTGGAGTTTTGTCACGTTTGCAGCAGTGGTTGATTTATCTGATTGAAAAAGACAGTCAAACCCCCTGCTCTTGCTCTTAGTAAAGGAGTCGACTCCTTCAGGTTAATCATTGACGGTATTCAGCTTGAGGTCCTCGTTAGGAATGTGCGTGGGTGTTGCTGCCCTCCAGGGGGAGCCGGTTGTATCGCGGTCCTGCGAGGCTGCACCTAAGCCTTGAGATAGTCGTGCTACTCGTCCTGCCAAGTTTTTCAGTGCTGTTTTGATGAGTCGCCTCCTACCCCAGCCCCCGTCTTCGCAAGGTATTCCCTGGCTTGGGGAATAGGATTTTCCTGGGGTCTCTGTGTGCACCCCCCAGCCCTGCACCCCTTCTGGCTGAGTCCTGCCTCACCCATTTGAAGGATGGCACCCCTCACCACTGCCACATGGGTCTGGGCCTTTATCCATGGTGATCAGAGTCATTTATGGCCCTCTCTGCTTGTCGCATAGGTACATGTGTGGGCCAAGCCCATTTTCACTGGCCAGGGCTGCTTGCCCCCCAGGGTGGGCTGGGACCTCCTGGCTCCCTGTGGCTGCCCTGTCCCCAGCCTTTATCACCCCCTGGCTGTAGCCCGCCCTGATCCCTGGCTCCTCCAGGGGCTCCCCTGAGAAACTGGCTGCCGCCACGGGAGCATGCAATCCTGTGCCTGAAAGGACACCCATGGAAGCCCCCTGGGAAGTGACCCCATTGATCCGAGTTCCCCCACTGTAGGGAGCTTAGGGCCTCAGGTGGAGTGTCCGGTGGGTGCTGCCACCAGTTTGGAGAGAATAAAGTGACCCCCAAAGACCTGTTCTTCCCCTGCCAGCCCCCAGCGAAGAGGAGGCTCAGAGCAGCAAAGCTCCTGGCCCGGGAGCAGCTCGCCAGCTAGTCGGGGCGAGCCCGAGCAAACCCCGGGTTTGCAGCTACAGAGCTGACAATCGGACAAGCCCGATTCTTGTCAGTTTTAAAAATAGCAGTGTGGGAACCCCTCGGAGGCGCCCTGGGAACGAAAGTAATTGGACTGGTGCGCGGCAGGCCTGGCTCAGAGGCATCAGCTAACAAGCGATGAGTGCGTTTTTCCGGCTGCCTCTTCCCAGAGGTTTCCAGGTTTCTCCAGCGGAGCTCTGCTCCCCGAACAGGTCTCACCCCCGCCCGGTCCTTTTTCCCTCTCTTGGCTTTTGCTTCTCCGCTTCAGGGGACCCTGCCCACCGTTCCTCCCCGCTTCCCAGACGCGGTCGTGCGGAGAGGGAGACCGCAGCTTGCCTGGGAATTTCTCAGCCCGGAGAGCCCTGTGGCCTCTTTAGGAAGTTTCTTTTAAAAATGATTGGTGTGGTGATAGTGGTGCTATTTCTCCCTGCCCCAGTGCCCTCCCTGGCGGGGGCCACTACACTTGGGCTGGCCCCAAATGAGAAGGAAATCCGAATTAATGTCAATGCGGCTGAGTGAGAAGGTGTGTCTTTGAAAGATTGAACCCCCAGTTGGTCCTGTTAGTGCCCTGAGATCTTCCATCTGGAACCCAAGGGGGTTCCAAGGGCGGGGGGTGGGGCGCTTTCTCCGTTCCTGCTGGGAAAACTGACTTGGCTGGGGTGCCTGAGCCGAGCTGCACTGGCGAGCTGCACTGGCGGCCGCCGCGGCTTTGGGGCGGTGTTTTAATTAAGACGTGAGGGGCTTCGGTGCCCCGGAAACGTCCTCTTCTCTATTATTAACAGTGAGAAATGTGATTTCTCGACTGCGGACCTGACCGAGACCTGGGCTTCCCTGGGCTGGTGTCAGAATCTCTCCTGGTGTTAACGGGGTGAAATGGGCAGTTCCCTGTGTGTGGTTGTCGGCATCAACCAGAAGCACCGCTTAGTGGGAAAAAACGGCTTTTAAGTCTTTTAAAAAGAATTGCCGTTGACAAAAGGCAATTGGTGGGTTCTTTCTTTCCTCCTGTCTCCCTTATCGTCCAGTCTCCCTTATCGGAAATGCCTTTCCCCAGGCTCCCGAGAAGGCCCTTTTCAGGCTTATCGAATTGCAAATGCTGCGGGCGACACCTGACCCGGGAAGGGCCGGAGCTTTGGAAAGCCACGGGGCACCCCAGGGTGTGCCTTCCTGGAGCAATTGCAGAAAGCCTGAAAGGATGGGGCTGTTTGAGTTTTGGCTCATTGGGTGCAAAATAGTCAGTGGTAGGAAAGTTTCTGTGGATGCCCTCGCCTTTCGCCTTTCTAAACAAAATCCGGGCTGGCGTGGGAGGGAGCCCCCACCGCCCCTGCTCCCGGACTGTGACCTGTCGCCGGGTGGTCCCGGGACCCTCTTCCTCCCTGGAGTCCTGTCTGCCCCAAGGCATTTCTGTTGGTGCTGTTCCTTCCGGGGAAAGGCGATTTGTCCCGTAAACTAGGCTGATTTTCCTTGGGGAAATGTCCAGAAAGGTGTGGCCTGTGAGGGGGGGATCTTACCCGGCTCCCCACAGGCAGTCGTGGGAAGCTGGTGCAGACTCCCTTGGGAGATTGAGCTGGGATCAGCTTTTGGGAGCAAACCAGCTTTGGATGCTCTTTGTTTCTTTTTAAATAAGGTAAATGGGGTCTCTGTTCTGCGGAAAGGGCCCCGGGCAGGAGAGAGTGGAGAACTTGCTGAACTTGGTGCATCGGGGAGGCAGGTGTGATCTGCTGCCAGCCGGTGGCTGTTAAAAGTCACTAATGAGCGAGCTCTGCAATCTGAAATCACCTGGGTTTTATGCATTAAGCCCTTTGGGCAAATGGAAGAAAACACTTTATCTGCAGAGCAACACTTTATCTGCAGAGCGGCTCAGAGCTTCCCCTTAATAAGCTATTCAGCTTTCCTTTAATTGACTTTGTTCTCAAAATACATGTGTGTTTGTGAGGTGTGGCTTAGAGGGGACACTCTGGGAATGTCTACTTGGAAAAGGACCCTTTGTTTGTGGCCGGCCTGTAAACACTTGAATTGGCAGCTCCTCAAACCGTCCCTCAGAGGAGGCTGTGCCTTGTGCGGTTCTAAGTTTGAAGTGGGTCTAAGTCCTGCAGGAGGTCTTCCTGCCAGTGCCCCTGGGCACAGCGCCCCAGAAGGGACGCCCAGGCTGGTTGGTAGGGGAGGGGTGGCAGGCTGGCCACAACAGCAGGACACAACAGAAGCAGCTGTGGGTACTGAGTCCCAGGTGCTACAGCTTGGGAGTTAGCGGTGCTAGCTGTGCTAGTCCTGGTTTAAATAACAAAGGAGCAGGGAAGGAGGGAGATGAGAGGTGCCCTTTTCTTTCTCCTTGGGTGACCGGTTTCATTTTAGATGCTGTGCTAGAATGGCATGTGGCCCTCTGCTTCCTTTTTGCAGATGTCTGTTGAGACTGGGAACAGGGTTGAGAGTCCCACTAGCCTGGTCTGGACTGTCACCCAGCTGGAGTGGGGTCCCAGTGCCTGGCTAAGCCCCAAGGCTGCAGAGGGGGTTGGTTGTCCTGGGCACACGGGAACCTGTCACTGTGGAGTTTCCCCGCTGGAAGGGGCAGCCCTTCAGCCTGGCCCAGGGACCCCTGCAGGCCAGCACCCCACACTCGACATCTTGTTTTCTATGAATTTCGGTCATTTAACAGAGTGCTAAGAAAGCAAGCCACGTTAAGTGCATCTTTGCCTTGCAGTAATTTAATGATTCATTCCTGGTACTTGTTGCACTTGTTCCTAAGGGGTTCTCGGCTCCTTGAGTGTATTCATACAAACTCTTGACTTTCCCATCCCCCCACATCCCCCCACCCCTGCTGGGGTGCTCTCACCTCCAGGAGGGGAACTGCAGTGACTCCTGGTAGAGATGGGGTGGTCCCTGCAGGTTTCCTCCCACATCTATCTGTCCTCACCATGTGGCTGAGTCTCCTCTAGGCTGTGGCTGCTCTGTGGGTCCCTCCTCCCCACTCCTAGCCTCCTGGGTACCCAGCCCCCTGCAGGGCTCTTCCTCCCAGAGCCTTCCCTTCCCTGCTACTGTTTCTGCTCTGACTTCAGCCCCCGCCCCCCAGGCCCCTGGACTTTCCCTTCAAATGACCTAGATGTTCAACATCACTTCTTTTCTGTTGCAATTCTCCATCTTCTGCCGTGGAAGGTGAGCGTGCACACCGTGGGGGCAGGGAAGGGGCCTCTTGGCCTTCAGGTCTAACACCTGGTGGGTGCACAGCAAACACCTGTCCATGATGGAGCAGTTTAAGGGTAAGGTAAATGCTGGGAGTACTTACGTGCTGCTTCCAGACTGTAGTGGTTTGTTTTATTCCTTTTTTTTTTTTTTTTCCGAGACAGAGTCTCACTCTGTTTGTTGCCTAGGCTAGAGTGCCGTGGTGTCAGCCTAGCTCATAGCAATTTCACACTCCTGAGTTCAAGCGATCCTCCTGCCTCAGCCTCCCGAGTAGCTGGGACTTACAGGCGTATGCCACCATGCCCAGCTAATTTTTTCTATTTTTAGTTGTCTGGCTAATTTCTTTCTATTTTTAATGGAGACGGGGGTCTCACTCTTGCTGCTGAGGCTGGTCTCGAACTCCTGACCTTGAGCAATCCTCCCGCCTTGGCCTCCGGGAGTGCTAGGATCCCAGCCCTGTAGTGGTTTGTTTTAAATTTGGCCGTGAATGCATTAACTTGGTTTACACCAGCGGTTCTCACACTTGGGACCATCCACTGTGGGGCGTTTAGTAGCATCCCTTGGTTGTGACAGCCAGGATGTCAGCATCTCCAGATGTTTCCCAGTGTCCCCTGGGGGCAGAATCACCCCTAGTTGAGACCAGCGGGCTGCACCCTGGGGTCATCTCCTAGGAACGTCATGGGCCCTGCTCCCAGTGCAGGGCTCGCGCTGTGGCCGGCAGAGACGGGCGGAGGGGCCGAGAGCCTCACACAGGGAAGAGCTTTTGGTGGACAGTAGAACCCCGGGCGCTCCTCCTGGCCTGCCGTCCTTCCTGCAGGGGAAGTGTTTTCCTGACTGCAAGGGGGGCTGTGGTAGATCAGATCAGCAAGAAACAGATGCATTTTCCGATCCTCTGGTGGGCTAGCGGCTTCCTTGTGGCCGCTCTGAGGTGGGAACCGCAGTCGGGTCCTGGGCAGGGGCTCGTTCCGGACGCCCCTTCTGGGGGAGTCCCCCGGGGCCGCCCCGGCCTGCTGCCTGTGGCCAGTTTGTGGACATGAAGCCGGTCAGTTCCCAGCTCCAGTAGTCGGGCCTTGCCCGGTGCGGCTTAGGGGGCTTGTTGTTATTATTAGCCCATTGCCCACCCAACCGGGAAACAAGGGCAAGGCCTGGGAGCCTGCGTTCCCGCCAGCTTCCTGAGCGCTTTCTGCCAAGTCTGTGATTGACAGCCGCTGACCCCGATCCTCTGTGGCCAAGACATGTCCTTGTGGGATTCAGCCTTGTGCCCCGAATGCACTTGGACACACTTGACCGCTAATGCAGACCTTTGCACTGGGATTCTAGTCTGTGGAAACTCAGCCTGCACCGGGGAAGCGGCCTGAGACCAGGGGCCTGGGGCTGGCGGACTCTCCCCGGGAAGTGCTGGAGAGTAAGTGTGTTCGGCTCTGCAGGCCACAGGGCCTCTGTGGCAACGACGCCTCTCTGCCTTGAAGAGCGAAAGCCACTAAGGCCAATATGTAAATGATTGGGTGAGACCGGCTTCCAGTAAAAGTTTATTTACACAAACAGGTGGCAGGCTGTGGGCAGCAGTTACACGCAGTGGCATTTGACCCAGCAATCCTACTGCTAGTACACATCCACAGGGATCGGAAGCAGGATTCTGACAGATATGTCTGTACGCCAGTGTGCGCAGATGTGTCGCCTTGTTCCCCAGAGACGAGGGAAAAGCAGGGCGTCGCGTGTTCACACGGTGGGATGTCACTCAGCCATAAAGAGGAGGAGGTTTTGATACATGCTACGTTGCAAATAGACCTTGGAAACACGGTTTTAGTGAAACAAGGTGGACACAGAAGGACAGATATTGCGTGATTCCACTCATGTCAGGGACCCAGTGGAGGCGAGTTCATAGAGAGGGATGGAAAGTAGGAAACAGGACGCCCGGGACTGGGGAGGGGAAGGGTCAGTGTTTCATGGGAGCAGAGTGTGTGTTGGGATGATGGAGAAGTTGTGGGTGTAGACGGTGGTGGTGGTGGTTACACAACTTTGTGTGAAAGCGTGTAGTGCCATGGAATTCAACCCTTCTGAAAGATCAAAATGATACATACTGTGTTATGTAAATTTTACATTTTTTATTAAAAAAAAAAAGCGGTGGCTGGCTGGAGTTGGCCCCTGGCACTCCGTGCTCCAGCCGTGTTCTGTTGCATCAGCGTGTGCGGTGGGATTCAGGAGTAACTGGGCCAGCCACGGTACCAGGCTTAAACTCAGAAGGTGAGCTGGGTCCTGGGATAGGTAAGTGGGTAGAGCTTTGAGTCGGACGTGCGCTTCTCTTCCCTCCTCCCGGGAGAGGGGTTGCCAGTGCGTACCTGCAGCCTCCCAAAGCCCGGGCGCTGGCCGGGGCCGTCAGAATGTCTCTTCTCACTTCTGAGAGCCGCAGGATGGAGGCCCAGGTGTGTCTGAGCAGCCTGCGGGCCGAGGGTCTGCAGGGCTCGGCGTTTAGAGAGCCGACGTCAAAGCGTGTCCCTTGCGCGTGCGTTTGAGTGTTCTCCGGCCACCCGGGGCCGGTCGCGTTCCGGTCAGGGTGCGCCCTGTCTGTGGCCGGGAGACCCCTGCGTGTCCCTCACACCTTTGGACTTTTCCAGGGAGCGCATGGAGCTTTTGGAAGAAGCCAAGAAGATGGAGATGGCCAAGTTTCGCTACATCCTGCCCGTGTACGGCATCTGCCGCGAGCCGGTCGGCCTGGTCATGGAGTACATGGAGACCGGCTCCCTGGAGAAGCTGCTGGCCTCCGAGCCGCTGCCGTGGGACCTGCGCTTCCGCATCGCCCACGAGACCGCCGTGGGCATGAACTTCCTGCACTGCATGTCGCCCCCGCTCCTGCACCTGGACCTCAAGCCCGCCAACATCCTGCTGGACGCCCACTACCACGTCAAGGTGGGCCTCGGGCGGGCACGTCTGCAGGGAGGGGGTCCCCGGGGTGGCCCTGAGGTCAGGATGGGTGGGAAAGGAGGCCGTTCTTCCGGGGGAAGGAACTCGAGGCCCGGGCCTTTCCCCAGTAGGAACAGTGGGGGTCTGAGTGCAATGGTTGGTGTAACCCTGTATCGTGGAGCTGGAGGATGGGCCCTGTGACATTGGGGCGCTCCCCCAATCCTGCACGTGACCAATGCTGGAAACAGAGATTATGGGCTTATGGATTCCATTCTTAACGTCTTAGGAAATTAGAAGTCAGGCTGCGGACCAGATCCTTGCGGGACCTCGGGTTCCGCGGCGAAGGGCCGTGTTTCCCCCCAGTGGTTTTGGGGCTGTGGTGGTGGGAAGGTGGGGTGTGCTGCAGTGGGGCCCGCAGGGTGCTGTGGAAGGAGCCCTGCAGGGGAGAGTGTCGCGGGGCAGGATGTCATACGATTGCAAGGCCTGGGAGCTTGCATTTTTTTCTTCTTTGATACATTTGTAAGACAGAAAAGCACAAGCAATGATATAACTGAAAACCGGCCCTCGCTGCCCGGCGCTGGCAGGTGTTAACAGCGGCATTTCCGCAGGGGCTGTGTTTCCTTGTTTCTCCCCTGGTGGCCTTTGTGTCCAGGGTTGTACTGTTGCCAATGCCATGGGTGACACATGTGGTTTTCCCCCGTGTGGTCATGTTTGCACGCTCTCAGGACGCCTGGGGCTACGTGCTGGTCCACATGGTGCGGTTTTGTCGACCTGGGAGTGAGAAGGAGCCCAGAGCCCGGGGCAAATCACTTCCAGTCCGTGTGGGGCGGGCAGAGGAGTTGCCCCCGTGCTTTGGCTGCTTTGCCATTCCTGGCTGCATGCGCCTCTGGGCCTCTCTGTCGGCTAGTTAGGAGAGACCTGGGTCCAGACCCGGCCCTGCCCCAGTACTCTCGGGGTCCGGGGAGCTGTGGTCTATGCGCCATGTCCCGGCCCTGCCCCAGCACTCTCGGGGTCCGGGGAGCTGTGGCCCGTGCGCCATTTCCCTGGCCCTGCCCCAGAACTCTCGGGGTCCGGGGAGCCGTGGCCCTTGCGCCATTTCCCTGGCCGAGCCCCAGCACTCTCGGGGGCCGGGGAGCTGTCGCCCGTGCGCCATGTCCCGGCTGAGCCCCACGCCCAGACTCTGGCCGTGCAGAGCACCTGGCACGGCGGGTGATGATATTTCACTTGGGGCCGTGACTGTGAGCTGTCTCGCAGGTGGGTATTGCTGGGTGATGAGAGTCTAGCTGGCAGGTGGAAGCGCCGTCCTGCTGAGTGAAGCGGGGATAGAAGTCCAGGGATAGAAGTCCAGCGCCTCGGCTGGGATCAGCCTTGGGGTGGCTTCTGGGGTCTGCTCACGTCCCGGGAGCCCTGGGATTCCGTTTCCTGGTGCTTGGCGGGGCTGGGCGTCACCCGTGGCGCCTCCACCTGGGGCTGGCGCTCTTGGGGTTCTTCCCAGGTGGCGCCGGTCCTGGGGACCCCCAACGAACAGTAAAGTCTCTGCCCTCCTGCGTGCACCTCGCACCAGGAAGGGAAGTGACGCGGGTCCTGTGTGCCGGAGCCTTCGCCTGCGGGAGCCGGCAGAGGCGCGGGGTGCACGGTGGCCTCCAGCTCTCGCCAAGCTGGGGCTCGGGTTAGGTTAGCGGCCAGGGTCGTCCTGCTGTGTGACATGGGGCAGAGCGAGTGGCCGGCCGGCAGGGCGTGGGGACAGCCCCCGGGATGGGGGTGGGGTTCTGGGGCCGGGCCTTCAGACGGAGTCAGGAGTCGGGGGTGCAGGTGGGAGAAGAAAGAGCCTTTAGGGTGGAGGAAGGAGCCCAAGGAAAGTCTGGGAAACTCTGGGTCTCCGTGCCGGGGAGGGAGAAGGCACAGCTGGAGTAGAAAGAACGGAGCTGCGGAGACGGGAGGAGGCTCTTGGAAGGAGCTTTTTTCTCAGGCTGCTGTTGAGTGTGCACCGGGTACTGCCAGGCACGCAGGTGTGGTTGGACAGGTGTGTCTGAGGCCAGCCCCTGTCACCCAGCCTGGGGGTGAGCAGCCGGGGATGGGGGGTTGATGGTGATCGTACTTGTCGCTACATTGTGGTGAAGGTCATTACGATAAAGCGCTCAGCGCAGTGCCCGGCCCCTAGAAGTGCTCGCTGAGCAGGGCTTGCTGCTGTTGGCACCGGCAGATGATCTCTTCCAAGTCGGGGTGTTGCTATTGCTTTGGGCGTCTTCCCCAGCCCTGGGCACACAGTGGGCACTCACTGCCTGCCCAGTGCGGGAGTGAGTACTGTTCTTAGACCGTCTTCGCGCCGTGGGCTCGCTTTCCTGCCTGTCCTGTCCCCGCCGGTCAGAGCCTCCCCCCTCTACTTGGAAACGCCTGGCTCTGCAGGTGAAGACTCCGTGGAGTCGGGTGTCAGCAGGGAGCCCAGGACGGCTAAGGAGCAAGCCGCTGAGGCCCTGGTGGGAACCATTCTAGTTCGACAGGAAGTGACACGCCTCTGCGTGTTACCCTGGGACACGCTAGCGCCCCGTGTACCCTGGCGGGCCCTGGGAAAGGTTGCTCGTGTGTGATGCCCTTCTTAATCAGGCGTGTTAGTCATCGTGCTGCTAGAAGCCCAAAAGCAAACAGAAAAATGTATTTATGTGTTTCTTTTATTCTTAGACACGGCGCCTGGGGTGTATGGGGGGTGCCTGGGAGTGTGCGTTTAGGGTTCCAAGAGGCAGCGCTTTTGTCCCTGAAGACAAAACGTGGAAGCTTTGCCTAGTAGACAGTTATTTCAAGCAAGACGACTTTAATCTAGAATCTTGAGCTCAGGTCCTAAGCTGCCGCTCCAGGCCAGCTACCTTTCTGTACCTAGCGGGACTGGAGCCGAAAATTTCACAGCACCCACCTGCTTTGCAAAGAATGTTAAATATACTTAATATTTTAAGCTAATGCTTGATATAGTATTCAATATTAAACATTTCAACATTAAAATATTGTGACCAGTTTCAAGTTAAGAATGAAACACCCTGGTCTAGAACTCAGGCCGCATTTGTATGCCCCGTCTGCCCGGACCACACTGTGTTCAGGGGGTCACATGGCTTGGTCCTCTACCCTGTCTGTCCGGCGGCTGGCGTGGTCCCGTCCAGCCAGACCCTGACCTCAAAGGGCCGTGTGCTGGGGGGTCGGTGACCCTCCCACATTCTGAATTCCGAGTTTGCATTTTGATGCTAGAGGTTTTACAGAGAATTTCTGCTCATTTTCTTCTCACCAAATATATTTGGGAGTGGCTGGGTGTATCTGACAGTGACAGACAGAGAAAAGGTGAGATCTCCGCATCCTGGTCCTTCTCATTTCTGAATCTAAACCGTTTCAAGCTGCTGATGGCGGCACGGAAACTTCCTCTGGGCGTGATTTGCTTTGAGAGTTAACGACTCCTTCTGTCTCCCGGCTTTGAGCTGCCTTCGGGATGTACAGGATGGGGGGCTGGCTTTACTTCCGGAACGGGCAGTTTGCTCACTGGAGTGGGGGTGTCTCTTGAGGGCTGCACAGGTTCAAGGGCCACAGGACAGCCCAGGGTCTGTGCCTCACCCTGGGGCGCCCGTCCCCGAGAGCTTTCTTCCCCCCACCCCCACTGCAGATGTGCTGGGAGCCCAGTCACCGCCCTGTCGCTCAGCGGTGATGACGCCAGGCCCATTGGCTCACCTTGTGGGCTCGGCCAGCCCAGACTAAAGGTCTGACTCAGCCGGTTTCCTATGGCTCTCTAGGTGTGTTTGAGGAGAGGCCCAGGAGATGATTAAAAGGCTTTAAAAAAAAATCCATAAGCCTGGAAGGAGAATAGAGGCCGTTTTCCACGTAGACCGGGGTTCCATTAATGCTAATGAGCTGTGGCTTCGTCCCACAAGGTCTCTACGCTGGGCGCTGCTGGGGGAGGGGAAAGGGGTGCCCCGCATTGAGTCCTGCCAGGTCAGCCGGGGCTCTGGGGAGGAGGCCCCGGCTTTGGCCTAAATGAGCTTTAGGGACACCTTAGAGGAGACCTGCCTCCTGCAGCGGCAGGGGGCTGGCGTCCGGCACTCCTGGAGCGGTGGGCCCTGCCGACAGGGGTGTTTATCAGGCCTTTGCTCAAATCGCACGTGTGTGGTGAAGGAACCAGCGAGAAGCGTCTGCCCGTCACAGGCGTCCCGGGTGGAAGAGGCTGCACCCCTGCGCGGTGTGCGATTTGTTTGCTTTGAAGGGCCGCGGCTGGGGTGTCTCCCTTTAAAGGGCTTGCTGCCGCCTGCCCGCCTCCCCAGCTGGCCGGCTGGCCGGTTGCATAACCGGATCCCTTGGCAGGCAGACCTGACTGTCACGTGTCCCCCTTTACCTGACAGTCTGAGGGTTGCTTTTCCCTTCATGCTGACTCGGGCTGTCAACCACAGTGGCAAGCGTGTGATGCCTTGCGGAAGTAAGTCTGTAGTTCTTGAGCCCTCTCTCCCAGCCCTCCCTTCCTTCCTCAAAGCGCACTGTTCTCTTCCCTCCGTCAATCAACCTCGTTGCTCTTAACGCCTCCAGACTTGCTTCCGCCCCGGCCATGGGGCCTGGCTGCCTGGAGAGGCACCTCCTCCCACTGTGTCCCCCGAGGTTGCAGAGGGGCGCTTTTGATAAAGTGTCCCAAAGCCCGTGAGGCCTGGCGAGACAGCCCTGACGGGTCTGACTGCTGTGTTGCAGATTTCCGACTTCGGGCTGGCCAAGTGCAACGGGCTGTCCCACTCGCACGACCTCAGCATGGACGGCCTGTTCGGCACCATCGCCTACCTGCCCCCAGAGCGCATCCGGGAGAAGAGCCGGCTCTTCGACACCAAGCACGACGTTTACAGGTGTGTGACGGCCCCCGCCCTCCGTCCCCCACCCCTGGTGGGGCTGGGAGCTCTGAAACCCCGATGCTTCTCGTCCTGAGCGGCAGCTTGCTGTGCCAGTCAGACGTGGGTCCCGTCCACGTGGACGGGGCGTGCTCGTGGGGTTCGGGGCGTTAGCCAGCGGTACGGGCTGCCCCAGGGACACAGGAGACGTTTCTCTCTTGTGAGTGTCGCTGGCCGAGGACAGTGTTCGTGACTGGCGCCTGTTGCAGCCAGCTACAACCGGACTGACAGCCCTGCCCTGTCAAGGCTCTGGCATTTTTATGAAACGTGGGTTTATTGCTCATCTGTTGGGAGAAGCTGCTGCCCCGAGTGGTCCAGGTGTCTGTGTGCACATGGATCGGGCTCCAGAATTCACTCCGATTCTGTGGCGTGAGCAGCTCACACCTCCTGGTGTCACTCGCCTTTTTTTTTTTTTTGAGACAGAGTCTCACTCTGTTGCCCGGGCTAGAGTGAGTGCCATGGCGTCAGCCTAGCTCACAGCAACCTCAAACTCCTGGGCTCAAGCGATCCTCCTGCCTCAGCCTCCCGAGTAGCTGGGACTACAGGCATGCGCCACCATGCCTGGCTACTTTTTTCTATATAGTTTTAGTTGGCCAATTAATTTGTTTCTATTTTTAGTAGAGACGGGGTCTCACTCTTGCTCAGGCTGGTTTTGAACTCCTGACCTTGAGCGATCCTCCTGCCTCGGCCTCCCAGGGTTCTAGGGTTACAGGCGTGAGCCACTGCGCCCGGCCGCATCACTTCCCTTTGGTGAGGAACATCGGCGGGAGAGGCTGCTCGGAAACTAACGTCAGTGGGATATGTGTGCCTGGGTGACAGCCCCCAGGTCACTCGGTCCCTTCCTTTTTCAAATCGTGACGGTCTCCATCACACATCCGGAGCGGAAAAGACGGAGGGAAGAGTGTGGGTGCACTTCAGCCTCTCTCTGGCTTGGGTCCTGTGTGCTGTGACTCTGATCCGAGCCCTCGAGCACTTGCTCCCCACCCTTTTGTCACCGCCCGCAGTGCTGGCCGACTGGCTCGACAGCCACCATTGTGCGTGCTGAGCCTGCCTGTGAGCAGCAAGCCCGCGGAGGATTGAATGGCACCTCGGGGACCAGTCACAGCTTGTAGAGCTCGGGGAAATGAGATACTTCCTGTTTGTTTTAGAGTTGGGAGTTTCAACTTTTGAACTTGCAGATTTCAGTGAACTTTCAATGGTGGATTCTTGTGTATCTACAAACAGCCCATGTCATCAACCTGGTGCCCGGTGGTGGCTCAGTTTTTGAACTCCTGGGTGTTTTGTTTTGTTTTTGAAGAATTTATCAGGCGTAGTGGCTCACACCTTTAATCCCAGCACTCTGGGAGGCCAAGGCGGGCAGATCACTCAAGGTCAGGAGTTCGAGCAAGACGGAGACCCTATCTCTACTAAAATAAAAATAGAAAGAAATTAATTGGCCAGCTAAAACTATGTAGAAAAAATTAGCTGGGCATGGTGGTGCATGCCTGTAGTCCCAGCTACTCGGGAGGCTGAGGCAGGAGGATCGCTTGAGCCCAGGAGTCTGAGGTTGCTATGAGCTAGGCTGACACCACGGCACTCTAGCCCAGGCAACAGAGTTGAGACTCTGTCTCAAAAAAAAAAAGAAGAATTTATCAAGATGGGGCTCTTTTTTGGTATATCCAGAGTAGTACTTTAAATATGTATGTAAAATATAAACATGTCTCTTATATATGTATATACATTCCTAAAAAGCCAAAAAAGGCTTTGGGCCGTCCCTCTGGATTGCGGCCTGGTGCTTCTTGTGCACTTTCTGTAACAGCCTCTGGCGAAGTCCCAGCCGGCCCTGGTGAGGAGTGTTTTGCTCAGAACCTGAATCTGTGTTTTCCAAGAATGAAGTCACTGGAGGGGTGGGGGCGGGAGTTCCCGCCATTCATCCATTTACTCAGCAAGGGCCGGAGCGCCTGCCCTCTGCCCGGTGCCGCCTGCCCTCTGCCCGGTGCCTGGGGGGGTGAGTTGAGCTCACGGCCGTTCTCCCTCTGAGCTCAGGGTCCAGCAGTGGAGGGGACCCCCAGAAAGACTCACGAGGAATACCGTGGTATCCTCTCTCTTTGGAAGGCGTGGGGTGCTTTCCTTCAACCCGGTTGCTGTGCGTCAGACTCCCTGACCCCCGACCCCCACCCCGCTCCCGGGCGCTAACGTGCCAATTTCTCTTCCAGCTTCGCCATCGTCATCTGGGGCGTGCTCACACAGAAAAAGCCGTTTGCAGGTGAGTGGACGTCCCCAGGTGTAGAGGTTTGTCGTTGCTGGGAGGCGTTGCACTTTCTCTGTCCCGGGAGCCGCACTCCGTGGGTGCTGTGCTGCTCCGGCCGGGCCCGCAGGGCTGTCCTCAGGGTGGGGGCGCTGCTCTGTCCTGCCCGGCCAGTCCGGGTGACCGCGGCCACCTCATCGTAGGTTTTCCCGTGCGCTGACAGAGCACTCTTGTGGTGTCATTTGCATGCAGGAAAAGCACAGGTCTGCAGGCGTGCCGTCAGTGGAATGTTCTAGGTGCCAGCTAATTTTTTTGCTGGTGAAATACACATGTCATAAAATTTATCATTTTGGCCATCTAAAGTGTGTAATCCGGTGACATTAAGCATATTCACAGTGTTGCACAAGCATCGCCACTGTCTAGTTCCAGAACATTCTCATAACCCTACAAAGAAGCCCCTGGCCTATTTATTACTCAGTCACCCTCCTTCCCTCCCTCTTCCCAGCGCCTGGCAGCCCTTTCAGCTGCTTCTGTCTCTCTGGATTTACCGTTATGGATATTTCCAGTTAATATTTTTTCTTTTTTTTTAAATTACAGTGAAATAGGCATAACCTAAATTTACCATGTTAGCTGTTTTTGAGCATCCAGTTCCGTGGTGCTCAGTCCGTCCACGTGGCCGGGCAGCCGGTCTCCAAAACCGTCCCGTGCATCTGGACGCAGGCACCAGGTCCCCACTGCCCAGCTCGAGCGCCGGCGGTTTCCTTCCCCTGCCAGACAGCTGCCTTTCCGATCTCTGCCCTCAAAGCTTTCATACCTTGACTTGTTTATCGTAAAAACGGAGTACGTTTTAGCTTCATGGGAGAAAGATTCCTTCTTCTTCTATAGACATTTCTGGGCTACTCATCATATTTTGTGGCGTGACCAAAAACATCCAAATATAAAGGTGAGTCACAGTGTGGCCCACAGTCTGGGAGCCCCTGGCTGGTTGAGGCAGCAGTGGGAGTCGTCACATGAAAAAAGCGAGGACCTTCCGAGCATTGCAAGATGTAGAGTGTCCTGGCAGCTTTTTAAAATCCGGGTAGAAAGGATGGCGTGTGCTCTGACACGCCTCTCCCAGCGAGCTGGGGTCTGTTGTCTGCCCGCCGGCCCCCCTTTCCTCCCTGGCCTGCGTTCTCCCAACGGAGGCCTGTGGTCCGACTGCTTTTGAATGTGACCACGTGCCAGGTGGCGTGAGATTGTCTGATAGAGGTGACACTTGCAGCCAGGTACGGCGTGAACGTCGAGGTTCGAGGCCGTCGTGTTTTATTGCTTGGCAGATAGATAGTAGGGGTCGAGGTGCAGGAGTGCAAGGCACCTGTGTCTGAAAATATTCCAGGTGTTCAGTTTCGCTTTATTTATTGCACCTGTTGGTTTTGGAAGTGAAGTCTGCGTTATCGTGGAAATAACATGTAGATACTTCAGGTATGTGTTGTGCAAGGCTTACCGGGAAAGTGTAGAATCCTGGCAGCTGTGGGTGACGGGGGCTGATTTCCGTGCCCGCTGATGTGCACCTGCCTCTCCGATGACCTGCCGTCCCGTGGGCGTGTTTGGAGCTGTGGGGCGGGGGAGTCCAGCTGCACAGGCCGTGTGGTTTTATTTAGGCTGAGCAGAAAAGGACCTTGGGCCGCTCCTAGTTATGGAAGGAGTTGTGGCCATAATATTAGTAATAGTGCGATGATAGAGCCCTGCATGCTTTGGAAGGAAGTGGGAAAGGGGGCAGGTGAGCCCTCACTACACTTCCCAGCCCTGGATGGCCTGCCGGGCCCTGAGCTTCGGGGCAGGCATTGGAATTGAGGGAGATTCTTCACCGCCGTGGGGAGAGCTGGGCCCACGTGGGCCTGCACGGCGTGGCCCACGGCCTGTGAGTGTGGCCGCCTGTGGTGGGCTCCGTGTCTCATCAGATGTTCTCCTTTGCATTGGACGCCCCGGAGGATCTGCCCTATGACCTAACACACTGACTCCGCTTTCTAGCTCGTAACCCGGGGAAAGGGGCAGTGTTTAAAACCAGGAAAATGGGGAAAGTGTGCCCTGTAAGGAGAAGGGTTTCGGGAAGCTCTAAGCTTTGCAAAGGGAGGCAAGCCGTCTCCCGAGGACGTGTCCCGTTGTGCCCGAGGACGATCCCACACTTGGCACTTCCTCCGAGAGACGAGAAGCCGGCCCCCAGCCCCGCAGAGCCCCCTGACGCCGTGCCTTCCCTTGCAGATGAGAAGAACATCCTGCACATCATGGTGAAGGTGGTGAAGGGCCACCGCCCGGAGCTGCCGCCCGTCTGCAGAGCCAGGCCGCGCGCCTGTGGCAACCTCATCCGCCTCATGCAGCGGTGCTGGCGGGAGGAGCCGCGGGAGCGGCCCACCTTCCAAGGTGAGCGCCCCGAGAGGGTCCCCGTCTCCCCAGAACATTCTGCTGGTATCACCGGAGACAGCTGATGGCCGGGAGGGGTCGCGGACCAGGCTCGGATGGGAAACGACGTAAACCCAGAGACAGGTGGGCCCAGATGGGCCCGGTGCAGACACGTTGGCCTGGCTCTTGCCCGAGGCCTCCAGCACTCCAAGCGGGATGGGGCGGCCGGAGCCCAGTGGGCAACTCCAGCCGTGCACCTCCTGCTCCCGGCCAGGGCAGAATTTGCTGCCCGGAGGCCCTGCCTCAAGTTCCAACACAGCCATGCATCTTCCAGGAGACTTGGCCAAAGAAGGTCTTGACCTCATGGAGCAGGTGTCTTTTGGATAGGAAAGTAACCCTGAGGAAATCAAAATTAATCGATTTAAAACGCAGCTGCAAACAGCAGGTTGCAGGCAGCTCTGTGCCGGTGCACCTGGCGGGCGGGCTCCCCGGGGAAGGCCTCTGCTCTGAGTCTGGTGGGTGCCGGTGGGGACCCACTGGTGGTTTGGCCGGCCACTCGCCCATGTGGGGTCCCCTGAGCTTGCCCAGGGCGAGCCTGGGACACCCTGCATGAGACATGTCATCACCAACAGTGCACGGCACGGGGGCTTTGGCAACGCCTCATCTGTCCCCATGTCAGTGGAACGTCCGCAGATGTCCTCATCCAAGTGACACGCTCCTTTTTGTTTTCTCCCCAAAAGAAATTACTTCTGAAACCGAGGACCTGTGTGAAAAACCCGACGATGAAGTGAAAGAAACGGCTCAAGAGGCGGATGTGAAGAGCCCACCGGACCCCAGGGGCGAGGTGAGGGGCCTCTTCCCGCGGCGTCCTGGTCTCCCTGGCTCCACGGTGGTGTTCCCAAACCGCCCCTCCTCCCGTCACGCTCCCTGCCGGCCTGGAGCTGTGCCCGGCGCCACTAGAGGAGCAGGTGCCTCACGTGGCTCCAGATCCCCCTGCCTGATGCTGCCCCGCGGGGCCTGGCGTTAAGCAGCTGCTCATGGGACTCGCTCTGAACCCCGGGGTCGGAAGGCCCGGCCCTTTCTGGGCCCAGGGCGGGAACAGCGGGTGTCTGGGTGTCTTTGCACCCCTGGCGCGAGGATCTGGTCACCTTTTAACTGCTCGTGAATGGTCTGTGCTGTGTGTGCACATGGGTGCACATTGGTTACATAAGACGCGATAAGAAGCTCCAAGTCCAGGGCCGGCCAGGCACCCCGTAAGGCAGTCACAGACCTGCAAAGTGATGCCTGATAAACTGCTCTATAATGCTTTATCTGGGGCTGGGCGGTCGGCCCCAGGCCTAAGGTTGCACACTTAGGATGCGCCCACTTTCTGAGCATGGGGGCGGGTGTGGCCGTGAGAGCTGGGGGCGGAGGTGCCCGGGGAGGTGGCAGTAACGAGGCAGCCTGGCCCCCAGTGAGGGGAGCACGGCAGGCAACAGTGGAGCTCCGTGTGCCAAGCTCCGGCTTCTGGCTGTTCCCGCAGAGAGCAGGGACTTGGGACAAACGGCCGTGAGTCGGGGAAGAAGGGAGGGAAACCGTCAGAGTCTAGTCAGTCCCCAGAATTCTGCTCCTGTGGTCCACTCAGCCTTTCAAAGGGCCGACCATATGTAGCGGGTTGGGTCACCGTGCTGTCCCTGCAGCTGGCGCCCGCCCCCACCCTGTCCACGCGGCTCCAGGGAGAGGTCCCACTTGTGGGCGACAGGGGGGCCCTGGCCCGGTCCCGTCTCCTCCCTTTGTGTCGGGCTGAAGTGGCTGTTGTGGGTGGACGCCGTCCAGCCACTCCCGGGCCGCACTCCGCGGCCTGCGCATGGTCTGCCTCGTGCCCGGGTAGCGCCGCTGCGTGGGTGCCGCCGCCGGCGGGGCTGGGCTTTCCGTTTTTGCGAAGCCAGTTTTTCCTTCCAACATCTGTGCCGTGCCGGGCAGACCCAGCGAGGCCCGGGGCCCTGGGCTCCCCCGCTGTGCGTGTGGTGACCGGCGGCTCCGTTGTCTGCGTCGCCCACGGAGCCTGTCCTTCCTCCCGGCCCCTCCGTGTCCTCCCGTGCTCGTGTGGCAGACGGGCCAAGCAGGGTGTGTGGAGGGGTCCTCACCGCCGCCCTTCTCCCTCTGCAGCCGATGCCCGTGTCCACGCGGCTCAAGCGGGCCTCCGCCCCCACCTTCGACAACGACTACAGCCTCTCCGAGCTGCTGTCCCAGCTGGACTCCGGGATCTCGCAGACCATCGAGGGCCCCGAGGAGCTCAGCCGCAGCTCCTCCGAGTCCAGGCTGCCCTCGTCCGGCAGCGGCAAGCGGCTCTCGGGCGTGTCCTCCGTCGACTCGGCCTTCTCCTCCAGGGGCTCGCTGTCGCTGTCCTTCGAGAGAGAGCCTTCGACGGGCGGTGAGTGCCGGATGTGACTCGCGTCCTGGAGAGGAGGGCTGGGCGCGGGGCGGCGGGAGTGTGTGCCGCAGCCAGCGGCCGTGACCTGGCCGGCGCACACCGTGCTCTCTCCCTCAACTAAGTGATCTTGGGCGTCAGCGGCGTGACTAGCTCTCTGCGCGCAAATCCACAAATCCACAGATGCTCGTGCTGGTGGAGCGGCTCTGTCGGGGTCGCTAGGTTTGGAAGGAGGGGAGGCCGTGCCACCCGTCTGTGCCAGTTGGAGCGGCTCTGTCCCGGTCACTAGGTATGGAAGGAGGGGAGGCCGTGCCACCCGTCTGTGCCAGTTGGAGCGGCTCTGTTGGGGTCGCTAGGTATGGAAGGAGGGGAGGCCGTGCCACCCGTCTGTGCCAGTTGGAGCAGCTCTGTCGGGGTCGCTAGGTATGGAAGGAGGGGAGGCCGTGCCACCCGTCTGTGCCAGTTGGAGCAGCTCTGTCGGGGTCGCTAGGTATGGAAGGAGGGGAGGCCGTGCCGCCCGTCTGTGCCAGTTAGAGCGGCTCTGTCCAGGTCTCTAGGTATGGAAGGAGGGGAGGCCGTGCCACCCGTCTGTGCCAGTTGGAGCGGCTCTGTCAGGGTCACTAGGTATGGAAGGAGGGGAGGCCGTGCCACCCGTCTGTGCCAGTTGGAGCGGCTCTGTCCGGGTCGCTAGGTATGGAAGGAGGGGAGGCCGTGCCACCCGTCTGTGCCAGTTGGAGCGGCTCTGTCGGGGTCACTAGGTATGGAAGGAGGGGAGGCCGTGCCGCCCGTCTGTGCCAGTTGGAGCGGCTCTGTCGGGGTCACTAGGTATGGAAGGAGGGGAGGCCGTGCCACCCGTCTGTGCCAGTTGGAGCGGCTCTGTCAGGGTCGCTAGGTATGGAAGGAGGGGAGGCCGTGCCACCTGTCTGTGCCAGTTGGAGCGGCTCTGTCAGGGTCACTAGGTATGGAAGGAGGGGAGGCCGTGCCACCCGTCTGTGCCAGTTGGAGCGGCTCTGTTGGGGTCGCTAGGTATGGAAGGAGGGGAGGCCGTGCCACCCGTCTGTGCCAGTTGGAGCGGCTCTGTCGGGGTCACTAGGTATGGAAGGAGGGGAGGCCGTGCCGCCCGTCTGTGCCAGTTGGAGCGGCTCTGTCCAGGTCTCTAGGTATGGAAGGAGGGGAGGCCGTGCCGCCCGTCTGTGCCAGTTGGAGCGGCTCTGTCGGGGTCGCTAGGTTGGAAGGAGAGGAGGCCGTGCCGCCCGTCTGTGCCAGTTGGAGCGGCTCTGTCAGGGTCACTAGGTATGGAAGGAGGGGAGGCCGTGCCACCCGTCTGTGCCAGTTGGAGCGGCTCTGTCAGGGTCACTAGGTATGGAAGGAGGGGAGGCCGTGCCACCCGTCTGTGCCAGTTGGAGCGGCTCTGTCGGGGTCACTAGGTTTGGAAGGAGGGGAGGCCGTGCTGCCCGTCTGTGCCAGTTGGAGCGGCTCTGTCAGGGTCACTAGGTATGGAAGGAGGGGAGGCCGTGCCGCCCGTCTGTGCCAGTTGGAGCGGCTCTGTCGGGGTCGCTAGGTTTGGAAGGAGGGGAGGCCGTGCCACCAGTCTGTGCCAGTTGGAGCGGCTCTGTCGGGGTCACTAGGTTTGGAAGGAGGGGAGGCCGTGCCACCCGTCTGTGCCAGTTGGAGCGACTCTGTCGGGGTCGCTAGGTTTGGAAGGAGGGGAGGCCGTGCCGCCCGTCTGTGCCAGTTGGAGCGGCTCTGTCGGGGTCGCTAGGTTTGGAAGGAGGGGAGGCCGTGCCGCCCGTCTGTGCCAGTTGGAGCAGCTCTGTCAGGGTCACTAGGTATGGAAGGAGGGGAGGCCGTGCCACCCGTCTGTGCCAGTTGGAGCGACTCTGTCGGGGTCGCTAGGTTGGAAGGAGAGGAGGCCGTGCCACCCGTCTGTGCCAGTTGGAGCGGCTCTGTCGGGGTCGCTAGGTTGGAAGGAGAGGAGGCCGTGCCACCCGTCTGTGCCAGTTGGAGCGGCTCTGTCGGGGTCACTAGGTATGGAAGGAGAGGAGGCCGTGCCACCCGTCTGTGCCAGTTGGAGCGGCTCTGTCGGGGTCGCTAGGTTGGAAGGAGAGGAGGCCGTGCCACCCGTCTGTGCCAGTTGGAGCGGCTCTGTCGGGGTCGCTAGGTTGGAAGGAGGGGAGGCCGTGCCACCCGTCTGTGCCAGTTGGAGCAGCTCTGTCGGGGTCGCTAGGTATGGAAGGAGGGGAGGCCGTGCCACCCGTCTGTGCCAGTTGGAGCGGCTCTGTCGGGGTCGCTAGGTTGGAAGGAGGGGAGGCCGTGCCACCCGTCTGTGCCAGTTGGAGCGGCTCTGTCGGGGTCGCTAGGTTGGAAGGAGAGGAGGCCGTGCCGCCCGTCTGTGCCAGTTGGAGCGGCTCTGTCAGGGTCACTAGGTATGGAAGGAGGGGAGGCCGTGCCACCCGTCTGTGCCAGTTGGAGCGACTCTGTCGGGGTCGCTAGGTTGGAAGGAGAGGAGGCCGTGCCACCCGTCTGTGCCAGTGGGGTCTCACCTGCGCCAGCCCCGGGACAGACGCTGACCTCAGGCCTGCAGGGTGGAGAAGCCAGTGAGCCCCACGGCCTGCAGAGCTTTCTCTCCTGTGTACGCCAGCCCTGCAGCCCCCTGCTCAGTCGGCGCCGGGTAGACACCCGCACTTCCTCGTTGGGTGCCCTTGGAGGTTACGACACCCTGGCCACCTCTGTAACCACCTGCGAGGGTGGGGCCCTCCTCAGCTAGCTAATCTTATCTTTTCATCCCTGTTTTCCTGTCGCTGTTCCAGAGTGCTGCAGCTCTCTGCCAGCTTCGGGGATTCGGTGTGGTCCCGGCCTGTCCCTGTGTAAATGGGGGTGTCTACACCCGGCTGCAGTGCAAGGAGGCGAGGTTGAGTGCCAGGGCTGAGAGCCCCAGAGTCGGGGTGGGGCTGGGGTGTTTCTCCTAGTGGATTAGGGGGACACTCTTCTGAAAGGGAGGACTTCCTCTGGATCGTACAGGCCTCCTGGGATGTTTAGTGGAATAGTGGGGGTGAGGGAGGGCATTCTGGGGTACGGATACACCGCACAGAGGCAGGGGTAGGGAGGACCTGGTCTGGCTGGAGGTCCACAGTGGGCAGCAGGGTGCAGGAGGAAAGCGAGGGCCGAGTCAGAGGCTAATTGGAAGGAAACATCACTGTCTCCCGTGGAGAAGTGCGTTCTAGAACCTACTCTCTAATGACATCTGGAGATGATTGCTCCCTGGCGAGACTCAAAGTGTCAGTGTGGACGCACCAAATCTGACAGCGTCTCCCGCCTCGTCCAAGCGCCTGAGGCTGCTGCCCGTGAGGAGGAGGAGGGGGCCTGTCTGCGTGGAGTCAAACTCCAGGCACCGAGGTGGGATTTTTGTGTGAAACAGAACGTTTCATCCCATGTGCCGGACTCACGGTCCCCCTGAAATGGGAGGCTCGGTCCTTTCAGGATTATCGTAGAAAACTCCCCTGGTGTCCCCAGGACAGGAAGTGCTGTCTCGAAGGGGGCAGGGAGCTGGATGCCCCTGGCAGCTCCGGGCACCAGCTTTGCAGGCTCCCTGTGGGGCTGGCAGGGCGTTCAGTGAGGGGCTCCTGCCTGGCCTTGTGGCCTATGCCTTTTCTTCTCTTTTCTTCTTCTTCTTCTTCTTTTTTTTTTTTTTGTTAAGAGACAGGGCTTTGCTCTGTCTTCTGGGCTGGAGTGCAGTGGTATTGTCATAGCTCCCTGCAGCCTCTAACTCCTGGGCTGAGGCGACCCTCCCACTTGAGCATCCTGAAGTCAGCTTTTTTCCTCTCTCTAATGAAGGAACGTTGCAGTCTCTGCCATCTCTAAGCACCAAAGGAGTCTTACTTCCTTTATCTAATCACAGCCCTGCAGGACAGCCAGCCTGGTTTTTACTCTGCATGGTGGTGTGTGGGCGCAGCGCACAAGGTCACCGGTGCACGGCTGCGCTCTGACCCTTGCCTGCCTGTCCTCTCCCCGCAGATCTGGGCACCACAGACATCCAGAAGAAGAAGCTCGTGGACGCCATCGTGTCTGGGGACACCAGCAAGCTGATGAAGATCCTGCAGCCGCAGGACGTGGACCTGGTGCTGGACAGCGGCGCCAGCCTGCTGCACCTGGCCGTGGAGGCCGGGCAGGAGGACTGCGTCAAGTGGCTGCTGCTGAACAACGCCAACCCCAACCTCACCAACAGGAAGGGCTCCACCCCGCTGCACGTGGCCGTGGAGCGGAGGGTTCGCGGCGTGGTGGAGCTCCTGCTGGCCCGGAAGATCAGCGTCAACGCCAAGGACGAGGACCAGTGGACGGCGCTGCACTTCGCGGCGCAGATCGGGGACGAGAGCAGCACGCGGCTCTTGCTGGAGAAGAACGCCTCCATCGACGAGGTGGACTTCGAGGGCCGCACGCCCATGCACGTGGCCTGCCAGCACGGGCAGGAGCACATCGTGCGCATCCTGCTGCGCCGCGGCGTGGACGTGAGCCTGCAGGGGAAGGACGCCTGGGTGCCGCTGCACTACGCCGCCTGGCAGGGCCACCTGCCCATCGTCAAGCTGCTGGCCAAGCAGCCGGGGGTGAGCGTGAACGCCCAGACGCTGGACGGGAGGACGCCCCTGCACCTGGCCGCCCAGCGCGGGCACTACCGCGTGGCCCGCATCCTCATCGACCTGTGCTCCGATGTCAACGTCTGCAGCCTGCTGGCCCAAACGCCCCTGCATGTCGCCGCGGAGACGGGGCACACGAGCACCGCCAGGCTGCTGCTGCATCGGGGTGCCAGCAAGGAGGCCGTGACTGCGGACGGCTGCACCGCCCTGCACCTGGCCGCCCGCAGCGGACACCTGGCCACCGTCAAGCTGCTCCTCGAGGAGAAGGCCAACGTGCTGGCCCGTGGGCCGCTGGACCAGACGGCCCTGCACCTGGCCGCCGCCCTGGGACACTCGGAGGTGGTGGAGGCGCTGGTCGGCGCCGACGTCATCGACCTGCCTGACGCGCAGGGGCTCAGCGCGCTGCACCTGGCCGCCCAGGGCCGGCATGGGCAGACGGTGGAGACGCTGATCAAGCACGGGGCACACATCAACCTGCAGAGCCTCAAGTTCCAGGGTGGCCAGGGCTCCCCTGCCACACTGCTGCGGCGGAGCAAGACCTAGCCTGCTGCCCTCGGGGACGGGGGTCCGTGCGCGGCGGCTCCTGTCCCGCTGTGTGTTCCTCGTGGGGACGGAACGATGCTGCACAGGGCAGCTCCATGCGCCCTGTCACGGCTTGCCAAGACATTGACCGAGTGTAGGTGACAGGTGCCGTTGGGAAGCGGGGCCCTGCTGACAGGTGTGTGGCCGCCGAGTGAAGGTGGCTAAAATGTGCTTGGCCGTTCACCCATCTGCCGACGGAAGCCCCTGGTGTCGGAAGGGACAGTGCGTCGGAACATTTCGTTGTGCTCCTACAGGAGCAGTGGCAAAGCCCCAGGCAAGGACAGGTCCACTCTGTTCCCAGGCGAGCTGCCGCCTGACTGCTCGGAGCACCTTGGTCTGGAGCAAGAGGTGCAGGAAGAACTGTTTCTCATCTTCATACACGGTTGCCAGCAGAGAAGCATTTGTCTCAAAGTTTCAGTGGAATTCTCATTTTATAAAATATCTTTAATAGATGAGTACCATATCAACTATTTCTTAAAACCTTTTAAAAACATTCCTATCGTTGGATAGTCTAGTCATTTAGCAGTGACTAAAGTCAGGGTTGGCTTTAAAAACAATCATGTTTTATGCAACGAGAAATGAGCAACAGCAGCTAGCATTGTTGGGATATGTGTGTGGCCAACTCTTTTATCTCCCAGTTTGTCCTTATTTCAGTTCCCGAGGGGCAAACACACACACGTCCCAACAATGCTAGTTGTGATTGTGCATTTCTTGTTGCACAAGAAATGTGCAATGGAATTCCAGAGCCACTTGTGAAAAGTCATTTAACAAATTCTCACTTTATAACTTCAGTTTTGGACTGAAGTTATAAAACAGTATTATCTAGTTAGTTGAGTCACTCCTCTGGTCTCTTTCCAGCTCTCATTTTTGGTAAA
The DNA here is from genome assembly GCF_040939455.1 of Microcebus murinus. Taxonomy (NCBI): domain Eukaryota; kingdom Metazoa; phylum Chordata; class Mammalia; order Primates; family Cheirogaleidae; genus Microcebus; species Microcebus murinus. Next base: position 3,827,944 of record NC_134104.1, read on the forward strand.
ATGGTTGTACTGAGGGGGATTTGTGTTTGGGGTCTCAGAGGGGATTTCTGACCTGCTTTGCAAATGGCTCCCCTGCGCACCTGTGACGGGGTGTCACCCCAAAGCAGCTCTTGGATGGGAAAGGTTTGACCATCTGGCCTTGTAATGTCATTGTCACCTGTGTCCCATGGGGTGCCTTCTGAATACTACTATTAGAACAAGTTTGTTGCAGAACATGACCCTGTGTGCAAACATGTACCGTGGTCTTGTGTATGATACAGAGATTGATATTAATGTACCATGTATGTTAATGTGAATCTGTGGGCAGGATACTTCTTTTCCATGACAAGAAATATCCACACTGTTAGAACTGGCTATGTTTTAATATGCCTCATTGTGCTTTTACTACATCTGCTACTCTTATATGGAATGCCTTAGAAGAAGAGCAAAAAATAAAGTCCTGTTTGATGTCGATAAAGCAAAGTACTTGTCTACTTTTTCAAAGTCAGTGAGACTACTTTTTCTTATAAATGAGCTCAAATGCTCCGATTTCTGAAAACTAGAGGTGTGAAGCAGGGGTGGGTGGCTTGGAGAATCCCTTTCTGGAAGGGCACCTAGGTGTCACGTTACCCCATGGCATGGGGCACAGGCTGCGTGTCCTCAGCCCAGCCCCTCCAGTGTCTGACCCAGCGGGGAGATTAGCTCGTCTTGATGGATGGAGCTCCCAGCACCAAAGCTTTTATTTCTTTTTAAGTGTTTATGATTCTTACATTCTGTTAACTTTGTGTTTTGAAATCATTCCAAATTACAGAAAAGTTCCAAGAATAGCACCTGGAGCTCTGGTGTCCCTTCCACCTGGATTCCCCACTTGTTTTCGTTTGATCTCATTTGCCCAGTCATTCTGCCTTCCTCACCCACCCACGCGAGAGTAGGCTGCAGACAACGTGCCCACACGTCAGTGTGTGTTTCCTAAAAGCAAGGGCTTTCTCCTATATATAGCGCACTGGCCCAGCAAGATCAGGAAATGAACTTTGATAGAATGCCACCTAAGCCACAAATGCTTTTCAAATTTGGCTGTCTCAAAAATGTCCATTACAGAATGAAAAGAAAAACAAAAAACCCCACAAAACGACAGCGGGAAGCAACTCTTTCTTGTATTTAGTCGTCACATGTCTTCACTGTTCAGTCCTCAGTTCCTTAGTCTTCCATGGCCCTGACATTTTGGGGAGATACATACAGCCGGTTTGTTTGCAGACTGTCCTGGGTTTAGGTTTGCCTACTTTTCCTCAGGATTTGGTTTAGATTATGCGTTTTTGGCAGAAATAACCACAGACAAGATAACTGTGCATGAAGTAGAACTTTTCCCTCTGCCCCTTTCAATTTTTTTTTTTATATCAACACATGGTCACAGACCCCTATTGAATCGGTGGGCTGTGCCCCCTTGACCACGTTGACGCTCGGATTACTCCTGAGTTGGCCGGTCTGCGCCTGCGCACGACCCCTGAGTCGGCCGGTCTGCGCTTGCGCACGGGACGACCCCCCCCCCTGAGTCGGTCGGTCTGCGCCTGCGCAGGGGACGACCCCCCCCCCCTGAGTTGGCCGGTCTGCGCCTGCGCAGGGACGACCCCCCCCCTGAGTTGGCCGGTCTGCGCCTGCGCAGGGACGACCCCCACCCCCAGTTGGCCGGTCTGCGCCTGCGCACAGGCTCCGGTGTTACGCCGGCGCCTCCCGTCTTTCTCCCGTGCGGCTCTGCCCCACCCCCACAGGCCCGCCTTGCACGCCCCCCGCCCCAGCCTCGGGAGCAGCCACGTCTCCAGGGAATCTGGGCTTTCGGTGCGGAACGGTATTTAGAAACCAAGGTCTGGGCGCTGCGTGTGCCCGTGTTATCGGGGTGTCACTGCTTCCAGGCCCTCCGAGCTGACGGATGCGGCACGTGCGTGTGTGACCTGCATGTATGCACACACACATGTCTCGATATCCTACGGCAACCGTGCCTTCAGTCACTGCCCGGCGCCCCAGGGGCTGTGCCTGCCCACGTTTGGCTGTCCCTCGCAGCAAGAAACGCTCCCTCCATCCTGGACGCACCTGCCTGCTCAGGCCCGGCGTGGCGACGCCCTGCTCCCTGGGACAGCTCAGCCCCACCGCGCCTCGCACCTGAGTCCCCGCCCTGCAGAAGGACGATCCTTTCTACAAGTGTTTTTCTGCCAGAAATCCAGGCCTGTGACTGTTTCTTACTAAGACCGCGCCACTTGGCTTAGCCCTTTTCTCCCCTACATTATTTCCCTTCCTGTCTTGAAATAGTGGTAGTTTAACAATGTTCACATTTTCCCCTCATTTTTATTTTATTTTAAAAAATTTTTGTATAGATGCATGTATTCAGGGGTATATTGATATTTTGATGTACACAGCGTGTACTGACCAAATCAGGGTGATTGGGACACCCGTCCCCTCAGCTGTTTACCTCTGTGCTTGCAACTTTACAGTTTTTCCTTCTAGATATTTTGCAATATGCAATAAACATTAACCATTCTTCTATCATGAGAAAGTTTGGGCGTTTCTTTCCTTTCCCTCTGGTCACTATTCCCTGCTTTTTCATTTGGGGCATCTTCTGGTTTAAGTGAACTTTTCTCTTAGACCTTCCACTTTAGGAGGAAAACTGCCCCTTTGTCCCTGAGGGGAAACAAAGGTGGCCTTAAGCTTCACGTGCTCTGTGGTTCCTTCAGGCCACCCCAGCTTGTCCCTGCAGGGCCCCAGCAAGGCCGGCGGGGCAGCGCCAGCCTGCCCGCAGCGGCTCTGACTGTGGGTGGTGGCAGCAGAGGAGGAAAGCGGTTCTCCCTGACCAGAGCCAGCTGAGACACAAGCCACGTCCGCATGTGCCAACATCGGGAACCGGCCCCAGCTGGTCCGGCTCGCTGCCACCATCCCAGCTGCCCTTGGTACTGACCAGGGGTCCGGGTTGGGCACAGCCCAGCCGAAGAGCAGTGGCAGAGGGCTCAGCCCCGCCTTCCGCTCAGTCCTGACATCCTCCACACCCCAGGACACTGCACTCGAGAAACCCAAGTCCTTGTGACACTTTCTTCCTGTGCCTGTCCCTCCTCAGCTACAGCAGCAGGTCAGACTCTGCCCTCGGACTCAGGTGCGTCAGGACCTCACTGTCAGCACCACCTGCGCCCACTCTCGGAGAGCGGGGGGGGGGGGGGGGGGCTTGACCTGTGCTCGGTGTGTCCCTTCCGGTTCATGGTTTCAGGACTCTGAGTCCTACAAATCATAGGAAGTTTCGGGCCCTGATGCAGGGTCCTTCTGAAGTCCCTGTTGGGCAGAAGGTGGCAGCCCGTCAGCCTCCTGGTGCCATCGCCAGGACGGCAGGATGGCTGGCCGTGCGTGTACCTGTGCACTGAGGACTTCCTCGGCAAGCAGCCAGTTTGCCCTGGACCCTCCACTCCCCAGCCTGCGGCGCCAGGGCTTGCCGTCTTTTCCAGGATCATCGAACCTGATCCCGTTCTCGGGGGCCTTTAAACAAAGGGGCGTCCCAGTGCCAAGGTGAGCTACTTGCAGAGGAGTGGGTGTGGTGAGTGGTGCTGGCTCTGCAGAGGAAAAGGGCAGGCGTTGGCAGCAGGTGACGTCGGGGGAAAGAGAATCCTGCCCCAAGCTTACACCTTGGGCACCAGGTTCTCGACGCCTTAGACCATTAACCCTGGGTGAGCTTTCCTGCCCTTCCCCTCCTTCCTTCCTCTCGTCCTCCCCACCCCTGCCTTCATCATTAACTGTGCGGTGAGGTCAGGAGTTCAGAACCTGTTCTCGGGTGGCCCGGGCCCTCTGCTGCCCCTGCTCGCCGAGGAGGGCGTGCAGGGGACAGCAGCATGATGTCCACTGTGGGCTGGGAGAGGCAGCTGCACCCCGGGGAGCGGAGCTGTCACTGCTTCAGGCCTCGCCCTTCTGCCTCCTGAAACCCGCTGTCGGTGATGGCTGTGCCCGGCGTCCACGCAGAGTCCCCTTCCTCTGTTGGCTTTACCAGCGGGCAGGGCCCTTGCCAAAAGTGGCCCCGTCATCTCCGAGCTTGAATGGCCTCTGCTCGAGGGTCGCGGTAGAGACTCCTTCTCCCAGGAGAGTCCCCTCCTGGCCCCAGAGGAGGTGTCGTCCCTGGGTTCTTGCAGGCTCTCCTTTCTTTCTTGCACATTTTCACAGCTGAGAGAGCCGAGCCCCTGTGCAGCTGGGATTGGCAGCACTGCTTTCCTTTCCAGAGGTGGCTGGGATAGCGGCACACTTCTAATTTGTGGCATCTCAGAGCTGACGCAGCGTGGTGGCCCCGCTGCCTGGCTGTGCTCCTTGCCGACACCAGCCGAGGCAGCCAGGGGAGAGGACGTTGTGGCTGCCCAGGCTGGGTCAGGCCACTGGGTGACACCTCGGAGGAAACTCAGGGATGGTCTTACTGGAGAAGGTGGCCCAGAGACTGGCTGTCACAGCTCAGTTGTCCCCACCTGGGGGTCCCACACAGGGACCCTCCGTGGAGGGTGGAACCGCTGGAGTTGTACGTAGAACGCGTCCGTGTATTCTCGCAGGAAAGTGGGTCAGAGGGGTCCCTGCTCCAGAGCATCTTCTCTTGGAATCCTGGGAGATTCTGGAAGGTTCTGGAAGGGCTGCCTGTCTTCCCAGCACTGGAGACTGTTCACAGTGGCTTCGAAGCCGTAGTGGGTGGGTCAGAGTGGGAATCTGGGGGCTGGACCGCCAGAGGTGGGGGAGGAGCTCCTGGTCCTGAGTGAAGTCCCAAACCGCGAGCGTCTAGAGTGAGGACGACAGTCCGACAGTCGGCTCCGGCGCTGAGCCCCAGCCGGCCGGAAGGGGAGGTGCAGAGGCCAAGGCGGAGGTCGCCGCAGAGGAGAGTTGGGGGACCCAGTGCAGGACCTAGGAGAGAGCGCCAACCTGACTGAGAGGGACAAAGCCCCGACTGAGGCCGACACTGGGATGCAAAACCCCCTTGCTCAGGGGGACGGCCTCCGCTGGCTTCGGGAATGAAGGAACATTCCGGAGCCTCCCGAGTAACTGCCGTGGCCACGGCGGAGGCGTTAAACGGAGAGCAAGCTGTTTCCCCGGGTAACGAAAAGTGCTGTACTCTGCATTAAAGCGTTTGCACGAAAAGAAGGAAACTTCAATTTTTAAAAAACGCGTTAGGATTAAGGAGAAAATGCAAGAGGAGGTCAGAAAGCTGGCCGCAGGCAGGACAGGGGGATTCTCCGTTTATCGTTTCCACGTTAGAGTTGTACGCCATTAAAAGAATCAATCTGCCAGCGAGTGTCGGTCCTCAGAAAAGCTCCGGGGGCGCAGGCCCCACGGGGTGGGACTCTGGGGTGCGGGGTGGACCCCGCTTTTGTGTTGTCGCGTCTGGGCCGTCCTGGCCGCTCGGAAGGAGGCTGGGGGATTGGGCAGCCTCCATCACTCTGCGGCAACCAGGAGCGAGGTCGCCTGCCAGTGTCTTCCTTCCTGCTCGCGTCACTGCCGGGACCCAGTGGTGCTACTGGAAAAACGAGACCAGGCTGAGGTGGCACCTGCGGGGACCGCGGGCGGGGCCGGGGAGGTGGCCCTGGCCCGGGGAGAAAGCGCGGAGGCGGCCTCCTCCGCGGGCTGTGGCCACGGGAGCTCCCGCCCGGGCCCCTCCTTTCTCTTCCCATCTTCCCCGAGGCCTTGGGGGCACTGGCTAGGCGAGGGCCACCCTGCCTGGTGCTGTCATTCAGGGAAATGACAATCAGAGTGGGACAGGGAAAGGCAAATGATGTGGGATGGTGCTGCAGCTGTTCAGGGACAGAGTGTGGCCACGTGGCCAAACCTGAGGTCTCTGTGGGCTCAGAGGAAGCTGGACCAGGCCCCCACCCCCATCCCGGCCAAGCTGGTCCTCCCGGGGAGACGGGAAGGGAGGGTGGAGGGGCAGGGTCTATGGTGGGTCTGGCAGAGAAGGGCGCGGAGAGATGTGTCCCCGAGGCGGAGCTGGACAGCACCTCTCACTGCGGCGGGGAAGGTTTGCTGGCGTTTCCCTTCATCTGGTGACCAGCTGGAGGTGTGCCACCCGACAGACAGGCCCACCTGCTGCCGGGGTGAGGCTGTGTCTGGAGACTGTCACCGAGGGCTCAGCCACCGGCTGGTGAGACCACGTGGGGAGACGGTGGGAGCCCGTCTGGGGACCGTGCGGCTCTGCGAACTGTTTTCCAGATCACAAGGAGCTACGTGCGAAACACGGAATGAGCGTTTGGAAAATGTGTAGTCATTAGGCGGTAATTTCATGTCTGCTGAATCCAGCAGTAGCAGTGTAAATGCTTGGGGTGGAGGAGCTGGAGGGGAGAGGGACAGGAGGGGAGCCACCCCCGGAGTCTCTACTGGGAGCACTTAGACACCTGATCTGGGGTGTCTTCCAGCCACCCGGGTCCGTCAGCAGACAGGACAGGTTTGAGCCAGATGTGCCCAGGCCCCACGACACCAGGAGTATCTGCAGTGGGAGAAGGAGCTCAACAGGGGGAGTCAGGTGGGCTCTGTACCCCGGAGGTGCCACCTGTGTCCCCGCACCCCCAGCCGCTCTGCCTGCTCTCAGCCCCTCCAAGCAGGGAAGGACCCACAGACCTGACACTTGGAGGTCCCCCACCATCCTGCAGTGACACTCACCGGGGACAGGCCCGCCCTCGCACACAAGGCTTCCAAGCACCTACCGCTAACTCGCGGTGTCTGGGGAACGAGAGAGAGCCCGCTAGACGGGAAGGAGGACACATACCGCCACTGCCAACCAACCCCAAAAGCAGATTAAAACGTCAGGGGAAACAGAGACAAAATCTGGACCAGGAGAACAATTTGAAACATCTACGGTTACCTCACAGAGAACACAGAAGAGTTTAAAGAAATGAAAACAGGGCCAGGTGCGGTGGCTCACGCCTGTAATCCCAGCACTCTGGGAGGCCGAGGTGGGAGGATGGCTTGAGCTCAGGAGTTCCAGACCAGCCTGAGCAAGAGCGAGACCCCGTCTCTACTAAAAATAGAAAGAAATTAGCCCAAACAGCTGAAAATAGAGAAAATGAGCCGGGCATGGTGGCGCATGCCTGTAGTCCCAGCTACTCGGGAGGCTGAGGCAGGAGGATGGCTTGAGCCCAGGAGTTGGAGGTTGTTGTGAGCTAGGTTGACGCCATGGCACTCTAGCCTGGGCAACACAGTGAGACTCTGTCTCAAAAAAAAAAAAAAAAAAAAAAGAAAACCAGCACAGGAGTGTGTGAGCCTGTGTGTGGACATGTGTGTGCAAACATTGAGAGAACAGAAATCAAAACACATTTTACTGGATGAGAGAGAACTCTCGAAAGGAGGGAATGAGCCTGGAAAGCAAAGGTGAGAAGTTCCCACAAAAAGCAGCACAAGTGGAAAGCAGAGTGGAATGGGTGAGAGGAGAGATTGAGAAAAAAGAAAAAAGCAGGAAATGTCCCCAAACTGAAGTTCAGGACCCTCAGGAACATGCAGAGGGCCCACCCGTGTGCAGAGCAACTGGGAGAACCTCTAGGATAGGGGTGGGGAGGGGGGGCCACGGGCTTCCGGGCGGGGCTGGGGGCTAAATCTTGAATCAGACGCCCCAGACCTCCTGGCACCAGCAGAGGCTGGAAGACGAGAGAACGATGGAGGCAACAGCATTCTAAGGAAAGTGACTTTCAATCCAGAACGCCTTTTAATTTTCTCCTTCAAATCTCAGCTTCCTGTTCATGTTTCCATCTTTTTATCTCCCTGTGCTACATTCTCCATAATTTACCTTTAAATAGGAACTGCTCCTCTGCTTGCCGAGTTGGGCTGACTTTGTCATGGTGAGGCCGTGTCTATCCGTGACTAACCTATCTATGGAATTTTTTCATATCACTCACTGTATTTCTCATTTCCAAACGTCTGACTCCATGCCTTCTGAATCTGCCTTTTCTCAGTAGTGTCTTGTGCTTGCTTAGTCCTTTGTCTTATATCCACAATCATCTTAGACATAGCTGTGTAAACCCATCATCTGATAACCCTACTACCCGAGGTTCTTAGGGATATAATCCCTCTGTTTGTTTGGATCTCCTGGTGGATTGCTTTGCGTGTTTTGTAATTTTGGATTGTGAGTTCATTTTCAGTAGGGCTCTATCTGTGGGAATCTTTTGTGCCTGGGCTGAAGGTATGTCTGTCTTTACTGAGAGATTTTTGTGTCTGTGAGATTCTCCATTGTCTTGCCAGCCTGTGATCATTTTTATGCTAATTTCCTGGCTCTGTGGGTGCCGTACTATGCAGGGAGTATAAATTCAAACCTCCAACCTGCACAAGACAAGCCCATCATTGCAAGTTCTCAATGGGGACATTGCACCATGGCTCAGGCTGAGATACAAGTGCTTTCAGGTCATCTCCCTGTGCTGGTGGCTGTGTATTTCCCCCGAGGGGTGGCCCTTCAAGGGTTTTGCTTATAGGACCTTGCCTTGTGTGGAAGGACCTTACCTTCTGTCCCTGAGCTGTTAGCCCCAGGTCTCCAATACAGAGACTCATGCCGTCCCCACGTCTGAAGGCCAGCTGTGTGCACTACACTGGTCTTCAGTTCCCTCTTCTCCTTTGGCCACCGAAGACCTTGTCCCCTTCCTTCCTTGCATATATGGCTAGTGTTTAAAGGGATCCTCACACTGTACCTAACATTTCTGGCTGTGCAGTAGGAATGTTTTCCTGTTTAGCCCACACGATTGCCAACAAGGAATTCCTCCTCCAAGCTAGAACTCTGACATTCAGCCAAATTATCAGGCAAAGGGCGGGCCGAATAATGTTGACCTAGTCATAATGATGTGTAAACAGTGGATTCTGATTTCATTGTAAACGATGGCATAACTCTCCAGGGTGGCTGTGGGTGTGGGTGGGGTCATTGCGGAAGAGCTAAACCTTCATCTTCTTCCAGGGCTGGAAATTAATGCATAAAATATATTTTGGCGGGGGGTGGACTATAGAAAAGGTGAAATTTCCATAGAATCTTTAAAAAGGCAAGCAAGCAGCGGTGCAAGGGCATGCTGGGGAGCCCTGCTGAGTGAGGCCGTGGGGGAGGGGCGGGGGGCGGGGCAGTGCTGCACTCTGCTTCCTCCTGGTGAGTTTTTCACTTTTTATGCTGTGTGCTTTTATTGGTTTGGGAAAAAACAAAGAATCTAGTTAACACGAAAGAGTTGGGTTTTTGCCGCATCTGCTGCGAGAATGAAGACCATTCTCAGCAATCAGACTGTCCACATTCCAGAAAACGTCGACATCACCCTTAAGGGACGCACGGTTATCGTGAAGGGTCCCCGAGGAACCCTGCGGAGGGACTCCAATCACATCAACGTAGAACTTAGTCTCCTCGGAAAGGAAAAGAAGAGGCTCCGGGTTGACGAGTGGTGGGGAAGTAGAAAGGAGCTGGCCGCCGTCCGCACCGCCTGTAGCCACGTGCAGACCGTGACGGAGCGTGTTACACGGGGCTTCCGTCACAAGCTGAGGTCTGTGCCTGCTCACTTCCCCGTCAACGCCGTCCGTCATCCAGGAGAACGGGCCTCTTCGTATTTAAAAACGCGAAATTTCTTGGGTGAAAGATACACCCGCAGGGTTCGGACGAGGCCAGGTGTTGCTCGTTCGGCATCTCAAGCACAGAGAGATGGGTCGGTCCTCGAAGGAAATGACATTGAGTTTGTTTCAGAGTCGGCTGCTTTGATTCAGCAAGCCACAACAGCTAAAAAAACAAGGATAGCAGAAAAATTTTGGATGGTGTCTATGTCTCTGAAAGAGGAACAGTTCAGCAGGCTGATGAATAAGATCTAAGAGTTGTCCAGCCACATGGAGACACCGCATGATTACTAAGTTGTATTTGTAATTTTGATGATGCAATAAAAGAGCTGTTGGTTTGGGGGGGGGAAGAGTTGGTTTGGTGGCAAGAGGGTGCGGGGGGAGCTCAGGACAGAGCGAGAGGGAGGGAGACGTCCTTCCCTCCTACGGGCCCTGAGTTAGAGGAACGAGGGGCTCTGCGGTCCCTCTTTGCAGCAGCCGTCTTGGATCCCAGCATTGCTGTGACCGCAAGCTTGCCTTCAGCGTCCCCCAAGTGCCAGTGACCGGACAGGTGCTGAGAATCTCCCGGCTGTCGTGAGGGAGAGCAGGCGACGTCCAGCTGTCAAGTGAGGCCCTCGAGGGTGCAGAGCCATCGGGACACCAGACACCTGCCCTGCCGGTGCAGACAGGACCGCCGCGTTGGTTTACGATCGATGCACATTGCTCGTTCCACACGAACGAACCCTCCAAGGCTTCTCGGGGGAGGCGGCATCACGGAACTTTCCTTCCAGTTCAAGTCCTTTAGCCCCGAGTGGGAATAATCGATGTTTACCTGGTGCTGAGTAACCGGGTGGAGCTGCTCTAATGAGCTTGTCCCTCCTGCTCGCCTGCCTCCTTCCGGATTAGCCTCTGAAGGAAGCAGGAGGCCTTCGCCCTGGCCTCCGGCCGTGGGAGGCTCCAACCGGGATCTCTCTCTGCGGCCCTGGCCAGGTCCCCTCGGGCTGCCCCCAGGCGTGGGCAGACGTGGCCTTCTCATGTGGCCTTGGCGGGAGGTGGGGGGTGGGTGGGAGGCCACTGGGCCCTGCCTTTGACAACGCTGCCTGCGGCGGCCCCTGGGCATTGCCCAACCCACTAAGGCGGGGGACACACCCTCCATCTCCCCAGGGGACCTCATCCTCAGGGCAGCGTCTGTGTGGTCAGGAGAGCGTGGTCCCAGGCTGGCCCCGGGTTGCCGACTGTGCGCCCTTGGTCAAGTCCTGATGTCCCCAAACGGAGGGTGTTGAAATAGATAATCCACCTCGTCTAATTTCTATCTATCTATCTATCTATCTATCTATCTATCTATCTATCTATCTAGAGACAGAGTCTCACTTTGTTGCCCAGGCTAGAGTGAGTGCCGTGCGTCAGCCTAACTCACAGCAACCTCAATCTCCTGGGCTCAAGCAATCCTCCTGTCTCAGCCTCCCAAGCAGCTGATACTACATGCATGCGCACCATGCCCGGCTAAATTTTCTTGTGTATATATTTCTAGTTGGTCAATTAATTTTCTTCCTATTTTTAGTAGAGACGGGGTCTTGCTCTTACTCAGGCTGGTTTTGATCTCCTGAGCTCTAGCAATCTGCCCGCCTCGGCCACCCAGAGTGCTAGGATTACAGGCGTGAGCCACGGCGCCCGGCCTTGTCCAATTTCTTATAAGCAATGAAAAACTATTGATAACATAGGCATTATTAATACAAACAAATGAATGAGTCACAGCGGCTCTATTCCCAGGAGCTGAAAGGGGAGATGACCTGAAGTCCCCATCAAAGAGTGAGTGACGAACGTGTATGCAGCAATGGGACATGATTCAGCCGTGAGGAGGAACGAGGTTCCGACACAGGTGCAGGGTAGACACCCCTCCAGAACATTCTGCCGGACGAAAGACACAGACAGAAAGGCCACACGGGGGACTACCCACTTTGTATCCAGAGTAGGTAGGGCGGTAGAGACAGATTGGGGTGGCCAGGGGCGGGGAGACGGGGAGACACTGCGTGGTGTGTCTGGGGCTCACTTGGCAGGGTAGAATGTGCTGGAACTATTTAGAGGTGGGGGCTGCACGGCATTGTGAATGCCACGGAATGGCTCACTTTAAAATGGCTAATTCTATGTTTGGTGAATTTCACCTCGATAGATTGAACAGAAACGCGGCTCCCCAACAGAAGCAAGTCCCGGGGCCGGGGTCGGGGGACACAGGGATCAGCAAGCGGTGGCTTCCTGCTCACGCTGGCGGGGCGGGGGATGGGCAGCTCGCCCTGGCTTGTCCCCTTGCTTCTTTGCTTTACTGTCTGCCCATTGCCTTTGTGGCTGTGCTAGAGTCCTGCCACCCGGCCGGCCCTGCGGCGTGAAGTCAGGCTCCAGCGCTTGGCGGCGTGTGCGTTTCCTTGGTCACGGGGTAGACGTTCGCTGCACAGGACCACGTGCCAGGCCCAGGGGCGCCCAGGGGCAGGCAGCCCGAGCTCCGCTGGTCACCTCCTGTCCTCTGGTTCCCAAGGGGCGGGAGCCCACCTCTACTTCTGCCTTCCCGTCCCGCCGCTGCCCTTCTGCAGGACAGCGGGTCAGGGAGGGACACGCCGCAAGAGAAAGGAAAAGGGAGAGCCCAGCTTGCAGCCAGCCCCACGGCTGCTGGGTGGCCTCTGCAGGGCTGGGCGCAACGGGAGCCCTGTCCGGCAGGGGTGAGGAGGGGCGCCCCCCACCCCCGGCAGCAGGAGGGCTGGGCGCTGCTTGCTGGAAAGTGGGGACACAGGCAGCAGCCCGGGATCACCCTCAATGTGATTTCCAGACCCACTTTGGAGCCGGCTGGGCAGCGGTCTAGACCCTTCTCCCTGCGGCCCAGCTTGGGGAGGGGACACTAATGAGGAGAGCGTCCTGGCCAGTCTGGCCTTTGTGCTGCTTTGCCCAAAACAAGGGCAAACTCTCAGGACAAGGCTTCTTCCCACCTGGAAGGTGGGCGCGTGGCCAGATGGGAACACCAAACCTGGGCTCTCAGTTGCCCCGCTCTGCCCTCTTCCCGCTCCCTCCCTGCAGCTCCCTGTGGTCAGGGTCAGTCGGGATTCCCTGTGTGGCTGGAGTCTCAGCTCACAGGAAGAGTGTTCTGGAAAACCACACCTTTCTGGGGGCACTTCTCAAATGGCAGATCCAAGACACCCCGCAGCAGGCAGGGGGAGGGGAGGTCCCAGGCACAGAGCTCTCTGGGGTGCCAGGGCTGTGGGTTCCCGAGGGACCCCAGAAGCGTGATGATGACCATGACCCGGCCATGACAGCATCCACATTGGAGCGTGGGGCTGGCACACGCAGGAGGGGACCGGGGGGCTCGGCAGGGTCTGCTGGGCTGATATTTTGGCTCCAGTCTGACCCCTCCTGAAGGCGGCCCTCAGCCCCCACCGAGCCTGGGGGGCTGTGGGTCTGAGCCCTGGGGGTCTCCCCGGCTCGGGTCCCCTGCCCTCACCACTGGCACCCGGCTCAGGGTTGCTCACACCGCCCAGGCTCTGAACGCCCCGGCTCCAGCTGGACGTGCACTGTGGTCCCCACCTGGCATCTGGGGGGACCGAGGGTGGCCTGGTGGCCCCACGCGTGTGCCAGGCCGTGTCGGGGGAAGGGGTTAACCAGACACCCGCCTGGCCCTCTGCGGCTGCCGAGTCACCAGAAACCGCTTCTACTTATTCGGGCACATTTTTCTTTCATTTCTCAAAGCCAGCCATGGCCTGTTGTGACCTGCCACCTGCCACTGGCAATCGTCACCACGGCCTACCTGAGCATGGCCTTCCTGGGGTGGCGGCCCCTCCCCCCACCATCCTCCCAGAGCTCGGGGCCTGGAGCGCCACGCCCCACCACCAGCTTGGAGGGTCGGGGAATGGCAGCCAGGGGCTCAAGTGCCCCAGCCTTGTTTGCTAAAAACGAGGCCAAGGCTGTCCCTCCCGGGGCGGGGACCAGCTCAGCCCCAAGAAGGCTGAGAGTCCAGCACCGTGTGTGTCCCTGCCGGGGACCAGTGCATGGTGGGGCCAGGCAGCAGCAGGAGCGGGGCCGGGGCTCCCCGGGGTGCTGGGCGGGGGGCCTGGGGCCTGCCTCTCCTCCCACACGCACAGGGGGCCTGTGGCCAGGGCACCAGAGACTTGGGTCCGAGTCCTGCCTGCTGCCCGGGTGTGGGGCGCGAGCTGTGCATCTGCGGCGCCCAGCAGGCAGGGCCTGTCCACCATGTCCACTGCCCCAAACCTGCCTGTTCTTCCTGCCTGCCCTGGACGCGCCAGCCGCCAGCCCACTGCCCCGGCTGGGCCCGGGGAGGCTTCCGTGGCTCCTCCCTGGGCCTCGCCAGCCCAGCTTCACTGCCTCCCAACTTCTTCTAGAACTTTCCCTGCGCTCTGTCGTCCCCGTGGCCTCGTCCTGCAGTCAGCCTCAGCTGCAGAGCATTTCCTGGAACACCAAGGTCCCCGTCCTGGGGCGTCACGTCCCCCAGCTGAGCTTGAAGCAGGGAGCTCTGTGAGGGGCCAGCCCAGGACCTTGCCCGCCCCCCCCCCCCCCCCCCCCCCCCCCCCCGCCCTGCCACTGCCTCTCAGCCACAGGCAAAACCAAAGCCACCCTCTGCAGGCCGCCCGCCACCTCCTCCAAGAAACAGTCCCAGCCCTGCCATCTGGGCAGAAGTTCCCTTTCTCTTGGTTTGGCGGCGTTTGCTGGGACTGCTCTGTGGCAGGGAGTTCATTCTGCTTTGTACTGTGGTTACTTTGGAAAAGAAAGAAAGAGGGAAAATAGTGAGAAGGGAAAGAAGGAGGGGGGAGGAGGGAGGGAGCACACACAGAACGCAGATTACCTGTGGGCGCCATGCCAAGCGCTTACAGACTGATTTTATTTGGCTGTCACTGCAGCCCACGCAGCGGCAGGCCCGCCTGGCTCCGGAGCATGTGCCCTTCAGTCCTCGGGCAGGGAGCCGGTCAGCGCTGCCTTACTCGGCCCCAGAGAGGAGGGCTTCCCCGGGCTGCGACGCCGGGGAGGCTCAGGGAAGGCCGCGGGCACCACCAGGCAGCCTGGCCCGGAGACTGTCATGCGATGCCCAGCTGGTGGCCGGCTCGGTGCAGGCTCTTAGGGAACTAAGAAAAGCAACTGTAGGCTCTGGGTCCCATCACAAGGAAGGTGCTGGGGTGGACAACAGGTTTAGACCGGCTTCCAGCCGATGCTCGTGGCTGGATGGTCACAGAAGGGAAGTGCTCAAAGATATGGACCCACTGACCGTACAGCCTGGCCGCAGGCTCACCGTCCTGGGCTGCACAGGCTGACCTGGCCCCTCCCCCATGCCCCCTGCTGGGCTTCCCTCTGTGCCCCCCTCCTCCCCTCCCTCCCCGCAGAGGGGGACACAAGGCGGGGAGGGGCACTGGTGCTGGGAGGGACCTCAGGGCGTCTGCTGTGGCTGCCCCAGTGCAGAAGCTGCGCCCCAGGTGAGGGCCGTTCCTGGCAGGGTCCTCCCGCCAGGGCACCTGCCCGCCATCACGCTCACACGGCGTCCGGCCCACGGGTGTCCCGGGCAGCCTCAGCGAACCTGCGAGCAGGAGGTGGCAGGGCACAGCCAGCCCTGGCTTGTGACAGCTGCCGCCAATGTCAGCAAATGGAAGCCCAGGACAAGAAAATGCAGGTGCGCAGCCGCGTGTGGGTTTCGGGTACGCGGCAAACCCTCTTGATTGCATGTCCCAGATGCCGCACGACACATGCACACGCCGAAAAGTAGCCCATTATATACTTAGCTAAATTTTTAACATAAAATGAAAACCTTCCAATTTTACTAAAATCTTATTTAGAATTTTTATTAAAAAGTATTCATAATCTTTTTTTTCAAATTTTTATCCCCAATTTTGCGTGGGGCACACTTATACTAAAAGTTTATGAATAATTTATGAATGCTTATGACATACTTTATTATTTATGAATACTCATACTAAAAGAGTACTTGTTTTATCTGAATTTCATCTGGCAGCTGTACTTACATATCTTCCTGGCAGTGCTTGGTTATTTGAAAATAATGACATTTTGTTTTTGAATGCTCCAGATTTGGATTTCCCCCAAATAGGTTTATTCCAGGGGTTTACTGTACCCGCAGGTACCGTGACTCTGTTAGCAGAGAGGTTCCTTCCCCGCACGAGATGGACCACGTGCTGCTTTGTCACCTGCAAAGCTGGACACAGCGTGTGGGGAGCAGGGGTTCTCCCCAAATGTCGAGTGTCCTATTTCACATTGTTGGCCACTGCAGGCCGAGGACTTTGGGGAGGGCTGTGTAGATGATGGGATCGGAGTGCTGTGTAGACCCGGCCCCACGTGCAGGGGCTGCGGCTCCACCGTGAGCACCAGGACAGGGCGGGCAGGGACCCGGGAGAGGAGCCGGACCGGCAAAGCCACCACGAAACCTGCTGTCTCCCCCGCAGGGCGGGGTCGGGACGGCGCTGAGCACGTGAGAGTCCTGGGGGTTAGAGGAGGTTTGGGTGGACGGCGTGAAGCGGGAGTGCTGGCTGGCAGTGCCGGCTGGGCTCCTGCTAGCTGTGGGTCAAGGGCGTCTGTCTCCCGCCCCCGAGAACTCGGCGTCGGCAGCGGGGAGGTGGGAGGAAGGTTTTCCCCTGACCCCCAGGACCCAGAGCCTGTCGGCAGGGCTCTGGGACGCCAGGCAGGGTGGAGAGGGAGAAGAGGGTTTGCGCCCACGGACACCGGCATAGCCACAGTTGCACGGGGCGTGTTTGACACTCGCTTCTGCTGGGCCCGGTGCTCGGGGCGTGACTTGCGTTTGCTTTCACCCTTAACCCTGGAGGCCAGTCCGGGGTGTAGGGAATCTCATCCGTGTCCCGATGAGCAGGCTGATGCTCCGGGAGGCTGTTCATCCCTCCTCAGGGCTGGAGGGTTCAAAGCCCTCGTGGGCTTTGCCTCTTAGTGTGAATGCACCTTGTTAGACGAGTCGGGGGTGGGTAGGGCTTGTTTTTGTGACTGCATTTCCGGCTGCCTCCGTGCCCCCGCCCACTGTGCTGGGACCCAGAGCGGGCGTCCAGCCCCCAGGCCTGCCCCTCAGGTGCCTGGGGGTCCCCAAGAGGCAGGTAGAATGTGGGGGGCTCTAGTGTCCTGACCCCCTGTCGGACCCACTTGCACCCCGTGCCTTTCTTTGGGTCTCCATCACCACCCGAGCTGGGGGCCGAGCACTGGGTCCTGTCCCAACTCTCTCTCAAGCCCAGCACCGACCCCTGCTTTCCTCCTCTCTGGGGAGGGGCTCCAAGAGGCTCCAGGTGTCCAGGCCTACTTCCCTCCCTCCCCTTCTCCCTCCCTCTGGCCCCTCCTGCCTCTGCCTAAGCAATCGGTGGCTCCAAATGAACTTCCGACTCTCTCACCCCAGCCCTGCAGCCCTGCAGCCCCCAGCTGGCAGATTCGCCCTGGGAAAGGCCCCGCTCTCTGGCTGGTCCCTGCCCCATCTCAGGTTGGGCCCTGTCTCTGTCCTGGCACCTGCAGTCCTGCGGCCTGGACAGCACGTCCGCCCCCCTCCTCCCCCGGCCCTACTCCTCTGCCTCCTCCTCTTCCTCCTCCTCTGCCCAGCCTCCGCCACTTTCTCCAGGAAGCCACCTGGCCCCACGCCCAGGTGAGACGCATCCTCGCCCACGACCCTGTAGGAGGCGGGGCCTCACCCCACGGCTGCCTGTCCCCAGAGTCTGCTTCAACGGACCAGGGAGGGCCCCCCACGTGGCTCCCCCAAACCTCCCAGAGATTCCATCAGAGAAAAGCCATTCTCCCTCTGGCAGGTTCCAGGCAGGTCAGGTAGTCAATGGAGGAGAACTGGGGATGTGGGGGCTGACGGCTGCCCCGGGGCAGGGGTGAGGCCAGGAGCTGGGCCGGGGACTTTAATCATGGCTGTTTGTGCTGGCGGGCTTGCTCATTTCTATAATCCCAGAGGCCAGGAGTTGCAGGCTGCAGGGAGCTGTGATCCCACACTGCACGCCAGCCTGGGCGACAGAGTGACACCCCTTCCTAAAAACAAAAAACAAACAAAAGACTGCCCAGACAGGCACTGGAGGCGGCTTGTATGTTCACTGAGAAAGGAAAAGGACGGCCAGTGCAGGGGTGCATGTGTGTTTGCGTGTGGGTGTGCAGGCCTGGGTGGCAGTGAGTGGAAGTCTAGCCCTCCAGACGCCAACAGCGGACCAGACTTACCCGGAACCCAGTCTGCCTGCTGCTCTGTCCAGGCAGGAGCAGCTGGAGGGAGGCCCCACCTGCCGAGCGGAAGGGGTGCAAGTCGTGGTGGGCAGGGTTCTGAGACGGGCCTGGTGCGCACACACCTTCTCCCAGCCAAACAAAACACCATCCAGGCGCTGCCGTGAGCGTTCTGCAGATGTGATTACGGTCCCAAGCCAGTGGATCTTACGATGAGAAGACCCAGGCGGGCCCCACCTAACATGCCAGCCCTTTACATCTGGGTCTGGAGTCGGAGGAGAGGAAGGCAGAGATCTGAAGTGCAAGAAGGATTCAACCCGAGGGAGATTCTGTTGCTGACATGGCAGGGCCGACCCCCAAATTCTACCCTGGGAGACAGGACCTGCCAAGCTGCGGAGCTCAGAGCTACTCAGGAGGGGTTGTAAGCTGCCCGGGCTGGGTGATCTGTTTTGCAGCAACAGAAAATGAGTGCAGAGGTTCTGTGATCTGGGGGTCTTTTTATTTTATTTTATTTTTAAAGACAAAGTCTTGCCCAGGCTGGAGTGCCGTGGCATCATCACAGCTTACTGCAGCCTCAGATTCCTGGGCTCCAGCGATCCTCCTGCCTCAGCCTCCTGAGCAGCTGGTGCGATGGGGGCTGCAGGGGTCTCAGGTGCTAAGAACAGACGATGTATCCAGTGGGTGCTTCGGAAGCTTTCAGTCTGCCTGCTCCGTTGACAGGAGGTCAGCAGGTCTGAGATTCCTAGAAACAGAACTTCTGCCCTGATCTGACTCCCACGGAGGGTGGGGTTGGGTGCAGATTCTCCTGGGGCTCCACCTTGGGAGTCCTGGGGTGCCAGGCCCCGGGGCCTCGTTGAGCTGAGCCCCCCTGGGAATC
The DNA here is from genome assembly GCF_040939455.1 of Microcebus murinus. Taxonomy (NCBI): domain Eukaryota; kingdom Metazoa; phylum Chordata; class Mammalia; order Primates; family Cheirogaleidae; genus Microcebus; species Microcebus murinus. The sequence goes on from NC_134104.1 coordinate 3,846,527, forward strand.
AGAAGGCCAGGACTTGGAAGGGAAGGGGGGGAGGGTGGCCCTGGGCAGGCCTGTCCCCTGTCCCCTAGGGAAAGGATTCACGAAGACTATCATGTGAGAATGAGAATAATTAGGCCATTAAGGAGAGGGGCCAGACAATCTGCCCTCCCCACGTCCTACCCCCAGGACCTAACCTTGGACCCCACCTAAAGCTCCGCCCCCACTGCAGGTGTCCTGGTCTCCATGACAACCGGGAATCATTTCACAAATAGAAGATTAGGCTCGTGGGCAGGGGAGAGTCTCGGAGCAAAGTTTGCATTTATGGCACCTCGGTGGCGTGAACTAAAAGCACAACCCTGAGCCCCCACTGAATGAACCAACCCGGTCTCGGTCAAGGGGACCCCAGAACAAACCTTAACGCTGAGTTCCCAGCCCTGCTGTGGAGGGAGGTATAAAGCGCAGCAGCACGTGCTGCGTGTGTTCTCTACGTGAAGGTCCGTGACTCCTCCCACAGCTTGTTCAACATGCACACGTAGCCGCCCCAGCCCAGCATGAAGCCCCGTTCCCTCTCGTCCCCCCCGAAACACGTGATCCTGGCTTCGTCGGGGCAGAGCCTCCCAGTCTACTGGAAAGGCCCCCACGAGCCAAGAACCCTTCATGAGAAATAAAACTCTCCTTTTCCCAAAGCACAAGCTTTGGTTTTTCCCAGTGAACAGTGTGAAGGTGTCAGGCCAGGTCTCGGAGCCAAATTCTACCCAGAATGACTGAGTGCAGAGAGCAGCAAACACAAGCCATCCTCCCGGCCCTGTGCCCGCCAGCGGAATGGCTGTGGGTGCGGAGGGCAGCCTTGGGGTGCTTTGGGCCGTAACTCGCAGAATCTCGGACTCTCAGAGGCTGAAGCAATGCTTCTAATTGCCTCACAAAGCCTGAAGGGAGGCCATGGCGTTGGAGAGTTTTCTTGGCTTGCCCCACTCCCGGAGTACTAATAGCTTTTTAAAAAAAAAAGCTGTTTTTTTTTTTAAAAAACAGCTGTCCCCCAGGCTGGAATACAGCCGTGGGACTTACCTGTGCACTCCGGAGGCAGGGAGACACCTGCCCTGCGCTCCCTTCCCCCTCCCCACCCCCATGCCCCAGGCTCTGCTGCAGCACAGGGACAGAGGTGACCCCCTACTGCTCCAGGACAAGCAGCAGGCAGGGCAGAGGGGAGGAGAGCCAGTGGCCCCAGGTGGGAGGGGAACAGGAGCCGGGAGATCCCAGACGGCTTGTTTTAACCCTGCTGCTCTGTGACTCTGGGAACTCACTTGGCTTTTGCAAGTGCCTCAGTTTCCTCGTCTGTAAACAGAGGGTCTGAGAGTAGAGGCCTCCAAGGAGGCCCGGGGCTGATGTCCTTTGTTTTGTCAGCCTGGCAGGGAGGAGACAGCAACAGACTTCCTCCCCCATCCTGTCGGGTGGGTGCAAAGTGCCAAAGAGACGCGTCCCTCCCGGCAGGGCACCCTCCGCTGGGGAGGGCTCGCTCTGCCCACGTGGGATTGCGGGATGGGCTGGGGTGGAGACTGGCACCCAGGGCTACTCGCGTGCCCCACCTCGCTGTTCCGCAGGGGTGCCAGCATGAAGAAACAGGCGTTCATGGGCTTGGGTGAGGCCGTGGAGGTGCTGCACATGGGGTCACCTGGCCTCGGGGTCCCAGGTGGGCTCTGGGAAGGTGGGGCTGGCGCCCGGCACAGGCACTGCGCCCGCCACCGTCTGGGTCCCCGCTCCACAGGGAAGGCCTGGGACGCAGTTCCCGCCGCAGGTGGCCTCTGGCTGTGGAAATGGTCAGGTGTCCGGTTTCCACCTGTGCTGGTGACCCTGACCGCGCCTGAGACAGGAAGTGGTGTCGGGGGTTGGGAGGGCCCCGTCTGCATCCGGCGACTTGGGAGGTGCGTGAGACAGCCAGGTGTCACTTGCTCACCTGGGCGGGGGTGGGGGGGTGGGGGGGTGGTTAGTGGCTCCTTCTTCATCTGGGGACCGTTTCCCGGAACCAGGACAGCTCGAGCACGGAGCCAGACCTCTGCGCGTGCTCAGGCCCTTCCCGCCTGTCCTGTCCCCAAGGCCCCTGGGCCGGGGTTAATCATTCACAGGGCCCGGGACCCACGGGTGCAAAGTTCTCTCCCTCCCGCCCGTCCCCGCGGAAGCCGGCCTCTGGGACTTGGGGTTCCAAGGAGCAGGGAGCATTGTTCATTGCAATCATTAAGATATTTTCTGTGAAATAAATGTTGGCTGAAAAACATTTAGAGGGTATAGGACAGCGTAAACCAAAAAAATAAAAACCACCTGCAAGCTCACCGGCTGGAGATAACTGTGACCATCGGTAACAGTTCATCGTGTTTCCTCCCAGGGTTTTTTGTTTCGTTTTTCCGATAACTTAGTCAGCGTCCACTGGGCAGTAATTACAGAAACCGCTGGGAATGTTGACAATATTATGAGTTTCATGCAGGGAATTGGTCGCATGACACTAGAAGGGCAAACAGCATGACCAGGGTCACCGGATAAAATTTAGGACGACCAGTTAAATGTGAACGATGGATAAATAACAAATAACTTTTTGGTCTGAGTATATCCCATGCAACATTTGCTATCTGAAATTGAAATTGAAATTTTGCTGCGCATGCATTTTAAAGAGCTGTTTTTGTTTTCTAAATCTAAACTTTGCTAAATTTCTAGCGACCCTAGCTGGAGAGGGAACTCTGAGATTAGCCTCCCCGGGGGACCCAGCCCTGGCCCGGGAGACCAAGGGGGCCGCGGTGTTGCCCTGGCCAAGAGCGACGGTCACGCGCTAAGGTCCTGGGGCCGTTCCCGCCTGGCAAAGCTGGATAAGGGGCCTGCTTGCTGCAGCTCAGAGGGGAATAGCTGTCCCATAAGTGCTGTCCAGGTCCCCCGGCCCCGAGCCCTCCCCCTCGGCAGGCCACCCTCCCTCTGTGCGGGCTTTGTGCGTTGCCACCGCATGCCGTTGGGCCCACACGCCTCATCGGTGCAAGCCACGAAGATGCGTCCAGCGAGCACAGAGCGGACCGGCCGCACCCCCCTCCCGTGTGGCCTCTGCTCACCATGCTCCTTGCCCTTTCTCCCGTCTACCCCTCCATCAGGAAATGGGAGTGTCGGGGCTTGAACTGGGTGTCCCCCCCAAACAGATATGTCGGGGTCCTCATCCCCAGGCCCTCAGAACGTGACCTCACTTGAAGATAGGGTCTTCGCCGAGTGACAAGGGAGCCACAGGATGGCCCTAATCCCGGAGGACCAGAGTCCTCATTTATACAAAGGGGAGATCTGGGCCCTGGGACAGACACTCGCGGGGCAGGCGCTGTGCGGGGACGGGGAGGGGATGCCAAGTGCTTGGAGGGACGTATCCACAAGCCGAGGGACGCCACAGCCCGCAGGAGACTCCAGAGGCTGTCGCAGGCCAGGAGGGACCCTCCCCTGGAGCTGCCAGGGGGACACCCCGACCAGAGCTCCAGCCCCCGGAACTGTGAAGAGCACATTTCTGTGGCTTAGGCCGCCCAGTCCGTGGTATTTTGCCACTGCAGCCCCAGGAGGCTGAATCTGAGTTAATTCTCCAAGTGCGGGGGGGGGGGGGGATAAGTATTCTTTCAAATGCGACCTAGAGCAAGGGGTAATTAGACCAACGACCTGCTTTCGAGTATGAAACGGTTGCTGCGTGTCAATCGAAACTTTCAGAAACAGAATATGTTTTCAAGACTCAGAAGATGCACTTGCTCAGGACTTTTCTTGCAAAATCAAGAATCCCTTTGTAGACCAAATGTGTAGGCTTATTTTATGTGTGTTGACACTGATCTGGTCTGCTCAGAAATAAGAAACACGAATTTAAACGTCCTGGCATTTAAAAAGCCGGCTGCAACCACCATCCGGCCCACCCTGCTCCGGGGAGCTCCGGAGCAGGTGTGAGTGCCCGAGCAGCGCCCTCTGGACCCTCCTGTGTTCAGGCTTCCCTCTGCCTCGGGCAGAAGGCCACGTGTGGAGTCACCTGTCTCAATGTCAACCACGCTGGTGCCTGGTGTGGAGCACGCGCGCGCTGGATGCTGGCTGGGCTGGGACTGTCCTTAGCAGCCGGGCTGGGCGGCGGGAGGGCTGGGGGTGGGGGCGAGGGGACGGGATTCTGCTGGAGCTGCAGAAGTCACCCCAGGCTGGCCGGACACCCTCCTTCCCGGCAGGAGCTCTGGGCCAGCGCTCCCCTGGGCGCTGAGTTGGGAAACTCCTGGGAGGGTGCGGAAATGGGAAGTGACTGAGGGTTTGGCCCCTGCCCAGCTCTGACTCCGGGGCGGGTGGCCCAGACCTTGGGAAGGACGGACCTGCCCTGCCCAGGCCGGGCTGCTGACCCCGGGAGCCTGGCAGCGGGCGATGAGGGCAGGAGGAGGCAGGCGGAAACCCTTCCTGGCTTCCCACGTCTCCCGACACGTGGACATGGCGCCACGAGGTCAAACGAGGCTTAGCCCACGAGGAAGTGGTCGATCAGGGCCAGCCTATGGCCGGGGCCGTGGGCTGTCAGGGGTTGGGAGCCCAGCTGCCGTCAGGGTCCCCAGGCCCAGTGCTCCACCTCCCTCCCCTTGCATGAGCTGCTGCTTCCCAGGGGTGTGCACCCACATGTGGGCTGCTCCTTCCTCCTGGTTTCCTGGCTGGAGAAGACCAGGTCAGCGTGTCAAAGTGGCGAGCTGCTGGCTCTCTGCAAAGAAACCCAAGTACAAAGTCTGATACCCACTTCCCAGACTGACCTGCAGGGAGGCCGCTGGCCCAAACCACCTACGGATCACAGACTGCTCGTGGGAGGCGTTGGAGATCACCTGGCTTGGTGTTTGCCAAAGCGTGTCACTTGGAGAAAGTTTGGAAGGATGGTTACTCTTGGATAAATGTCCTGCAGGACTTGTCAGGGCCTTGACTAAGCTCACGTGCTCAGAGACTCAATAAACAGAGGTGTGGGGTGCAACATTCTGCAGGTGTCTTTGCGCGAAAACTTTCTCAATAGCCAGGCTTATTGAGATGTAATTGACAAACAGTAAAAACCCATTGTTTTCAGTGTGCAGTTCTCTGAGTTTTGACTAATGCTCACGGTTGTGAAGCCAAGACATAGAACGTCAATCCCGGAGCCACCCCATGGCCCCGGTGGCCCGGCTCCCCCGCCCAGCCGCAGCCCCTGCAAGCACTGGCCAGTTTTCCGTCTCTGCGGGTTTGCCTTTTCCAGACTGTCACCCTCACGGAACCCCACAGTGCGCGGTCGGACGTGTCTGGCTTCTCTTAGCACAACGCGTTTGCGATGCACCCACGTGGCAAGTGCCAGCGGCCTGTTCCTTCTCACGGTGGGTAACATCCGCGGCTGGTGTTCCGTGGCTCGCGTCTAGTCTGAGACAACTGTGAGCAAAGCTGCCGTACACATTTGCACGCCGGTTGTGGAGTGAGCGTTGGTTTTCCCTTGGTAAACACCCAGGGCTAGGATCCCGGGCCATTTGGTCAGCAGCTGCTGAACTTTGTAAGGAGCTGCCCAGCCGCTTCCCAAGTGGCTGGACCGTTTTGCACTCTGGTCCGTGGCGAACGTGCATGTGGCGAACCCACGTCCCCGCCGGCACCCGGCGTTGTGCTCGTTACTTGTTGACGTTTCAGCCCCGCTGTGCACGCGCGTGTGGCTCACTGTGGTTTGATTTGCACCCCCCTGGCTGATGACATCGTCAATTAAGCACACTAACTAGGCCCAGCACCTTCTCATGTGCTTCTCTTCGTCTATCATTTTTGGCGATACCTTTGGGTCTGTTTGGCTTCTTTGATGGAGTATTTCGTGGGAAATGCTTTCCTGACCCAGTCTCTTTAGCTGAAAGATGGCGAGGGCAGTCAGAACCAGGGAGTGGTGACACTTGCCTGGGGTGGCCCAGTCCGCAGCACAGCTGGAACCAGAACTCTGCCAGGCGGCTGTTTTTCTTGTATAGAAAGGTACAGAGAGGAAAGAGCGTGGTGGCTCACAACACTAACCCTGGCGCTCTGGGAGGCCGGGGCAGGAGGATCCCTTAAAAACCCCTTCATCCACACTCTGCCCCAGAAACCTCAGTGCTGTCACCGTGTCCTCTTCCCTTGTCACCACATTTCTTAAAGATCGTTTACACCTCAGTTTCCCCTGACACATTCCTCCCTCGTCACCGTCCGCTCAATCCACACCTTCTGGAAGGTGCCGGAGTGCTTTTCCTCCCGTCTGGTCCTTTGCACACGCTGGAGCCTTTGAGATGGGCGTCGGGCCTGAAGCTCGCCCTCCCCAGCTCTGCACGCGTGTCTGGTGCACCGCGTGAGCTTGGCGTGGCCCAGCCCTCCCATGGGGTGGGGCGCGCAGTCCCGGGGGCAGCAGCGGGTCCCCTGCTCCGCCCCGCCCAGCGGTGGCGCAGAGACGAACTGGACGCAGGTGGGCCCCGTGCACACGTGGCTCTGGAGCCTTCGCCAGGTGCCGCTGCCCTTCTGCACAGAGGGGACACTCGCCGAGGAGCTCGGCTTCCAGAGCCAGCTAAGCAGCGGCAGACGCCACCGGCCCACTGAGGCACAGCGCCACTTGCCACACAGCTCTTGGCCGCGTTCTCCAGCCGGCCGCCCCTTCCCTGGGCTCAGAGCACCGCTGTCCCTCTCCAAAATCCAGTTCCCTCTCCAAGGGCAGAGGTCAACCGACGTGCTAGACACAGAGAGGGGCCGGGAGTGGGCTCCCCAACTTACTGCGTGACGCCGGGCCCGTCACTTGACCCCTTGACAGCTCAGCTTCGTACCTGGAAAGCTGGGATGACAAAAGCGAGGATTCTAGGACTATTACAAGCAAAAGGCGCAGGTGCGGGGAGTGGCACGTGACAGAGCTTGAGGAACAGTGACAATGAAACGCAGCTTTCCAGTGGGCAGGCGGCCCCGGAGCCGTGCGGGAGCTGGTGTCTGTCCAAGGCCGGCGCGGAAGTTGCCGGCTCACCGGCTGCCGTCTTGTTTGCTCAGGAGATTACTCACCTCTGCGGGTTGTGCTGGGGCCAAGCGGCCCCTCCCTGGGCCTGGACTTGCAGTCCTGGGCCCGTGACAACAGACAGGTGGACAATGTCCGCCAGCCTTAGCTGGGTCTTTTGGGGATGTCCCTGCTGCAGCCGCGTCCTGCTGCCCACGACAGCTTCCTGCAGGCAGGGCTTCCTCAGCCGCGGGCAGAGCGGACAGGGCAGGACCCGGGCGGGCAGACCTGGGCCGGGCAGGCAGGTCACGGTGGGGGGCTTGGGACCTGGGGCCAGGGTGGGACTGGGGCTCCTGGGCAGCCTCCGCCACTTATGAGCCTCCCCACCTTGACCGAGTCACGACGCCCGTCCGTGCCTCCGTTCCCTCATCTGTAAAGTGGGAACCGCAGACCCACACGGCTCGCCGTCTCTGCTCAGCAAGGCGGCCCCGACCACCACATTTCCCCTGGGCCACAGCCAGCTCCTTCTAGCACATTCCTCGAGGCGTGCCCCAGGTCTGAGCGCTCCGTCTCCCCGGGGAGGGCATAACAAGCTGGCCGGGGCGGGGGCGGGGGCGGCATTGCGCAGAGGCCGGGTGCTCGGTCAGCGTGGGCGGGGCAGATTCGGACCCTGCAGGGCCACGTGAGAACGAGACGAGGAACAGGTGGAAACTCCGGGACCGGTGCCTGCGAGGGGCCCCAGGGGCACGAGGCCCCCAGCACACGGGGGAGGCCGGACCACGGGGCAGGTTCTGGGCCCCGCCTCTGCCCGGCACAGCGTGGCAGAGAGCAGAGAGCGCAGTGGGCGGCGAGGGGCAGGAGCCAGCGAGGGGCGTGGGGCCGCAGGGCTGCGGGCGGCGGGGCAGCGCGGGGAACACAGGAGGCTTCCCCGGGACCTGCCCGACGGTCCCCACGCCCTCCCCATCGCCACCAGGCACTGCCAAGGATAGCGGCACGGCGGGTCCTGTTACCAGGTGAGCCAGGGTACCTGAAGCCACCTGTGTCCACCGAGTCGGCCGCAGCCCATGGACGCATCGCCCCCACTCACCCCCCAACTGCCGACGCTGACCCCACAGGGGAGGGATCGCCCCACTGTACTGTGCAGACGGACACACCGGGGTCTCAGAGGCTGAGAGGCTCACCCAGGCACCCACTGTCACCAACACGCTGGATGGGATGGGTCCCAGGATGGGCACCTCGGTCCGCTGCTCAGAGGACGGGTGAGCCGAAGGCGCACCCAGGGGGAGGGCTGGGAGGGCCTGCCTGTGCTAACGGGCCGGGGATGGTGGGGGGCTTCTCCAGCCACGGCCTGTGCTGATGGACCCGGGGTGGGGGTGGGGCGTCCTTCTCCAGCCACGGCCTGTGCTGATGGACCCGGGGTGGGGGTGGGGGGTCCTTCTCCAGCCACGGCCTGTGCTGATGGACCGGGGTGGGGGTGGGGGTCCTTCTCCAGCCACGGCCTGTGCTGATGGACCGGGGTGGGGGTGGGGGTCCTTCTCCAGCCACGGCCTGTGCTGATGGACCGGGGTGGGGGTGGGGGTCCTTCTCCAGCCACGGCCTGTGGCGGGCAAGGGAGGGAGGGAGGGAGCGTTGACTTCGTGCTGCAAAGAGAGACTGCGTGATGGTTAATTTTAGGTGTCAACTTGACTGGGCCACAGGGCGCCCTGATTTGATGTTATTTCTGGGGGTGTCTGGGAGGGTGTTTCTGGATGAGATTAGCACTTGAGTCGGGGACTCAGTAAGGCAGGGGCCGTCCCCGTGCAGGGGGCCGGTGGGCGGCGTCCAATCGCTGCATGGAAGAGGGCGAGGAAGGAGGAGCACCCCTCTGGCCCCCTGCCTGCCTGCGCGGTTGCGCGGCGCGTCTCACCGCCTTGGCCCCCGCACTGGGAGTCGCACCCCCGGCCGCCCAGGTTTCCAGGCCTGTGGACCTGGCTGAGTCGCACCACCAGCGGCTTCCTGGGGTCCCCCGTTTGCACATGGCAGGAGTGGGACTTCTCGGCCTCCATAGTCACAGGGGCCAATTCCTCATAAGTCCATCTCTCTCTCTTTCTTTGCACATACATGTACACACACGTGTCTCCTGTGGCTCTGTCTCTCTGGGGAACCCTTATCCCTCCGCCTTGATTACGCACAGCTGAAAACTCGGAAGAAACGTCCCCTGGCTTGCAGGAGGCCCCTGCCCTACCCCCTAAAGACAGTTCCACTGGGGACAGAGTGCTGCGGACATCTGGCCCCAAAGACAGCGGTCTCTCCGTCACCCTTCGTGCCTTGCATCTCAACACTGGGAGCTGACCCGACCTCACGGGTGTGCCGGCTGACTCCACACAGCCCGGCTCGCGCAGGGCGAGGGCACGCGGGCTGGCTCACCTGCGCACCAGCCCGGGCTGAGGGGCCCAGGTGGCTGCAAGGAGGTGGGTGGAGAATAGGTAAATGACAGGTAAGTGAACCGGTGTCCCGGAACAAGTGTGCCCCTCACCAGGAAGTGTAGGATGAGCAACGTGCCCGGAGCTGAGAACGGCCCGCGGTCCGCTCGCGCGGGCTCCCAGGGCAGCCCGGGGCCCGGGTCGGGAGGCACCGCTGGCCACCCCGCGCACGCGTGTGCAGCAGTGTCATCGTCAGAGCATGTGCGCATTTGGAGGACACAAATACACCGCGATCTCAGACTGTTCCCGAAGGGAAAATGGCAAGTAAAATGGGAAGATTAAGATCTTTTCAGGTGAGGAGTTATGAAGACACAAGAATGGGTTTCTAAAACACATTTGCCTTTCTGGAATGCAGTCACCCCATCACAACTCACTGCAGCCTCCAACTCCAGGGCTCAAGCGGTCCTCCTGCCTCAGCCTCCCCGAAGTGCTGGGACCGCAGGCTGAGCCACCGCAGCAGGCCCGTTTCCCTTTTTGACCCCAAAATACGGTTTGTCTGCTCAAACTGAGGCACCCGTCTGACTGCCGTTAGCACGCCTGAGCGCTCACGCTTGCAGGAACGTGCATGTTATTGTGTCCTGCTTTATTGTGCAGCATGGCCTGTGGACGGTTCTGCTGTGTTTTCGTGTTTATAGAAACCATGGCCAGGGGCAGTTGCGGAGTAGAGACAGGGGCAAAGGCAGGGGCAGGATCGTTCCAGACAGAGTTCCAGGTGCGCGAGGACTGGAGGTTTGAGAAACCGGTGCTCCGGGCTGGGCCCAGCCTTCGGGGAGGGCAGCTGCCGAGGGGCAGCGGGGGGGAGTCGGTTAGGTCCGGTACCAAGTGGGCTCACGTTTTAGAACATAAGGAAATACCGGAGGATTTTAAAGATCTTCCACCCTCGTTATAAAGGTAATAGGTTCTGCAGGCACACAGATTGGAAAATACATCTCGCCCGCTTGCCAGCGTGTTTATGGCCCTTGCATGAACGGGCTGACAACATTCTGTTCTAGGGTGCGGGTGGCTGGCCACGTCTCACAAAAGAAGTCATTGTAGATTTTCACGTGTCGTGACATCAGTAACCTTCGTGACTCTGTTTCCCCTAGAAAAGAGTGTGAGAATGAGGGACCGAGTCCTGCTGGATTCTACCGCAAGCATCGGCGTGACTCTAAGTCACTGCCGCACGGGCGGGTGGGTGGACGGATGGGTAGGGACGTCTGTCCTTCTGTGAAGTCTTGTCTACACAGTCCAGTACCCTGCGTGAGTGGGAGGACCTGCTGTGTTCTGCGGTGAGCGGGTCCGTGCAAACCTACCCCTAAAGGCGGAGGAAAGCCGGGAAGCCAAAGAAGGCGGCTGGCAAACCCAGTTTCTCGGAAAGAAACGTTTAATGGGGACTTAGGAACAGAAGCCATGCCTTGGGCGGCCGAGATTCCAGATGGCAGATCCCAGCACTGTTTGTTCCCAGACCGAGAGCTTATCTGACTACCTGGGCAAGAACAGCCGCAGGGCCATCGAAGTCCACCCCTCAGGGAGAGACAAGAATTTGCCTAAGGGCGGGATTCGCGGTAAGTATGTGTTTAGGATAACAGCAAGGTTGTTCTGGCCAGAGGGCAGGATTTACGGTAAAAGTGGAAATCTTAGAGGCATTCCGGGAACTGGGGTTAATGCAAGACGGAGCTGAAGTACCTCCACCATCCGCTCCACCGGCCGGACTGGCCCTGGGGGCGGCGGCTCTGCCTGCACTCTGGCAGCCTGGGCAGGCGTCCCACCTCCCTGAAAGTGCTGGGGGACGATTTGTAAGCAGATGTCCCCACTCAGAGTTGGCATACAGATTACTATAAGCTGAAGACATCTGAGATTCCACAGACGCAGAAAAAACCTTCTTGGACCTTCCAGTAGCCGATTAAAAACAGCAACTTCTGGAAAACGGGGCTACTATAAACCCCCTCTCTGGGCCCGTTCTATGGCCTTGAAGAGGCTGGGAAGACCACCCACGCCTGCACAGACGAGCACTACTACAAAGCTGCTCGTTGCCCGACTCTTCTAAAAACCCATTTTCTTTCCTAAAGACATCTACTTGTTTTCCCATAAAAGCCATTCTCCCCTAGTCTCCTTTGTCTGCTAAGTAGTTATGTCAGCATTAACCCGTAGCCACTTAACAAGCCAGCTACTTCTGTTGTCGGCTCCTGTGTGCGTGTGAAAGAAATCCTTTTCTCTTGTTTGTCTGTCTCTTGTCAGCTTAATCTGCAGGCCCCAGTAACCGAACCTAAGAGGGTAGAGAAGAAGATGTTTCCTAACCTACGCAGACAGTGGTCAGACCATCCGTGACAAGGGAACTCCGGCTTACAACTTCCGCAGCGGTTGGCCCAGAGTGGCCAGGAGTTGGCTGATGACTGCCAGCGCCAGCTTTTCTGATTTTGTTTCTGCCTCTAATTTAGGGCCAACCAGAGAAAGGGACATATGCTCCCCTTGGCCAATCCCACAGGATGCCGCCCTTCCAGAGAACCCGCCCCAGCTTCCTTGGGCCCACAGCCTCCTTCAGGGCACACCTGGAGGCTTTCAAAGCTTTCCTCCTCCCCCGCCTGCCTTTGGGTCCCTGCCAAATGCAAGTGAAGGGGGCTGAGCCCCTGCTGTCACCAGCTCTGAACACATCTGGGTGGTCTCCCTTTATTTCCACCATGGGGATGACAGTGCATAGTATCAGGCACTCGACCGTTACCGCGGGTCCTGCTTTGGAGCAGCAAGGGCCTTGAAGGAAACATAGGGGAAAAGCTCCATGACATTGGTCTGGGCAATGGTTTTTTTTTAGATATGATGTCAAAAGCACAGAAAACAAAAGTGAGAATAGACAAATGGCATTACATCAAACTAAAATCTTCTGCACAAGAAAGGAAGCAATAAACACAGTGAAGAGACCTATGGAATGGGAGAAAATATTTGCGAGCCATCATTTGATGACAGTTTAATATCCGAAATATGTAGGGAACTCAAACAACTCAATTAGCAAGAAAGCAAATAACCTGATTAAAAATGGGCAAAGGACCTGAATAGACATTTCTCAAAAGGAGACACACTAATAATGGCCAAGGGGTATATGAAAAGATGCTCAACACCACTAATCATCAGAGAAATGCAAAGAAAACCACAAGGAGATATTACCTCATGCCTGTTAGAATGGCTATTATCAAAAAGATGGAAGATAAAGCATCGGAGAAGATGTGGAGGAAAGGGAACCTTCGTGTGCTCTTGGTGGGAACGTAAATTAGCGCGGGCATTGTAGAATACAGTACGGAGGGGTCTCAAAAATTACAAGTGGAACTGTCATCTGATCCAGCAATCCCACGACTGTGTGTATGCCCAGAGGAAATGACATCAGTATGTTGGAGAGATAGCGGCACTCGTGTGTTCATTGCACTCACAGTAGCCGAGAGACGGAATCAACCGAAGTGTCCATCCACGGGTGAATGGATGAAGAAACGTGGCATACACACCACCGATGCTAGTCAGCCTTAAAAAAGAAGGACATCCTGTCATTTGTGGCAACATGGATGAACCTAGAGGACATATGTTAACTGAAATAAGCCAGGCACAGAACACAAATAACACGTTTATTTATATGTAGAATCTGAAAAATTGGACTCACAGAAGCAGAGTAGGATGGTGGTGGCCAGGGCTGGAGGTGGTGGGTAGGAGGTTGTGGAGATATTGGTCAAAGGATACCAAATTTCAGTTAGATAGGAGGAGTAAGTTCAAGAAATCTATTATACATCATGGTCACTACAGTTAGTAACAATGTGTTGTATTTTTGAAAATGGCTAAGAGAGTAGATGTTAAGTGTTCTCACCACATAAAAATGATGAGGATGTGAGGTAACGCCCATGTCCATGAGCTCAGTTTAGCCATGTGTACATTGTGGAACAAAGTATCATGCCATATACCACAAATATATGCAATTTTTATTGGCAGTTTAAAAAAATAATGAATTTTAAAAAGTAAACTGAAAATAACAATTGGGAAAAAACACTCCACAAATTTATCTGCTCCGGTTCTGGAGGTGAGAAGTCCGACATGAGCCTTAGGGGGCTAACATCAAGTGTCGGCAGGGCCGGTTCCTTTCCGGGGACCCAGGGGTGAAGCACTCACTCTAGCCTGGGCAACAGAGTGAGACTATGTCTCAGCAACAACAACAACAACAAAAATATATATATATAAGAGGTGCTAGATCACTGTCGTTTCTTATACTTGAGTAATAGTCCATTGCATACATATACCAAATTTTAATAATCCACTCATGAATTGACGGACACTGGGTTGTTTCCAAATCCTTTTTTTTGCCCAGGCTAGAGTGAATGCCATGGCGTCAGCCTAGCTCACAGCAACCTCAATCTCCTGGGCTTAAGCGATCCTCCTGCCTGAGCCTCCCGAGTAGCTGGGACTACAGGCATGCACCACCGTGCCCGGCTAATTTTTTGTATATATATATATATATATTTTAGTTGGTCAATTAATTTCTTTCTATTTTTAGTAGAGACGGGGTCTCGTTCAGGCTGGTTTCGAACTCCTGACCTCGAGCCATCCTCCCACCTTGGCCTCCCAGAATGCTAGGATGACAGGTGTGAGCCACCGCGCCCGCCATGTTTCCACATCCTTGCAGTAGTGAATTGTGCTGCCAGGGCCGAGGTTTCAACACAGGGGTTTGAGGAGGGCATACACACTCGGGCCCTAGCGAGGAGTTCTAGGTTCCTGGAAACTCAGAACGCTGTTTTCCTCCCTCTCTCCCTCCCTTCCTCTTTGTCCACGCATCAGCACTGCGTTAGGCACCAGGAAGGTCTAACAAAGGGATCCGCCCCTTGGGAAGAGAAACACCCAGTGTGGTCCAAGCATGGCTGCGTGCTTTGGCCCTGGCGATGACGGGCCAGCACGAGGACTCGCAGGTCCGCGATCCACTCGTGCCGATAGCATCACACTTGTTCTTTCCTCCCCCTCCGGACGCGGTCCCGGCGCCGGACAGGCGGGGTGCTCGGCTGCAGGGAAAGCAGCTGCGCCCGGTGAGCATGCCCAAGTCCACGGCACACCCGGAGGCGGGAGCCAGACGTTGACCCCAGTCCCCGCTCTGCGCTCGCAGGGCACCTGTCACAGGTGTTCCGGGTGGCGGCTGGCTGATGGCCACAGCTGGATGGAGGGCACCTCCCTATGAAGATGCCCTGTCTTCCCCGGGGGAGGGGCTGGACCCCACATCAGGGCCCCTCACTGCAGCTTTCCTGTCCTGAGAGCCTCCCCCGGTTTGCCTTTGTCCCCGTCACTGCCACCGCTCCCGGCCCCAGCTCCAGTGCACCCGGGACTGTGTACCTGTCTGGACTGCACTGGTCCCAAGTCCCCCTGGGAGCCAGGCGTGCATGGGGTGTCCCAGGTGCAGGAGACCGGACGATCTGGGAGCAGTTGGTGAGGGGTGGGGGTGTCACCCTGGTGGCTGAACAAGGCAGGAGGCAGCCCAGCTGAGAGTCGTGCTTAGGGGTGTGCTGGTTGGGGTGTGTGCTGGTTGGGGGGTGTGCTGGTTGGGGGTGTGCTGGTTGGGGGTGTGCTGGTTGGGGGTGTGCTGGTTGGGGTGTGTGTGCTGGTTGGGGGTGTGCTGGTTGGGGGTGTGCTGGTTGGGGGGTGTGCTGGTTGGGGGGTGTGCTGGTTGGGGGTGTGCTGGTTGGGGGTGTGCTGGTTGGGGGTATGCTGGTTGGGGGTGTGCTGGTTGGGGGTATGCTGGTTGGGGGTGTGCTGGTTGGGGGTGTGCTGGTTGGGGGTGTGGTGGTTGGGGGTGTGCTGGTTGGGGGTGTGGTGGTTGGGGGGTGTGCTGGTTGGGGGTGTGCTGGTTGGGGGGTGTGCTGGTTGGGGGTGTGCTGGTTGGGGGTGTGGTGGTTGGGGGGTGTGCTGGTTGGGGGGGTGCTGGTTGGGGTGTGTGTGCTGGTTGGGGGTGTGCTGGTTGGGGGGTATGCTGGTTGGGGGTATGCTGGTTGAGGGTGTGCTGGTTGGGGGTATGCTGGTTGGGGGTGTGCTGGTTGGGGGGTGTGCTGGTTGGGGAGTGTGCTGGTTGGGGGGTGTGCTGGTTGGGGAGTGTGCTGGTTGGGGGGTGTGCTGGTTGGGGGGTGTGCTGGTTGGGGAGTGTGCTGGTTGGGGGTGTGCTGGTTGGGGGTGTGCTGGTTGGGGGGTGTGCTGGTTGGGGGTGTGCTGGTTGGGGAGTGTGCTGGTTGGGGGTGTGCTGGTTGGGGAGTGTGCTGGTTGGGGGTGTGCTGGTTGGGGGTGTGCTGGTTGGGGGGTGTGCTGGTTGGGGGTGTGCTGGTTGGGGAGTGTGCTGGTTGGGGGTGTGCTGGTTGGGGGTGTGCTGGTTGGGGGGTGTGCTGGTTGGGGTGTGTGTGCTGGTTGGGGGTGTGCTGGTTGGGGGGTGTGCTGGTTGGGGGTATGCTGGTTGGGGGTGTGCTGGTTGGGGGGTGTGCTGGTTGGGGGTGTGCTGGTTGGGGGTGTGCTGGTTGGGGGGTGTGCTGGTTGCGGGTGTGCTGGTTGAGGTGTGTGCTGGTTGGGGGGTGTGCTGGTTGGGGGGTGTGCTGGTTGGGGGTGTGCTGGTTGGGGGGTGTGCTGGTTGGGGGGTGTGCTGGTTGGGGGTGTGCTGGTTGGGGGTGTGCTGGTTGGGGGTATGCTGGTTGGGGGTGTGCTGGTTGGGGGTGTGCTGGTTGGGGGTGTGGTGGTTGGGGGTGTGCTGGTTGGGGGTGTGCTGGTTGGGGGTGTGCTGGTTGGGGGTGTGCTGGTTGGGGGGTGTGCTGGTTGGGGGTGTGCTGGTTGGGTGTGTGCTGGTTGGGGGGTGTGCTGGTTGGGGGGTGTGCTGGTTGGGGGTGTGCTGGTTGGGGGGTGTGCTGGTTGGGGGGTGTGCTGGTTGGGGGTGTGCTGGTTGGGGGGTGTGCTGGTTGGGGGGTGTGCTGGTTGGGGGTGTGCTGGTTGGGGGTGTGCTGGTTGGGGGTATGCTGGTTGGGGGTGTGCTGGTTGGGGGTGTGGTGGTTGGGGGTGTGGTGGTTGGGGGTGTGCTGGTTGGGGGTGTGCTGGTTGGGGGTGTGCTGGTTGGGGGTGTGCTGGTTGGGGGTGTGCTGGTTGGGGGGTGTGCTGGTTGGGGGTGTGCTGGTTGGGTGGTGTGCTGGTTGGGGGGTGTGCTGGTTGGGGGTGTGCTGGTTGGGGGTGTGCTGGTTGGGGGGTGTGCTGGTTGGGGGTGTGCTGGTTGGGGGGTGTGCTGGTTGGGGGTGTGCTGGTTGGGGGTGTGCTGGTTGGGGGGTGTGCTGGTTGGGGGTGTGCTGGTTGGGGGTGTGCTGGTTGGGGGTGTGCTGGTTGGGGGGGTGCTGGTTGGGGTGTGTGTGCTGGTTGGGGGTGTGCTGGTTGGGGGGTATGCTGGTTGGGGGTATGCTGGTTGAGGGTGTGCTGGTTGGGGGTATGCTGGTTGGGGGTGTGCTGGTTGGGGGGTGTGCTGGTTGGGGAGTGTGCTGGTTGGGGGGTGTGCTGGTTGGGGAGTGTGCTGGTTGGGGGGTGTGCTGGTTGGGGGGTGTGCTGGTTGGGGAGTGTGCTGGTTGGGGGTGTGCTGGTTGGGGGTGTGCTGGTTGGGGGGTGTGCTGGTTGGGGGTGTGCTGGTTGGGGAGTGTGCTGGTTGGGGGTGTGCTGGTTGGGGAGTGTGCTGGTTGGGGGTGTGCTGGTTGGGGGTGTGCTGGTTGGGGGGTGTGCTGGTTGGGGGTGTGCTGGTTGGGGAGTGTGCTGGTTGGGGGTGTGCTGGTTGGGGGTGTGCTGGTTGGGGGGTGTGCTGGTTGGGGTGTGTGTGCTGGTTGGGGGTGTGCTGGTTGGGGGGTGTGCTGGTTGGGGGTATGCTGGTTGGGGGTGTGCTGGTTGGGGGGTGTGCTGGTTGGGGGTGTGCTGGTTGGGGGTGTGCTGGTTGGGGGGTGTGCTGGTTGCGGGTGTGCTGGTTGAGGTGTGTGCTGGTTGGGGGGTGTGCTGGTTGGGGGGTGTGCTGGTTGGGGGTGTGCTGGTTGGGGGGTGTGCTGGTTGGGGGGTGTGCTGGTTGGGGGTGTGCTGGTTGGGGGTGTGCTGGTTGGGGGTATGCTGGTTGGGGGTGTGCTGGTTGGGGGTGTGCTGGTTGGGGGTGTGGTGGTTGGGGGTGTGCTGGTTGGGGGTGTGCTGGTTGGGGGTGTGCTGGTTGGGGGTGTGCTGGTTGGGGGGTGTGCTGGTTGGGGGTGTGCTGGTTGGGTGTGTGCTGGTTGGGGGGTGTGCTGGTTGGGGGGTGTGCTGGTTGGGGGTGTGCTGGTTGGGGGGTGTGCTGGTTGGGGGGTGTGCTGGTTGGGGGTGTGCTGGTTGGGGGGTGTGCTGGTTGGGGGGTGTGCTGGTTGGGGGTGTGCTGGTTGGGGGTGTGCTGGTTGGGGGTATGCTGGTTGGGGGTGTGCTGGTTGGGGGTGTGGTGGTTGGGGGTGTGGTGGTTGGGGGTGTGGTGGTTGGGGGTGTGCTGGTTGGGGGTGTGCTGGTTGGGGGTGTGCTGGTTGGGGGTGTGCTGGTTGGGGGGTGTGCTGGTTGGGGGTGTGCTGGTTGGGTGGTGTGCTGGTTGGGGGGTGTGCTGGTTGGGGGTGTGCTGGTTGGGGGTGTGCTGGTTGGGGGGTGTGCTGGTTGGGGGTGTGCTGGTTGGGGGGTGTGCTGGTTGGGGGTGTGCTGGTTGGGGGTGTGCTGGTTGGGGGGTGTGCTGGTTGGGGGTGTGCTGGTTGGGGGTGTGCTGGTTGGGGGTGTGCTGGTTGGGGGGTGTGCTGGTTGGGGGTGTGCTGGTTGGGGGTGTGCTGGTTGGGGGTGTGCTGGTTGGGGGGTGTGCTGGTTGGGGGTGTGCTGGTTGGGGGTATGCTGGTTGGGGGTGTGCTGGTTGGGGGTGTGCTGGTTGGGGGGTGTGCTGGTTGGGGGGTGTGCTGGTTGGGGGTGTGCTGGTTGGGGGGTGTGCTGGTTGGGGGTGTGCTGGTTGGGGGTGTGCTGGTTGGGGGGTGTGCTGGTTGGGGGGTGTGCTGGTTGGGGGTGTGCTGGTTGGGGGTGTGCTGGTTGGGGGGTGTGCTGGTTGGGTGTGTGCTGGTTGGGGGTGTGCTGGTTGGGGGGTGTGCTGGTTGGGTGTGTGCTGGTTGGGGGGTGTGCTGGTTGGGTGTGTGCTGGTTGGGGGGTGTGCTGGTTGGGGGTGTGCTGGTTGGGGAGTGTGCTGGTTGGGGGTGTGCTGGTTGGGGGTGTGCTGGTTGGGGGGTGTGCTGGTTGGGGGTGTGCTGGTTGGGGGGTGTGCTGGTTGGGGGTGTGCTGGTTGGGGGGTGTGCTGGTTGGGGGTGTGCTGGTTGGGGGGTGTGCTGGTTGGGGGATGTGCTGGTTAGGGGTGTGCTGGTTCGGGGTGTGCTGGTTCGGGGTGTGCTGGTTGGGGGGTGTGCTGGTTGAGGGTGTGCTGGTTGGGGGGTGTGCTGGTTGGGGGTGTGCTGGTTGAGGGTGTGCTGGTTGGGGGGTGTGCTGGTTGGGGGATGTGCTGGTTAGGGGTGTGCTGGTTTGGGGTGTGCTGGTTGGGGGTGTGCTGGTTGGGGGGTGTGCTGGTTGGGGGTGTGCTGGTTGGGGGGTGTGCTGGTTGGGGGTGTGCTGGTTGGGGGTGTGCTGGTTGGGGGTGTGCTGGTTGGGGGGTGTGCTGGTTGGGGGTGTGCTGGTTGGGGGTGTGCTGGTTGGGGGTGTGCTGGTTGGGGAGTGTGCTGGTTGGGGGGTGTGCTGGTTGGGGGTGTGCTGGTTGGGGGTGTGCTGGTTGGGGGTGTGCTGGTTGGGGGGTGTGCTGGTTGGGGGTGTGCTGGTTGGGGGTATGCTGGTTGGGGGTGTGCTGGTTGGGGGGTGTGCTGGTTGGGGGGTGTGCTGGTTGGGGGTGTGCTGGTTGGGGGGGTGTGCTGGTTGGGGGTGTGCTGGTTGGGGGTGTGCTGGTTGGGGGGTGTGCTGGTTGGGGGGTGTGCTGGTTGGGGGTGTGCTGGTTGGGGGTGTGCTGGTTGGGGGGTGTGCTGGTTGGGGGTGTGCTGGTTGGGGGGTGTGCTGGTTGGGTGTGTGCTGGTTGGGGGGTGTGCTGGTTGGGTGTGTGCTGGTTGGGGGGTGTGCTGGTTGGGGGTGTGCTGGTTGGGGAGTGTGCTGGTTGGGGGTGTGCTGGTTGGGGGTGTGCTGGTTGGGGGGTGTGCTGGTTGGGGGTGTGCTGGTTGGGGGGTGTGCTGGTTGGGGGTGTGCTGGTTGGGGGGTGTGCTGGTTGGGGGTGTGCTGGTTGGGGGGTGTGCTGGTTGGGGGATGTGCTGGTTAGGGGTGTGCTGGTTCGGGGTGTGCTGGTTCGGGGTGTGCTGGTTGGGGGGTGTGCTGGTTGAGGGTGTGCTGGTTGGGGGGTGTGCTGGTTGGGGGTGTGCTGGTTGAGGGTGTGCTGGTTGGGGGGTGTGCTGGTTGGGGGATGTGCTGGTTAGGGGTGTGCTGGTTTGGGGTGTGCTGGTTGGGGGTGTGCTGGTTGGGGGTGTGCTGGTTTGAGGAGGTACACTTGTTTGGGGGTGTGCTTGTTTGGGGGGTGCTGGTTTGGGGGTGTGCTTGTTTGGGAGTGTGCTGGTTGGGGGGTGTGCTGGTTGGGGGTGTGCTGGTTGGGGGGTGTGCTGGTTGGGGGGTGTGCTGGTTGGGGGTGTGCTGGTTGAGGTGTGTGCTGGTTGGGGGGTGTGCTGGTTGAGGGTGTGCTGGTTGGGGGTGTGCTGGTTGGGGGTGTGCTGGTTGGGGGTGTGCTGGTTGGGGGGTGTGCTGGTTGGGGGTGTGCTGGTTGAGGTGTGTGCTGGTTGGGGGGTGTGCTGGTTGAGGGTGTGCTGGTTGGGGGTGTGCTGGTTGAGGTGTGTGCTGGTTGGAGGGTGTGCTGGTTGGGGGGTGTGCTGATTGGGGGTGTGCTGGTTGGGGGTGTGCTGGTTGGGGGGTGTGCTGGTTGGGGGGTGTGCTGGTTGAGGGTGTGCTGGTTGGGGGTGTGCTGGTTGGGGGGTGTGCTGGTTGGGGGTGTGCTGGTTGGGTGTGTGCTGGTTGGGGGTGTGCTGGTTGGGGGTGTGCTGGTTGGGGGGTGTGTTGGTTGGGGGTGTGCTGGTTGGGGGTGTGCTGGTTGGGGGGTGTGCTGGTTGGGGGTGTGCTGGTTGGGGGTGTGCTGGTTGGGGGTGTGCTGGTTGGGGGTGTGCTGGTTGGGGGTGTGCTGGTTGGGGGTGTGCTAGTTGGGGCTGTGCTGGAAGCAGGGAGACACCGCATGCCTGGAGCTCAGGGCAGCTCCAGTTCCCAGAAGGGCCTGGCGTGTCCAGTGAGTACGGGGATCAGGGGTTCGCGCTCTAGAAAAGCAGGCGTCCCAGCAGGGTGGCCGGCACTGGAGGAGGAGGGACAGGTGCTAGCTTAGGTACAAGCCGAGGGGTTCCTCAGGAGAAAGCAGGTCAGAACTGAACGCCCAGCTGGGTGGGACTTGCTCCCTGCGCTCAGCCAAATAACGGCCACAGGCAGCCTCATGCTAAACCCGGGACCTGGGGATGTGGCCTGGTGTGGACGAGGACTTCGCGGCTGTGGCTGGGTAGGGACCTTGAGGCGGGAGGTCACCCGAGGCTCTCTGGGGGTCCTAGGTGCAGTCACAGGGCCCTTGTGAGAGGGAGGCAGAAGGACAGGTTACTACAGAAGAGAGGCCAAGTGACCACGGCGGTGCAGACTGGAGCCACGCGGCCACAAGCCCCAGAACGCCAGCCGGCAGCCCCCCGAGGCTGGGACAGGGCGCGGGACGGAGCGGCCCCGCCCACACCTGTGGTTCTCAGCCCTTGAGCTTCACTTAGGGTTTCTGGCCTGGAGGAGTGTGGGAGAGCACAGGTCTGCCACTGTGAGCCACTGCGTTTGTGGCGCTTGGTTGCGGCAGCTGCTGGCGACTCTGCGGTCCCAGGACAGTCAGGGGCAGTGGGGGGGAAGTCGGGCTCACCCTCCCTGCCCCCGCGAGGGCGTCTCAAGGACAGAAAGCACCTGGGCGCACATTTCATGGGGCTGGGAGAGGCTTTCTACTCATTCTGTACCTTCCTGTGCTGTTTGGATTTTCTACCAATAAATGCTTTTGTTTTCTGCAGTGTCGTCAGGAGTGATCCACGAGGGAGATTTTTATTTTCCTCGTTTTGGTGCTCAGCTATGCTAGAAGAAAACTCACACGCCCACGGGGCCCAGCGTGGCTCAGTTTGCCTGCCCGGCTGACTCAGCGCCCAGGAATGTCCTGTCCCCAGCAGCCCTGCCCTCCTCCCGCCCCTCCCCTCCCCCAAGTCGTCCTCCTCCCCTGCAAAACAACCCCCCTTCTCACCTGCTGACAGCCGGCTCCCCAGGGGACCTTTCCAAAGGTGCATGTTCCTAAGCAAAGTGGCTCTTTTTCTATGCAGAGCTCCCTGCCCCCCGTTTGGGTGGCCTGTTGTCCCCTCTTTGCGAACTAACAACAGCTGCTGGTCATGCACACTTGCTCACGCCATGCGTAGAGTCAGGACACTTCTCCACAGGACCCGTCAAGTGGCCGGTGTTTCCCCAGCTTTGCACGAGGAAACTAGGCTGCAGGGAAGGCGGCAACGGGGCCCTCATCTACACGGCCGGCGACACGCTGGCTCTTGCGGCCTTTCTGGCTGGCGCGGGGTCAGCACCCGGCGGCCGACGCTCTTGCAGACGGCTGCAGCCCCTTCCCACTCGGAGCCCGTGGGACCCCTGCCCAGCCCGGGGGAGGGGGCTGCCTCAGCCGTTTCCTCCCTGCACGCCGGGGAGCTCACTCGGCGGGACCCCGCTGCTGGGGTGGGGCTCACGCCGACCTGCTAGTGCCCGCAGTTGCGTGGCGCCCCGCGTGGGCACGTCCTGCAGTGCCGGGCGAAGCGCACACGCAGCCTCCGGGGCCACCGCCGCAGCCGATGGCGGTCCTCTCGCCCTCAGAGTCAGAGGTGCAGTCCCGTGTCCCTCCGTCTCTGCTCCCTGTGGGTGTCTGACGGGCGTCCGCACGCACACCTGTGCTTACCCACACAGACTTCAAGACCGGCGAGCCACCTGCAATCTTACTGCGTTTTCAGCTTAAAGTTGTCTCCATTCTGTGAAAACCTGAAGCAAAAATGATAAAAGCTGGTGTGCCTGTGATGTGTTTGGGCCTGTGACGTGTGCGAGTGCGCGCGTGCTCGCAGGTGGGTGTGCATGTGCATGCGTGTGTGTGTGTGTGTGTGTGTGTGCGTGTGTGTGTGTGTGCAGGTGGGTGTGCGTGTGTGTGTGTGTGTGTGCAGGTGGGTGTGCGTGTGCGTGTGTGTGTGTGTGTGTGTGTGTGTGTGTGTGTGTGTGCAGGTGGGTGTGCGTGTGCGTGTGTGTGTGTGTGTGTGTGTGTGTGTGCAGGTGGGTGTGTGTGTGCATGTGTGTGTGTGTGTGTTTGTGCTGTGCATGTGTGCAAGTGGGTATGCAGAGAGTGCTGGCTGGGCAGTGGGGCCGTTCGTGCGACAGCTGTTCTGGAAACGGGTGGCCCGGCCTTCCCTGGCCTCTCCCTCCCCGAGTGCAGGTGCTCCGCTTCTTTCCGGTGCTCCACCTGGCTAGAGGGGAGGCGGGGTGTGGGGGTCACTCTGGGCAAGCAGATTGTCTGGGGGTGCTTGTGCTGTGCAGGTGCGAGGCCTGCAACAGGCGCCTCTGCATCTTCTGAGTCAGAGGTTGGGCCCATTCTGCAGATAAGGAAGCAGAGGCACCGAGAGGTGAGTGGCCTCCTGCATGGAGGTCCCAGCTGCATGGAGAAGCGGGAGGTCGGCCCAGGTATCTGGGGCCCAGAGCCCACGCCCATGAATTGCCCAGATCTCGGGGGCTGCCGTTTCCAGGCCTGCTTACGTGGGGCATAGAATGTCCATCATGGAGGGGCCGACCTGCTCCAAGGAGCTCAAAGCCTGACGAGGGCCCTGGACGTGCAAACAGGTGATTTCTGACTGCGATAAGCGTGTCGTTCTGTGAAGGGCTCCGGACCCGGCACACCGTGGTAGCCAGAGGAGAGTGCAGCCGTCAGAGTCACCAGGAGACCCTCCCTGGGAGGCTGGTGCTGGGGCTCACCAGGAAGCCCAGGTGCACAAGGGCCCTCTTGGATGACAGCAGGTGTGAAGGTCTCATGCATGACGCCTGCTGGCCCGGTGGTGGGAGGCCAGGGGCCAGCAGTGCGGCGTGAGTCGGGAGGGCCCGGACCAGCGCACGAGGAGCCCGAGGCAGTCCTGCTAGCGCTGAGCAATGCCGGGGGGCTGCAGGATCTGACCGGTTCTGGGTCCCGCCGGCAGTGCTGGGGCTGTGAAGGGGGGCGCAGGGAGTTCTCGCTCCCAGGCTGTGGTGCAGACGGAGGAAAGTGTGACGAACACGAGGAAAGGCCCCAATTCTTCGGGGGAGTCACACGAAAGCTGTGGGTGGCTGCGGGTGTCCCTTGGGGGGTTGGTGCCCAGCCTTGCCCTGGACCCTCGGGATGGGAGCAGAGACTTCCGGAAGGCCCTGCCCTGCTCAGGAGCCCCGGGTGGCTGGCGTCCCAGGCTGTCCCCTGCACCAGCCGTGACAGTGGGGAGGGTACAGGTGTGGGATTCTAGACCCTTCTGGAAACAGATGAACCGACCACCATGGAGCCTCCTCCCAGCGGCCCTGGGCATGCAGAAATGCCTGCAGTTTTCACCCGGCATGTGCTGTTCTGCACCCAGAGGAACCGGCTCTTCCTGTTCTGTCATTCCAAGCCATGGGAGCCCTGGACTGGGAGTCTAAATCTGACCTTCAGACATGCTTACCTTGGGGAGTCAGGGCTGGCTGCCCACCCGGGGTCCTAGGCCAGGGCCAGGGCTCCTCGTGCCCCTTCACTCTAGCTCAGTGCAGAGGTGGGGAGGCAGAGGGCAGGGAGGAAACTGAGGGTGCTAGGAGTTCACTTCCATTCTCTCTCCTGTGTGCTTCCTTGCATTTTAGGTAGCGTGCATGTGGCAGTTACCATGTAGCATGGGTGTTGTAGTTCTCTCAGTTTTACCAATGAGGAAACTGAGGCAGAGGGAGGTCGAACAGCAGCAGAGGCGCCCTGCAGAGCCAAGCTACCTGGCACTAGAGACAGGCTTTGTCTGCTAAGTCCGTGGTTCTCAAAGTGGGGTCCCGGGCAGCAGTAGCAGTGTTGCCTGGACCTTGTGAGGAATGGGAATCCCAGGGCCCCCTCCAGACCTATGGGGTCTGGGCAGGGCTCAGCACTCTGTGCTTTAAGGAGCCCTCCTGGGGATTCTGAGTCTGGCCCAGGGTTGTGTCTTGGATTAATTACCACCTTGGCTGAGCACCTACTTACTGTATAAGCCATTGTACGGGAAAGTGCTAAAGACACACGACTGTGCTAAACGCCAAAGGCAGGTCGCCTACCTTCTTGGAGCCAGAGACCTCGAGCAAAAGCATCTTTTGTCTCCGGGCAGTTGCAGAGCGTTCTTTGCCCAATACTAGAAGTGTGAAAGGGCCTCTGCAGCCCAGAAGCATGGGCAGGCCGCTGAATCCGGGGCCAAGAGAGCGCTAAGTATCTGTGAACCAAGACCCTCGGGAGCCTCTGGCTAACTAACCCTAAATCCAGTGGGCACAGACCTTGGTGCTTCCAGCTGGGCTCTCCCGCTCGCTGAGCAGGCCGGCGAACACTCCTGCTTATGTTCTATCCTCACTCCTTCTTGCAAAGTTCAGGACCAGCAGGAGATTGGCAACGGCAGCTTTGCAGACCTTCTGTCTTTGCGTCAGTATGTTGGCTGCTGGCTGATTTTAGGAGCAAAACGGAACTATCTGGTGGCCCCAAACCCTGATGCCCAAGCTCAAGGCTGGCAGGCGGCAGCAGAGTCTCTGGACAGAGAACAAGACGCCCCCTCCTCCTGTCACCTGCGACAGACACTTCCAGTCCGCTCCCCTCCTCCTCCTCGCACACGGGGACGCGGTTACAGGGGACCCAAAGGAACTCGCACACCATCAGCTACAAAAAGACCCCAAGACAACATCTTCGGTGAAAGGCATGGAGCAAAAGTAAATTAAAAACAAACATGCAAAGAGCCCTAGACGCACTCCAGCCGTCCCAGGCCCCCGCCGCCTCTTTCCGTGGGCGGAAAAGGGGGATCCCTGGGCCACTGTTCAAGGTCAGGCTGTTCCGGCAAACTGGAAGGGACACACTGGAAGGTGCCGCTGGTACCCACTTAGTAACCCAAGGTCACCTGCGGTACGGGGCACTCCCCTGACCCAGAATTCGGTCCCCCATGGACCACCCTGCCCTGGTAGACAGGAATGTGACGTCGTCCCTGCACATCTCCGGCCAGCCCACTTCCCTGCCGGGGACACTGCTCTGCGGGAAGTGCACGGTCGGCCTTTGACCTCGGACAGTCGGGCGGGCCGAGCCCTCTGGCCTCTGCGCTCGCCAGCGGCCGTTACATAACTCCTCTGGGCCTGCCTTGGCTTTCCCACCAGCAGAAGCTGGGAGGCTCGGAAGGGCATGGCGTCACTTGCAGGGCATGCTATTGGCCCCCGCAGGTCACGGGCCCACCCAGATTCCAGGGTGTGGGGCAGACTCCACCTCCTGGGGAGAGTCCTGTAAAGCCACATTGCAAAGGGGTGTGGGCTCAGGGAGGGGCCGTTTTTGCAAGCAACCTATTACACAGGATTGCTGCGCTGAAGCCTCACAGCAAGCCCACTGGTCAGGTGGGGAAACTGAGGCACAGAGGGGTTAAGATCCTGGTCCCCACCAGGAATCGCCAGGGCATAAGCCCTACCAGGTCGGCCTGCCTCCAGAGTCCCTTGTTCCTACACCCTGGGCCTGGGCTGTGTGCTGGGGACCCCAGTCATGTGGCCTAGCTCTTGTACCCAGTGTCCCTGGTCCTCAGCCCCGGTCACTGCAGTCTGCCCAAGGCACCTGGAGAATGGTGGGGGGCAGGAGTGGGTTTGTTCTGGCCACCTCTGGCTGCCCCGGGAAGCGGCTGTGCAGTCCTTCCTGCTCCCCTCCCCTTGCCCCACCCCCAGGGAGCCTCAGGCCCTTGTCCAAGGCCTTTTCACCCCATGCTAAGCTTTGGGGTTACAGACAGGCTGTTCCCTTCAGTGGCCTTTGTCAGAACTCCACCGGTGTGTGCATTAGGCCCATAAATAATTCCACCTGGCAAACACCCAGGGAGGAAGCAAACACCCAGCGCTCACAGCCAGGGCAGGTTTCAACAGGACCGAGTGTGAGAGATGCTGCAGGCGGGGAGGTGGGGAGGCAGGAATGCAGGAAAGTACGCCGGCCGGCTCTCCCAGCACCCTGGGCGGGCTCAGGACCACGCTCGTCTTGGGACCAAGACGTGAGCCTGGCCCCCTGGGTGCTCACCCCCTTGCTGCTGCTGCCCCGGAGGATGGAAAGCTAAGCGCTCACCATCTCAGGCGGAAGGAGGTGGCTGGTTGCACCTTTGCACAGCCCATTAGTGACCTTGAGCAGAGCGCCAAGAACTGCAGAGGTGCAGGCTCTGACTGTAGGAACCGTGGAGGCTCCCTGCAGCGACACAGCTCCAGTCTTCCCGGGCTGGGAGAGAGACAGTCCCCATGTGTCTACGGCACTGTGGATGTGCCATTCTGCTACTTGCGGCCCAGTGCATCCTGAGAATGACAGTCATTGGCAGGGGTCTCACTTGTTGTATGTGATGTGTTCTCACTTCTGCACATTCCAACAGAGCCAAGCACTTGGCCAGGGTTCAATTACCTTCTGTTGCCCTGGATACCGGCTTAGCGGTGCCCTGTCTCGTTTGCTGCTGGAATTTGCCACCTGGAGGTGGGGCCGGCTGCCTCCCGCTGACCACCGCCAGCGTGGAGGAAAGTGGGAAAAGAAAAAGGGCATGAACTGCAGAAGCGCCGGGTCTCAGGTGAGGCCGGTGAGGAGCGCGTTCACATCACGCGTTTGGTGTTTCTCAGAGGGGCGCTTGTCCGTGATTTCTTCTAGACTTCAATGTCGTCAAAGCTTTGGGGCAGGTGTCAGCCACTGCGCGAGTTCTTCCCATCCGTAAGCCCCGCTGCAAGATCAATTTCCTCCATTAGGGATCTGCCCCGAGGGGTCTACCTTGCAGAGGCAGTGGGTTCTCCCGCCTGGGTGTGCCCGTCCCTGCCAGGGGCTCAGCCTGGCGGGAGGGATGGAGGCTGGGCGGGCTGGGGACAAAGGTGCCACTGCACAGTTGCAGTGTGACTCTAGGCTCCTTACCTGTTTCCCCACTTCTGAAACAGGTGAGCAGCTCTTCACCCTGACTGATAGGGCAGTTGGAGGGTCACAGGAGCCAGTTCATGTGCCACAAATGCTGGCTGTTACTAAATACCAAAAGGTTTTCCTTTTTATTTATTTTATTTTATTTTTTGAGGCAGAGTCTCACTCTGTTGCCCAGGCTGGAGTGAGTGCCGTGGCATCAGCCCAGCTCACAGCAACCTCAAACTCCTGGGCTCAAGCGATCCTCCTGCCTCAGCCTCCCGAGTAGCTGGGACTACAGGCATGCACGACCATGCCTGGCTGACTTTTTCTATATATATTTTTAGTTGGCCAATTGATTTCTTTCTATTTTTTAGTAGAGACAGGGTCTTACTCTTGCTCAGGCTGTTTTCGAACTCATGCTCTTGAGTGATCCACCCTCTTTGGCCTCCCAGAGTGCTAGGCCTCCCAGGTGTGAGCCACTGAGTCTGGCCAAGGGCTTTCCTTTTTAAATGCCCTAGCCCTGTCTCCTCTTGGGAAACCTATAGTCCTTTACCTTGTATTGTACTTACGTGTGTAAGTTTTTCCTCTGCTCCAACAGGCCACGGTTGCTTAAGAGCAAGACCCTCCCAAGGCAATATGCAGCCCGGTGCCTGGAACGGAGGTGCTCAGTCAGCCCGGCTGGGTCATCTCTCCCAGTGGCCCGACCTCCTCCCTGCCCTCCCTGCCCTCCCCCACCCTTCCTTTCCGCTCACTTACTCATCCCTTCACTCGTTCGCTCCTGTACTCAACATCCATATTTATTGAATTCCTTAGATATGCCAGGAAATCAGACTCCCCTTACTCCAGAACTCTCCCATCCAGACCCCCGTCCCCAGACTGTACTAGGATGAGGCTTGTTCATCCCCGCCACGCCGCTCGGGGGTGACCTGCAGCAGCAAGGTGAGCCAGCCGCCACACGGCTAACGTGGCCTGCCTACTTCCACCCACTTCGGAGCAGAGGGCCACCGTGGCCAGGCGTGCGGGATTTTGCTCTGCCCCTACCCGTGGCTCCTCCCTCACGGTCTGGAGGACTCCAAAAATCTGTTTGTGTTGGAATCTTCCTTTGAAGAACATGTGACATTGGATCCGAGCCATCCTATGACACACGGCGTGCGGAAGCCCCTCTGGGAGACTGACGGACACGGCCCAGCGTCCCAGCGGAACAGAGCACAGCTGCCCTGGGCTTCTGGCCCTGAGGTTGGACGTTGCTCCCGGCAGTCTTGCCAGCTGCCTCAGCCCCCAGGGGGAGGCCATGGGGGCCCTCCAGGGTGCCCCCACCTGTCTGTGCCTGTCCTCACATGGTTGCTTCAGGCACTCATGGGCTTGATGCCTGGATTCTCCGCCCAGGTCCCCAAAGCTGCCCCCAAAGCAGGACTGTGGCCTTGCCACCGCCCTTTGGGCCCCAGCGACCTCCTGCCCGCGCCCACCCTGGGGCACGGGGACAGCTTCTCTGGCCACCTCGCTGTCTCTCCAGTGGGGCCTGCCCCTTCGTGGGCACGTGTGATGCGTGGAGTTGGCACAGCGAGTTGATTTCGGTCAATTATAGAACAGCTTCCGGACGGGCTGCCCGCAGTGGGTCCGCAAGTGGGCGAGGGGATGTTCAGAGCGGGAGAGTCCTTGATCCAGAAAGAATGACCGTTTCCGTTGGCCTCGATCGCTTGGTCAGACCTTGCAGGGAGAATAATTGCCATTTGCTGAGCTACTGAGCTGTTAGTATCTAATAGACTTTTTAAAAAACGTGATTACTTAATCTTTTAAATCGCTATTTTAAATCGGGAGCTGTGTCCCCATTTGGTAGAGGGTGCAGTCGACCTTGGTTGTTTTGCCACAGGGAAATGAGAGTCCTCATCTTCCTCTGGAGAACAACCCCTCCCCAGGCTCTGGGTTCTGGGGGTGTCCCCCCTCCCCGCTGGGGAAGAGGCATGGTAAAAGGCAACTAGAGCTGAATAATTATTCAGAATAATTATTCAATTATTCTTGATACATATTCACGTTTTTAATCAGCTTTTAGCCGTATTTGATTCAAGGCCATGTTAGTGCCGTTTTTTTTTTTTTTTTGGAAGATTGCATTATTTTCAGAATTGTCTTATTATTTTTACTCTCACATAAAATTGCCTGGAATCTTCTGTAAGAAGACATTTGTGGCTAATAAATTTGAATTTGCTGATGAGTCAAATGGAAACTTCTCTGCAGACCCAGAGGTTATCAGACGAGTGAGCAGCCTACGCAGGCAAGATCTGAACCCATTCTGATCCGCGGAAGACAGTCTCATTTCTTTGCTAATGGAAAGGTTGATGCTTCACCCAGGTATCTGCACAGGTTCTATGTTCCAGCTCCTACCCAGGGAATCTCTCTTTCATAAATGTCTTTATAAGGCAAAATATCTCAAATATTTTTTTATTCATGTGTGATTCTTTTGAATATTTAGTCCAATTTATGTGCCCCAAATCACGGGCCTTTGCGATTGTATTTCATTCTGATGTATAACATACACATATACAATTGAAATATAAGCACTATCAAAAATTTGTTCCATAAACTGAGATATTCCAAGAAGCAATTTTAGAATTCCGAAGTTATTCTCCTACACTATTTGGGCAGGCGTCACGCAGCTTGTTCGGTTCCTCTCTTTATTTTGCCGTGATAGATTTAAATAGTCTTTCTGTTTGCATCTTTTTAAAAATAATTGCAGCAATTTGCTAAAGGTTTCAAAATAACTTTTTAGTTATCTATTTGTTGAATAGTTTGATTAAAGATTTCCAACCGATTTGGAACAAAATGCAACCCAAATCTAGAAGACTCTCAGTTACACACACACACACACACACACACACACACACACACACACACACACACACACACAC
The DNA here is from genome assembly GCF_040939455.1 of Microcebus murinus. NCBI lineage: Eukaryota > Metazoa > Chordata > Mammalia > Primates > Cheirogaleidae > Microcebus > Microcebus murinus. The sequence goes on from NC_134104.1 coordinate 3,877,019, forward strand.
ACACCTAGTACCATTCTAAGTCATTTGGAAGGATTTACAAACCCCTTTTTCCAAGGCTATGTATTGCTAAAATCTGCCTAATGATGGACGACAGCAAAGGGAGAAAGTACATATCACCCTGATTAATTATTTCTTGTCTTCTCTATTAGAGTCATTACAGAAATTTTGGAGTTCAATATACACAGAAAATATTTGTAAGTTTTGATATCTGCAACTTTTATCTCAATTAGAGGCATATTGCAGCTTGTTAAGACTCACTTATGAGTTACTTGTTCACTACAAACAGCTCCAACCACATTTCTGCCTCATACTTAATTTAATAATAGCATTTTTACCGCGATGCCGTGTGACACCACATTTCCATTTGTATTATTGCGACAAAAAGAATGATATCAACGATATTGAATATTTAATTGAATTTGCATCTTACATTGAAAACAGCAAATGCTACGTCGTCAACAGAATGCATGGTTGAAACCTTTACTCTTACCTAATGATTTGAATAAAAATTAAGTCATTTTTCAAATTAACTTAATTGGCTTTTCTGTTTCAAGCATCTGATAACACACATATTAAAAACCGGCATCACCTCGCTGTTTGTGAGATTCTTCTGCTCACGGAGGTAACATAATAACAGCTATCACTTCATCTTGTAAAAGCAAAAGAGAAACTTGAAATTGAAAAGGAATGAAATTAATTGGAATCGACATTTGATCTACACGAAACGTCATGCTTCGCAGAGTAAATAGCCAAGCACGCCTGCACGGGTTCTGTCATGGTATCTCGGCAGTCTTAAAACAATGACTGGCTTTAGAGGCAGACGCTGGTGTTTCTTTAGCGCATCTGTACCTTATGCTTTTCATGTGATTGGTGCTGCCAGGGCATTTGACGTGGGTGATAAATTTCCACAAACATCGTGTGCAAGTTAGACATTCAGAATCAACCTTCTTGAGAAACGGAAATCCAATACCTTTTTAAATTTATCGTGCACTTTCATGTAAATTTTTTTTTTTTTTGAGACAGAGTCTCGCTTTGTTGCCCAGGCTAGAGTGAGTGCCGTGGCGTCAGCCTAGCTCACAGCAACCTCAAACTCCTGGGCTCAAGCAATCCTGCTGCCTCAGCCTCCCGAGTAGCTGGGACTACAGGCATGCGCCACCATGCCCGGCTAATTTTTTCTATATATATTTTTAGTTGGCCAATTAATTTCTTTCTATTTATAGTAGAGATGGGGTCTCGCTCTTGCTCAGGCTGCTTTCGAACTCCTGACCTCGAGCAATCCGCCCGCCTCAGCCTCCCAGAGTGCTAGGATTACTGGCGTGAGCCACCGGGCCCGACCATCATGTAAATTTTTTTTAGCTCATCATGGCCCAGAGCGTTTATCACAAACATGAGATTGCATTGCCAAAAGATGACACAAACAGAGCCACACTGTAAAGTATTTAATGATTCCGTCGTGGTGCAGCTCTCTGTACAAAGTCCTCGGCACTGCTCAGCCTCCGCGTCCTGCACAAATCTCCCTGCACCCGGCCTGTCCTTTCTGGGTATTCCCGCTGACCTTGCCGGCTGGTGGCCTCTGAGCGGCTTGTTGCATCTTTCTGGTCCCCGCTGTGACCACGCTGTGACCACGGCACAGCTGGTGGGTGCAGCCACCGGGCCACAGCGCTCCTCCCGCCAGACCCACTGAGACCGAAGGGTGCACCCTGCCAATATCTGGGAGCATTTTGTGTTATCCGGAGTTCGTCGTGTTGTTCTTGAAAGGGAAGTTTTAGTTACAGAGAAAAGAGGTGCAGCTCACTGCTGTCCGCCTTTAGACCCAACCGGGCGCAGGAGGCGTCGCCGGCGCGTGTGTTGGCGCGGTGGGGGCGGGGGTCTCGCGGTGGAGACGCGGGCACGGAGCACCGCGCGGCCAGGCCTCCCTCTCATCCACGGTCGCCCAGGCTCCCCGCGTCTCCGTGACTGTGAAATGGGTTTCTCTGATCCTGTCTTCGACAGCGTGGACCCCGCGAGGAAGGACGCGCATCTCAGGCGGGCTGTGTCCCCGCTCCGCGGGCTAGCTTGTGCAGGACGCGCAACGTTGCTCGCTTTCCCTTTGAATGGCTCCCTCTCGGAGGAAGAAGCCAGCATCCCAACCGCGGCGGGGCGCCCGGCCAGGCGGGCTTTGGCAGGTGTGTGGCGCTGGCCTCGTGGCACTCTGGGGTCAGGGCCTCTTCTTGCTTTGAAGCTGCTTTGTGCGTCTTTGGCCCACGGAGCCCCTTCCCGCCGGCCGTGACCCCGCCTCTCCCGGGAGCGTCCTCGCTCCCTGCCCGGAGCCACCAGCCCCTCGCCCTGTCCCCTCCAGGAGCTCTGGCTGCCCAGAGCCGCGTGGGCGTGAGTGAGTGCCGCTCCCGCCACGGCCAGCCCGCTGCGACGCTGGGAAACTGAGGCCCTGAAGGTGTGTGTGTGATGTAGGGTGTGTGTGGTGTATGTGCTGTGTGTGGTATGTAGTGCATGTGTACGCCTGTGGCGTGCCTATGTGTGTGTATGTGGCATGTGTGGTGGCTGTGTGGTGCATGTGGTATGTATGTGTGGTGTGTGATCCGTGTGTGATGTGTGTGGTGTGTATGTGTGTGGTGTGTGATGCGTGTGTGATGTGTGTGGTGTGTATGTGTGTGGTGTGTGATGCGTGTGTGATGTGCGTGGTGTGTGGTGTGTGTGTGGTGTGTGTGGTGCATGAGGTATGTATGTGTGGTGTGTGTGGTGCATGTGGTATGTCTGTGTGGTGTGTGTGGTGCGTGAGGTATGTATGTGTGGTGTGTGTGATGTCTGTGTGGTGTGTGTGGTGCGTGAGGTATGTCTGTGTGGTGTGTGTGGTGCATGTGGTATGTATGTGTGGTGTGTGTGGTGCATGTGGTATGTATGTGTGGTGTGTGTGATGTCTGTGTGGTGTGTGTGGTGCATGAGGTATGTATGTGTGGTGTGTGTGGTGCGTGTGTGATGTGTGTGTGTGGTGTGTGCTGCATGTGTGATGTGTGTGTGGTGTGTGCTGCATGTGGTATGTATGTGTGGCATGTGTGGTATGTATGTGTGGTGTGTGTGGTGCGTGTGTGATGTGTGTGGTGTGTGTGATGCGTGTGTGATGTGTGTATATGTGTGGTGTGTTGGGGTGTGTGTGTGAGAGAGACAAAAGTGGGGTGTTTGGAGCCACCCTGTCCCAGCCTCAGTTTCTCCGCATGTCGGGGAGTCCGCGTGAGCCTGAAGGTCAACCGTGCCCTCCTGGAGGCTGGCTCTGTGCCGGGTTGAGGCCCAGGGCTCTGCGTGTGTCATTCCCTCCTGGAACCCTTGGCACCAACATTCCTATTTTCGGGTCATCCGGTCCCGGTCTGTCTGCTCGAAGCCGTGTCTCTCGGCCAGGGGACTGTCACCCAGCGCTGCCTGCCTGGGGACAGCCGGCCCTGGGCGAGCCCTTTCCTCTCCAGCACGGCTCCGCGGCGGCCGCCCACTCGCCCTAGACGGTGGCCGGGGGAGGCCGGGCGGCTGGCTCTGCTGCAGAGGGGGCTTCTGCCAGGGCTCGCTGACTCTTCACTGCCATCGTCCTTTGTCTCTGTGGAGCCCAACTCAGGCTGTGCACACGCTCTCGTTCTCGAGTTTGTTAGATACCTTGGTGCTGTCGGCCGCTTTTCAGAACGTATACTTAGGCACTGCAGGCCCGGATCAGAGAGAAGACACCAGAACAGGCAGGGACCGGCCATAACGCAGCCTGCGTGACCTCACTCCTGGGGGCTCGGACTCCCGGGGCTGGCCGAGGGAATGGGTCCCATCCACACTGCGGAGGCGTTTTCTTTTCTTTTCTTTCTTTCTTTTTTTTTTTTTAAATTTTTTTTTGAGAAAGAGTCTCACTCTGTTGCCCGGGCTAGAGTGAGTGCCATGGCATCAGCCTAGCTCACAGCAACCTCAAACTCCTGGTCTCAAGCGATCCTTCTGCCTCAGCCTCCCGAGTAGCTGGGACTACAGGCATGCGCCACCATGCCCGGCTAATTTTTTCTATGTATTTTTAGTTGGCCAATTAATTCTCTTTCTATTTTTAGCAGAGATGGGGTCTTGCTTTTGCTCAGGCTGATTTCGAACTCCTGACCTTGAATGATCCTCCCGCCTCGGCCTCCCAGAGTGCTGGGATGACAGGCGTGAGCCACCGCGCCCGGCCTTCAGAGGCATTTTCTTAGGCGCTCTGCGGCTGCCACCAGCCTCCTCGTGCCAGGCTGTTCCCGCCCTGCTTCAGAAGCCTCCATACACGTTACAGCCGGGCCATGCACCACCATACAGCACTCGGAAGCCCAAATCTGAGCTCCATTCTGCGGCTTTAGCCTCTTCACGCCCTGGGCAAGTCTTTAAACCTGCCCGTGCCTCAGTTTCCTCAGTGCTAATAGCCAATTAATCCCTCCCTGCCTCCTCTCCAAACCTCGAAAGGATCTGGCAGGAGAACTGAGCGTTTCTCGGAGACCGGCGCTCTGTAAACCCAGGCTGTCATTACAATAAAACTCTCCCCTCTGCAGCAGGGACCCGGCTACGAGAGTTCGGCACGGCGTGGGCGACCCTTCAGCAGGACCCTGGGCCGGCAGGGGATGCTGGCTGCCCCGGGCTGGCCGGGCATGCTTCGGGGCCGGCACCAGGACTGTTTTGGCCTTGCCGTTTGCTTGCCGGGCACTCGGGCGTCTCTGCTCCTCCGCACGCCTGGCCCGCTTCCTCCCGGTTTCCCCTAGTCTGGGGAGATGGACTTGATAACTTCCCACCCTCACAGGAAAGGTGGTTTTGAGAAGCAGGTGGAGAGAATGACCCGTCTGCGGAGAGTCAGGACAGAGCTGCACCCAGAGCCTCCGTTTCCTGCGTCTCGCTGGGTCGTGTCACCGTCTGTGGCCCACCGTGGGCACCCGCGGCCCACCGCGGCGGGAGGCCCCACGCCCGCCTTCGAATTCTCTGCCTGGAGGCCTCAGAAAGACGTCCGAGTCAGGCATTGCACCCCGTGATGAGTGCTGGTTTCTTTGGGTGCACACACGCACACACGCACACATACACACACAGACTGTTCCAAATGATCTGGACCTTCTGTTCTCATTTGAAGGTCAATTTTTATCCTTGGCTTCATCAAAGAAGAAAAGGAAAGACAGAGAAAAAAGGCACCCAAATCCGCCTTCCACTTCTCCGGCAGGATGCTACTCTAGCCTGAGGGTTTCCCGGACCCCCTCCCTCTCTGCACGGCCCTTCTCCTGGCTGAATCCCTCTGGTCCCACGAGCGACCCGGCCCACCCCGTGTCCCCTGGGGCAGGAGGACGGCTCTCTCAGGCTCCCCTGCCATGTTCGCGCTTAACGTGTCTGTTTTCCTAGTCACGCAGTGATCAGTTCTCACTTTCTCCAGCCTGCTCACGAACTTCATGCAGGGAAGAGGTGCCCAGCTTCCTCTGGCTTCCAGCGGTTCCTGGTGGCTGCCGTGCACCTGGGGACCGGGGCCCAGCACACGACAGGAGCCCTGTTCCCCGCCACTGCTCCCAGCCCTCACCCAGCCTTCGTGACTCGCCTCTTCTTGGTGCTGGGACTCACCTGCCTCCTGCGCTGACCACCAGGCAACAAGAGTCGGCTGGACACCCCCACACGCGGCCGTGGGCGGGGCTCTGGGAGCTATTAATATAAGATGCCACTCCCAGAATTCACGGGCCCTTCCCTGCTGGGGCGCAGCGCCCGGCACGGGCCTGCACACGGCATGTGCTGGACGAGCGTTCCCAGGATGGACGGAGGCTTGTAGGAGCCACAGCAGAGGCCCTGGGACCTGCGCCCTGCCCGGTTGCGCTCTGAACACGGGCGCCCGGCCCCGCAGCTTCCGGCCGGCAGGATGCTGGCGGAGGGGGGGCCTCCCCCAGGGGGAAGGAGGAAATGGGAGCGATGCTGGGGGCTGCTGGGGCCCGAATCGAGCCCCCTGCCCCAAGTCCATACGCTCAGCCCTGCCCCAGCCCCCAAGACTGTCACTGCATTTGGAGATGGCCCTTCAGAGAGGCGATGAAGGCGCCATGAGGCTGTTAGGGCGGCCCCGACACACTCAGACTGGTGTCCTTGTACGAAGAGGAGCTGGGGACACAGACGCACAGAGGGACGGCACTGTGAGGACACAGGGAGGACACGCCGTCTGCGAGGCGAGGGGAGAGAGGCCCCAGGGGAACCGGCCCTCCGCACCCTGGTCCTGGACGTCCAGCCTGCAGGCCGTGGGAAATAGACTTCTGTGGTTTAAGCCCCCGGTCTGCTGCCGTTGTCGCCGGAGCCCCAGGACACGCCTGCGGGGACGGGCTGTGTGCCGCTTGGCAGGGCAGGGAGAGGGGAGGCCTCCTGGCGTCTGGCAGGCCTCACTTCTCTCCCGCAGAAACGACTTCCCTTCCACTTAGAAGCACCCGAGGCTCCTGCGAATGCCAGTGCGGGGTCTCGTCAGCCACTGCAGTCTCGGGGGTCCCCCGTCCCGCCACGCGCGCGTGTGGTTTTCACTCAAGACAGGCCAGAGCCCCCATGGAGGGCGCCCTTGCCCTCACAGGGCAGCTCCCCCACCTCCTGTCCCCCCCAGGCACGGCCCCAAACTCAGAGCCACACCGAGCACTCTCGCACTGGAAGCTGCCCTGGCCGCGGGGTGGGGACCCCCCAGGCGCCGGCTCCTGCCCGGCCCGTGGTGTCCGGGGCCACGTGCTGAGCCCGAGCCCCGGGCAGCCGGCCCTCCTCGCGGCTGGGCAGACCCACAAGGGCGCTTGGCAACAGTAAGTCATTAATCCGCACCTCCCTTGTGAGGTAAGCGTCTTATCCCCCGTCGCCCAGCAAGACCAGACAGGCGGGAGCCTGGTGCTCAGACAAGCCGGGGAGGGGCGCGGGGAGAGCTGCAGCCTGGAGTCTGGGGGCCTGCAGGGCGGTGGGGGGGAGGGACAATTGCTATGGGGGCCCAGGGCTCGACCCTGCACTGAAGGGTGCCCCAAACCCCGGGGACCCTGGCATCCCCCTGTGTGTGGGATGCTGTGCAGGGGACGTGGTGTTACGGGCAGCACCGGGCAGGGGTGGGGGGTGCAAGGACACAGAGACACAGAGCAGAGACTCCAGGGCTGGGGGCGCCCTGCTGGCCCCACCTTGCCTGGGGCACTTGCTTTTAAACGTGAGCCCAGATGACAAGTGCCAGAGTCCTGCAGCAATGGAGGACACCTCCAGGGAGAATAAGGTTTTCTGAAGCCAGGTGCCAATGTTCCCAAGATGGAGTGGCTCTGGCGTCCTCAGCATGTGTGGCCCCTGCTGGGGCGGGAGGGCAGGAGGGGCTTTGGCTGAGGATGTGTTCTTGTGGGGAACACCTGCTGGCTCATCCACTGCTCTGGCCGTCCCGGGATCATCCACCCAGAGGTCTGCCCCGGTGGCTGGCTCCGGTCTAGTACCGGACTGGGCGTCCAGGTCCCCAGCTGGTCATCTGGGTCCTGGGTCCCCACTGGGACAGTGCAGAGGGCGCTCAAGGGTCTCAGGAGCCCCCTCGCTTCCATCCCCACGCCAGCGGTCCAGTCTCCTGTGCTTCTGTTGGGGCTGCCCTGTCCCCCGACCCTCGGCGTTAGGCTCTGGGTCCTCTTGTAAGATACTGGGCTATAGGGACAATGGGCACCTTCCAGCTTCTGTTTACTGCTTGTCTGCTAACCGCAAGGCATTATGAGTACATTATGGGATGCAGAGGAGAAAGACAAAGAACTCGGAAACCGGAGTCTCTCAGCTAGGACCCGGAACAGGTTGGAGCCTATCAGGGGCAGGATGCAGTAAGAATCACTGTGGGGGCGGATGCATAACCAGCGTGTAAACAACTGGGTTATAAAAGGGCACTAGCACACAAAAAAGGGTCCCTGCCCGAAGAAGAGGCCACTGTGCTGGCACTCTGGGGGCTTGGACCCTAGCTCAAGCTAGACAACAAAACTCCTTTTGATAGTTACAGCATCGGTGACTCTGTCTCTCTGTCCTGCGGCCCTGTGGATCTGGAATATGACACTCTCAAGGCTCCTCCTGCCCCGACCGTGGCAGTCTCTGCAGAAGGTCTTTACTTGAGGAAAATAAAAATTAGGAGAACAAAAAATTGCATCTCATTTTCACTGACCTCTAAATGAAGTTTGAATTTTCTTCTGCTTTTGAATGTAAATAGCAACCCGCAGTAGGGCTGGCGGTCGCAGAAAGTGAAGTCTCGGAAATGTTCACGTTGCCTCTCAGGTGTTGCCGCCGCCTGGGAATGGCGCTCTTGCCCGCCGAGGAGCTTGGCAGGCCCCGCCGCCCGTCTTGCCATGAACCATGCTCAGGGAGCGGCTCGGATGCTGCTGCATCCAGCTTCGCTTTGTAAATTCTGATAGATGTATTTTAGCGCCATCGATGTACCTTAGGGTCCTACATGCTATTTTAAGACATAAATCTGAGCAGCACCCACGACACAGAAAAGCTCAGGAGCCCCGCTTTATAACAACGCCATCTCTGTCCCCTCACCTGCGGCCGCTTCCCGATGGGCTGGCCCTCCTGCCCCCAGGCCGCTGCCCGACCGCCCAGGGCCGTAACCCTCGTCTCTGCCCGGGGCCCTGCTCTGGCCAAACACGCTCACTGAGCGTCGCTCTTTACAGAAATGCCCCAGAAAGGAAGCTCTGTGCACTGCACCGCCCCATCTGATTCAACTGTCCCCAAGCAAAGGGAGTCCCACACAGACGGTGTCCAACGAATGCTTGCCTGTCAATCACTAATCAAGACCAGGGCGGGGTGGCCGTGCCCAGGGAGTCTCGTGGGCCTGGGTCCTGCCCTTCACTTTCGGGGTCCCCTCTGAGCCTCCTTCCCCTTCCCGAGCGGAGGCCGGGCCCCCGTTTCCTTGGCGCACAGGTGGTGCAGGGTGAGGTCATCCTTGGAGCTCCCTGGGGAGAGGACGGGAAGGGCTATTAGGGCCTTATCAGATCCTCTTCGCCGCTGGGGCGCTGGGCCAGCCCACACAGGAGCCGCAGGGGACGGTGGCAGCAGAGAGCACCCCTCTCCTTCTGAGGCCCAGATTCCGCCCAGCAGGCAGGGGGCCCCCCCAGAGATGCCCTGCCGGGGCTTTGAGGAGGGGCACCCTGTGCCTGGTCTACCCTGTTGTCTCCATCGCTGCTTCCCGACTCAGGTTGGCTCGGGAGCTCAGTCGTCCAGGGGTGTCCCCCCGGGAGGCCATGGAGTTCCCAGAGAAGAGCAAAGTGTCGCTGCCTGCAGATCTCCACCCCGGCCGCAGAAGGGCCGGTCCCTCACTGAACATCAGTGTCCCCACATGTGAGATGGGCCTTTCTGGTGGGGTCAGGAATGCAACGCGCATGGGAGCACCAGCGCTCGGCAGTGCTCAGGCTGCAGGCAGCTCCTCCCCTGGGCACAGAGGACCCGCTCCCTCCCCCCTGCCTCCCGTGAAGGTGGGCTGTTCCAGCGGGAGCTCGGACCCTCTGGGACTTGGGGTAACTGGCCCTTCCACACAGGGGCATGGGCTGATCTGGTACCTGCTCCCCGAGACGCCAGTGAGGTTGTAAACACACAGCCGCTGGCCCTGGAGCCCGGCCTTGGCTGTCTGGAGGCGCTGCAGTGAGAACAGCGGGCTCCCCCGCCCCGGAGGGGTTGGATCCTACCCACAGGCAGGGCCGGCCTGCTGCCAGGACACCCAGGCCTCCACGCTGCTCACCAAGGTCCAGCAGGAAGCACAGATGCCCCCGCCATTAGCACACCGGTCTGGAAGGAACCGTGTGGCCGGGCAGTCCCCGTGCTCCTGGAACCAAGGAAGGGCAGGGAGGGAGCCTCTCCGGGGGGCTGATGAGGATTCCAGAGGATCCGCTCAAAAGACGGGACGACTTGGGGCAGAGGCTTCCGCAGCTCAGCCCGCCCATGGCAGCCCCTGTCTGCCCAGCTGCCACCACCCAGTGGTCTCAGAGGCCATCTAGGGACAGAAAGAGCACCGGGGCCAGCAGCTTTTGCGCCCTGTGCTTGCCTGCTTTCTGCAGAGCACTCTGTCTCCCTTGGAGGACTCTGTGAAGATGCCGAATGGGCAGAAGGGGCCCCAAGTGCTCCCCTGGCCACCCCGGCCCTGCCTGAGCCCTCGGGGACTATTGGACGTCACAGGAGCAGTTTGAGGCCACCTCTCCAGCCCCGTGTCATTTGCACATGGGGAGACGGGGCCACGGGGGAGAGGACTTGTCTCAAGCAAATTCCCATCACATCCTGTGCCCGCCTCGGATGAGTCGGTTTAATCCCATGAACCCGCCGGCTGCTGCCCCTTCTAGGCAGTGGGCTTGGCGGGAAGGGCCCACGGCCCGGTCTCACGCTGTCTGCGGCTGCTCTCCCACCACGCAGCGGGCAGAGCTGACAACGCCGACCCTCTGCCCTGCATGGAGCCATTTTACTGACCCCTGCCAAGGACAGACAAGCCACAGGCTCAGGGGCGGGGTTGGTAGGGGGGAAAGAGCGGCTTGGGCTGGGGGTGCTCACGGCTCCTTGCTGGGTTGCACGTCTTCCGAGCCAAATGCGAGGCGGCTTTGGCAGTCCCCCTCTGGCAGCTCATCGTGCAGCACGGGCTCCTTGGGTCCTTGCGACCCGGACCCAGCACCTTTCCCGATGAGGCATCTTCACATCTGGACCTCGGGGGAGGCCCCAGAGCCCTTGGCCGCAGGGCAGTTACAGAGCAAGGGGCATTCATCTCTTGCCAGTGCCTCTCGTTTAGCACCTGCGGCTGCTTCCCCAGTATTTCCTAGACTCGTCTGACCCCGAGAAGGTTCAAGAAGTCAGGTAGTGGGAGTGTTCATGCTCCTGCAGATGGGGCCGCCCACGATTTAACTACCTACGCGCATCCTTGCTGGATTAATCAAAAACCCCCTGGTGGATAACGTCTCCCAGAGTGCGATGGTGTTTAGGGTCCCAGCTCCCTGGGGCACCCTCAGTTTCCCCTGTGAGCAGTTATACCCACCTTGGCCCCTGCGGATTCCAGAGAACGCATGCCAGCCCCTGTGCTGAGCACAGAGAAGTGAGCAGGGGACTTGGATGGCAGCGGGGGACCCCCGTTCATCACAAGAGCACCCACTCCCGGACATCTGCCCGTGCACCTGCCCGTGTGCCGCACAAGGGACCCTCCTCGGCTCGGCCCCGCCTTTGCGATCTCGTTAGCCTTGTCGGGTCCTTTGCACGACAAGCCGGGGCTGCTCACCCGGCCCCGTCAGCAGCAGCAGGTCAGGTGCAGTCCTGCCCCGCACGCCGGGCACAGCCAGAGAACTCGGCCTGCAGGGACCCGGAGAGACGGCCAGGAGAACGCGGTGCTCCCAGGGGACAGAGACGGCAGGTGTGACGGGCAGTTCGCTGTGCCGCTGGCCCAGACCGCGCCCCCGTTATCGGCCCAGACACTGACCTAGAGCAGCTGTGATGGCATTTCAGACGTGGGATGGGAGTCCGTAATCAGTCTGCCTTCAGGGGCGCTGCCTTGGATGAACTGAGTGGGCCTCATTCCATGTTTTGAGAGGCCGAACTGCAGAGAGGGGGCTTCCCTGGAGGAGAGACTCCACCGGGATCACCAGGCCCGGAGCTCCGGCAGCCCTTCCCGCCCGCCCCGCCGGCCCCGCCATCACACACGCCAGCGCCTTGCAACGACTCTCCACGTCATCGCCTACGGACTCTGCGTCTCCGGTCGAAACATGACTGAGACAGCGGCTGATGTGACCGTTACGTAACCTTTACAGTCAGAAGATACCGAGGGTGAGCGACTGTCGGCCAACCCAGCGGACAGTCACAGTCCTTCGCCCAGTTTCCAGACCTTGCAGGACCTTGTGGCCTGAAGGAGGGACAAGTCCCTCGAGGAGATCCCTGCCACCCACAGCGATGACAAGCAGGCCCCCCTGAGGTGTGTTCAGGTGACCACTGGGAAAAGGCGATTAGCCACATAGTTTGAGGGCTACTGGGTCTAGGTTTGAGCACACCCTGCCATCTGGAGAGCCACGGTGGCTTCACGGCCCCTGTTGGGGTCAGGGTGTGCGGGGTCAAGCAGTGCACAGAACTTTCCAGACCCAGGCTCACCTCACAAGGTAGGGCCACTGGTTCCAGACCCACCCAGTGGTCGTTACTCAGGTCCCGGAATGTAGAACTAAGATGGGTACACTGGACCGTGGGTGGAACCTTCCCACTGATTCCTTGCCCCGTGGAGCAAGAGCTATTATTGCAGCAGGGACAGCCAAGTGTGACCTTTGAAACTATCTCCTACTGCTGCTTTCTGTTTTTTGAGACACAGTCTCACTCCATTGCCTTGAGTGGTGCGGTGGCGTCAGCCTAGCTCACGGCAAGCTCAAACTCCTGGGCTCAAGAGATCCTCCCGCCTCGGCCCCCCAGAGTGCTGGGATTGCAGGTGTGAGCCACCGCGCCCGGCCTCACCTACTGCTTTTGAGATGCCAAACTAACATCATAACCCGGGAGACAGCAGAGATTGGAGATGCCATCCCAGAGGCGAGGCTGACCTCCAGCGAAGACACCAGGTCCAGCACAGTGACCGCAGCTGGAGGAGGCTCTGTCATGTTCACAGCGCTCCCCGCATGGTGACAGCCACCTCCCCTGCAGCCTTTAAAGCTTTGAGGGTGGAGCCATGTGGCTTCAATGCCCGACGAAAGGAGGGTCAGGAGCGGATTGCCGTCACGCAGGATGGCCGGCAGTACGCGAGCACGGTCTTGCCCCAGGGCCCTGTTAATTCTCCCGCTCTGTCACAGTGTGGCTGGCAGTGAGTGACCCGGACCATCCGGACCGCCTCAGAACGTCACAGCGTCCACCGTGTAAACACTACGCAGACCTAAGAGCACGAAGTGACAAGTCCTGTCCTGGGCAGCCTTGGCCAGACACAAGCATTCCGAAGGGCAGGGAGAAGCCTGCACATTGGTGGCTCTCTTCGAGTGTCTGGGACATGTCAGCACGTGCCCTCCAAAGCAGAGCTCAGGCTGTTGCACCTTGTACCTCCTGCCATTAAGAAGAGAGCGTGATACTCGGAAGGCCTTCGGGGTTTTGGAGGCAGAGAGTTCTGCGCCCTGGGAACGCGGCCGGCCCGAGTGGAGGGCTGTCGGCTGTGAGCAGCCGCCGAGCAGGGCAGTCGCTGCAGCAGGTGGGGCCTGGGCACCAGGTGTCCTGTTGCACCTGTCCGGTGGCTTAGGCCGTATGACATGCAGATTCCTCGTTACTAGGGGTGTAAGAGCCAGAGGAAGATGTCAGGTGGAGCCTCCAGCCCAACCCAAGGGGCAAGTCACCGGCAGAGCCCTAGAGTCCCGCAGCAGGGCCACTCCAGCACACACCGTTGGAAAGGCCGGTGGGGAAAGGCTTCCTCAGGACCCTGCCGGGCCTCAGGAGAAACAGAGCGGCTGCCGTGGGGCGCGTGCGCGCAGTGGAGCAGCAGTGCCACGGAGTGCTGTTCAGCCACGGCAGGAGCGACCTGCTGACGCCTGCCACAGCAGGACGAACCTGGAGACACCGTGCCGGGTGAAGGGGCCAGACCCAAAGCCACGCGCCGCGTGACTCTATTTGCACGGACTGCCCAGAATAGGCTGGTTCCCAGGGGTGGAGAGTAGAGCAGTGGCTCCCAGCGCCCAGGGAAGGAATGGTGGCATTGGGAGGTGGTGGCATTGGGGAGTGCAGGGCGTTATTTTGAGGTCATGAAAGTGTTCTAAAGCTGGCTGTGGCAATGGTTGCACAACTCTGTGAATACACTAAAAATTGCACACTCCAAACAAGTGAATTGTATGGCGTGTGGATTATAGCTCAATAAAACTGTTCTTCAGAAATCCTTTTAAATAAAACGCACCCCCCCCAATGTACTAATAGGTGCTGATGCCTTGCATCAAATACAGATGTCCCCGTTCTTGGCCTGCTCCTGCTCAGCTCTGAGCTCTGGCGGGGGTGGGGGCTGACTCCCCAGGTGGGTCTCTGGGACCCCTGCTTGGATCTCCTGCCACGTCTCGTTGGAACCTTTGCTCTCCGGCTTGAGTTGGGCTCTGTCTCCTTCTACCCTGGCTCAAGATCTGGAAGAAATAGATTCTCACCCTGGCTGCTGTTGGTTGGCTTTGTGATTTTAGGTAAGTTGTTCCACCTCTCTGGTCTCCCCTCTCTCTCTTTATCCACAAAGAGAGAGCGCTCTAGGTCTATGAAGGTCATCAGGTTCGATTTTAAGGCTTTCACCATTTATAAATTTGTGCTTTGCATTTGGGTCCCTTAGGAAATAATGAGAAAGTGTTATAAAAATTTCATCTAGCTTTGCTTCTAGAATTACTGTTTTAGAAATTAATAAGATACGTACCCGCTCCTGTTTCTCAAATTTGAGCTGCTGAGAGTGATTTTCAATGACTGTGTTCAGAGAATGAGCCACTCCCCGCAGCCGCCGCAGCCAGGAGGACGTTCGCCCTGGTGGAGGAGGGGACGGCACCGGTGGGCAGAGCGCGCCCAGACCCCTGCCCAGGACCCAAGCCGGCGGGGCCTCCCGGACACAGCCTTCCCCTCCGCCTCCATCCCTTGGCTGCAAACCAGACAGAGCTCAGAGAGGGAAAGGAGAAGACAAATGTGATGTTGTTGTAAAGGATCCGGAGACGAACGTGGAACAATCTCTCTTCACCCCTGGCTGCGTTTCAGAAATGCGGCCAGCAGTCCGCGAGGCGGGTGCCTGGGAAGACCAGAGCCCAGTTTCTTTTTCATTGTCAAAGGACAGCTTCTTGCAAGGCAGACTCCAAACCTGTCCCTTCCGGTAATGTGGCAGGAATTACATAGAACGAGGAAGGGACACACTCTGTGTGCCGCAGACCCGGCAGCTCTGCTAGCTCCTCTGCAAACATTAGCTCCAAAGTTATCGATATCTCCTGGCGACCAGCCTCAGCCTCACAGAGTCCATGACGAAGTCTAGGACGCGCAGGGAACCCGGCTGGAGGAGGGTGCCGGGCAGGACCGGCAACAGAACTTGCAGAGCCCAGCGCAAGACGAAAACGCAGCGTCCCCTGTTAGAAAAGTATCAGTACGAAGGCTAGCAAGACATGGGCGCAGAGCTGTGAACTGGGCACAGGCCCGCCTGAGCTCCAGACGCCGCAGGTGTGCCTCGGCGGCAGCTCGTAGGGGGACAGAACGGAGGAAGAGTGCGCTTGTGCTTTGCCTGCACCGTGGAGATGTGTGTGTGTGTGTGTGTGTGTGTGTGCAGGTGAACAGCCGCACCAAGGAAAGGCACCGTCCTCCAAACCGCCTCTGTCCTGGGCTCCCAGGTGCCCTGGGCCCTGCGCGGGAGGATTAGGGTTAGGGTTAGGGCTAGGGTTAGCCCACAGACCCCGGCTCACGGGAAGCCGGCTGGGTTACACGTGGGCCTGGGCCAGCTTGGCCTCCCTGCTTGGCCTCCCCGGGATGGCAGGTGTCGGACAGCCTGGTAAGGACAGGGGCGAGGAGACAGCGGAGGCCCGGCGACATGTCCCTGCAAGGGGAACCAGATCCCGCCAAGCCTGCAGGCCCCTCCAAGCTGCCCTGCTCGCCTTTCTGTGCTCGTCCTCACACGGCCCGCGAGTCCGGAGGGGCTGTGTCCTCCACTTCACCAAACCGAGTTGGGAGCAGGCGAGTCACCTACTCAAGGTCGAACGGACAGTGGGGGACCACGTGGGGATCGGATGCGGATTTTGGACTCCACGCAAGTACCTTCCATCCTCCAAGCGCTGGATGATGAAAATAGCCTCTTTATTTATTTTTTTTTTTGAGACAGAGTCTCGCTCTGTTGCCCGGGCTAGAGTGAGTGCCGTGGCGTCAGCCTAGCTCACAGCAACCTCAAACTCCTGGGCTCCAGCGATCCTCCTGCCTCAGCCTCCCGAGTAGCTGGGACTACAGGCATGTACCACCGTGCCCGGCTAATTTTTTCTATATATTTTTAGTTGGCCAATTCATTTCTTTCTATTTTTAGTAGAGACATGGTCTTGCTCTTACTAAGAGCTGGAACTCCTTACTCAGAGCTCAAACTCCTGACCTTGAGTGATCCTCCTGCCTCGGCCTCCCAGAGTGCTAGGATTACAAGTGTGAGTCACCACTCCCGGCCAATAGCCTCTTGTAAATTCTATAATCAGGAGCTTTAAAATGCTACGTCAATTGTGGCCAGTAGAGCTCATGCCCCGTGTACCCCGTGTACGTGGGCAAAGCTCTAGGTCCGGCCTCGTTGGCGTCTGAGCCGGGCTGTCCCCTCTGGGAGCCTCGGGGAGGGAGTGAGGTGACCTTGAATTCAAACTTTTTCTTTTCTAAAAAATTTTATGATTGATCTGTTAAAGCTCAATCTGGTTTTGTTGTTGCATACAATTAAGATTTAACAAACTATAAATGACTCTGTACAACATTAGGATCGTGCTATAATAATTTTTTTACATACTGTGAACATTTTTCCTCATTAAATATTTTTCTGCATCATGTTTTAATGGCAGCAAAATGTTTTATTCTATGGGTTTACCTTTTCTTAATTACTTAGTGTCCGATTGGTGGTGGTGGTCTTCAATTGTTTATAATTTTTAATTTTATCGTGAAATCATCCTTATTGGACAATTCTGGAATGAGGTCCTTTCCCTTGGGAATTTTGAAAAACAAAGACATTTTTTAAAAGAAGTCGCTATTTCGCCGGAACGAGATATCAGATTACATAATAGTTGCAAGTCCCTTAAATGACTAATTCTGATACAGGCTTGGTCTTGCCGAGCTATGCTGAGTTCCCACTCGTACTTTGGGAGCACTTTTGGTCTCAGGAGGGACAGGGAAGCCCTGGTGCTGAGGGTCTCTCTCCTCGGCTCGGGGTCTGCTCTCTGCCCCCTCTGCTTCTCCTGGTGCCCGGCTGGCCACGCGCCGTCTTGACCAATGTACAACGCTCTTCCTGCCAACGGCTGCTCTGCCTTGTCTCTTGGCTTCGCATATCCATGGAGGCCTCCCCCTACCCCGGGGTCGGTCTGCTTTGGGTTTTCAGCCCCCTGACCTTACAGTCAACGTGACCTGGGTGTTGTAAGTGTGGAGCCAGACAAAGCTCTGGGACCATGCAGGGCCCGGGGGGAGGCCATTCTGACACCCGCCCACACTGTGGCCCTCCTGGTGGGCTGTGGTCCAAGCTGGAGGCCCCAGCTCCAGCTAGAGGAAGTCAGAAAAGGACCCAGCTCGGTGGCTCACACCTATAATCCTAGCACTCAGGGAGACCGAGGGGAGAGGATCGCTTTAGCTCAGGAGGTCGAGACCAGCCTGAGCAACAGTGACACCCCATCTCTACTAAAAATAGGAAAAGCCAGCTGAGTGTGGTGGCACATGGCTATAGTCCCAGCTACTGGGGAGGCTGAGGCAGGGGGAACCATTGAGCCCAGGAGTTTGAGTTTGCTGTGAGCTAGGCTGAGGCCACAGCACTCAAGCCCGGACAACAGAGCGAGACTCTGTATCAACAACAACAAAAAAGAAGTCAAGAAAGGAGAGGACAGGTCCCCACCCCCGAGGGACCTCTGTAGACACTGCCCATTCCATGCACACTATACCTGGTGCCGACCTCAGTCACAGGAGCAGGGGGGTGCAGGCTCCATCTGGCAGAGCTGGGGCGCGAGGAGAGAGCAGAGGGTGTGGGGCCCACGCTTTGCCGTGCCGGCTGTCATTGTGAGCCCTAAAAAGGGGCTCAACATGGCTGCCTGTGTGTCGGCAGAGACAGACCTGTGTCCCAGACAAAAGTACAAAGTTAATAAGCAATTTCAGTCCCCTTGGAGGGGAGCCCCAGTCTGCCTGGGAAGGTAAAATTATTTTCTTGGTGGCCCAGAATCTTTTAAAACTAGGAATGCTTAGAATTCAATATCAAAACGAAGGAGGAAATCTAACCACAAATATTAGTATGGGGGGATTAAGAGTAGCATAAAAATCGTGGGTGTGCCTGGTGTTTGAAGTGTTTGAAATATCGAGGGAATCTGGCCCGTCATCTCAACTGTCGGGTTAGCCTTGGGGTCTGGGGTTAAACTGTGTCCGTGAGTGATTGTTTTCAGCCCGAGACTTTGCGCGGAGAAGTGGAAGAGCATTTTACTGAGTCTGTGCACAAATATCTGGGTCGCTTGATTTTCACCCGTTCAAACTCTGTTCGTCAGACTTACACAGAGCGACCTCGGCGCCTGAGATGCTGTTGCTTCCCGGAACCGTTCAAAGTAATCCGGAAGGGCAGCAGTAAGTTTGCACACGCAGCTTGCCGTGTTTAAGGGAGTCCGATCTGTTAGGTCTGTCAGTGTGACTGATTCCGGCAGGGAGTCCGGCGGCTCGAATCCATGCGTTCAAACAGTGATTGCATTCATTCCCCCTGAAAGTGATATTACAGTTTCCTGGGTGGACAAATAAAACGAGTCAGTCTGTAGGGTGGACGTCAAAACCTAAGAAAAACTGGATGCTGAAATGTGAAACAGTGCATCATTTGACATTAATCTAAAATGAAGAAACTACAAATGGTCTTTTTGGTCACAAAAGTTGCTCTCACGGACACCAAGAGTCTCACACTGACAGTTCTGTTTTCCCGCCTCTGCCCACGAGAAAGGTCACCCACCGACCCCTCCTCCCCACGCCCCTCACGGCCCCCGCCCGCCCTCTCCGCTGCCGGACGCCGGGGATCGGTGGCTGCCCCGTGGCTCTGAGTGGAGCACGTGGCTCCTAGCCGAACCCCTTGGAGACGGGTCTATGAGAAACGGAGCCTTTTCCTCCGATTCTGGCCAGTCCGGACACGCCTAGCCCTACCTGAAAGTCTGGGCAGTTGGAGAAATGCGTGGTGGCCCTGATAAGGAAAACCCCCATCTGTCACTTGGTGCCTCAGGCACGGGGAGACCTGTGCCTCTGGTCTGCCGGTCACTGAAGACCCACACCAGCATGGTACTAGCCTGTTCCCGGGCCCATCAGCTCCCTACTACCTGGCCCATCCACTACCCTACTACCTGGCCCATCAGCTCCCTACTACCTGGCCCATCAGCTCCCTACTACCTGGCCCATCCACTACCCTACTACCTGGCCCATCAGCTCCCTACTACCTGGCCCATCCACTACCCTACTACCTGGCCCATCAGCTACCCTACTACCTGGCCCATCAGCTACCCTACTACCTGGCCCATCGGCTCCCTACTACCTGGCCCATCCACTACCCTACTACCTGGCCCATCAGCTACCCTACTACCTGGCCCATCCACTACCCTACTACCTGGCCCATCAGCTACCCTACTACCTGGCCCATCGGCTCCCTACTACCTGGCCCATCCACTACCCTACTACCTGGCCCATCAGCTCCCTACTACCTGGCCCATCCACTACCCTACTACCTGGCCCATTAGCTCCCTACTACCTGGCCCATCCACTACCCTACTACCTGGCCCATCGGCTCCCTACTACCTGGCCCATCCACTACCCTACTACCTGGCCCATCCACTACCCTACTACCTGGCCCATCCACTACCCTACTACCTGGCCCATCCACTACCCTACTACCTGGCCCATCAGCAGAACACTAAATCTGTTACCTGACGCATCAACTAACCTACACCTGATGCCCCACCCCTCGGACCACCCCAGCTTAATAAAAATGGGAAAAACCGGGTAGAAGGTGCTTAGAATTTGGTGGCGAGGCCCCTCTGCCAGAGAATAACCTTTGATTCTCCGACTCTCTGTGTGCCGCTCGGTTTGTCCTCAGGTCCACAGGCTGCGACAGCCCCTGTGCTCTGGGGGCCCCCAGGCTGTGGGAGGTGGCGCGTTATTGAGGGGCCTAAGCCCCGGGAGTTCAGAGCAGGGCCGGGCCTCACCTGGGCACCTCCCCGCAGAATTAGCTGTTAAAAAAAAAATCCATGTTAGTGGTAAAGATGATACGGTTATTAAAACTCAGGGAGGTTTACTGCTAACTAACCAACCAACTCTGGTGTTTTTCACTAAACCTGGTATTTCCCTGATATCACGAGCGATTTTTAGAACTGGGGAACTGTCTGCATTTGTGTCAAAGAAAATTCCGAGACAAGTAAGATTTCCGTGAACGCGCATGCTGCCTTCCTCGTCTCCCCGTGACTCGGGGACATGCCGGCCAGCCTCCAGGGTACGGCTGTCGCTGGGAATGTCGCGTTCCCGCCGATGCTATCTGAGCATTCGAGCGGCCACGGCACGATGAGGATCAATGAGGGTACTGTGCGGCGCGGGCTTTCTCGGAACCCAGCGATGAGACCGGGATAAGCGCCCGGCTGCCCCGAGGGCCTTACAGGGCCGCGTCCTCTTGCCCTTTGCTGGTTTCTCCGGCCGCCCCCGCCCTTCCGCCTGCAGGGTGACCACAGGATGATTCTTCCTCTTGTGCATTTTATTGCTTCTGCTGAAAAGGCAGATTCAACAAAAGCCCAAGTCCTGCTCTGGTACCCCAAATGTTAGCGCCCACCGTTAGCGAGGGCGGCCCCAAGAGGAGCCCCCAGACAGGAGCCTGGCCCTGCCCCAGAACCCAAAGACCCAGCTCCAGTATCTGGGGGCGCTAAGGGGGCTGGGATCTTCCCTGTCGCCAGTCTCCGGATGATCTCTGGAAGTGACGAACACAACACAAGGGAAAGTGCGTGAAACTGCGTTGCAGGCAGGGTGATGGAGGTGCGTCCCCCAGCTCGGGCCCATCTCTGCCGGAAGACCATTGCTTTTGGGTTAAGCGTTGCTTTCTCCTTGAGGCAAATCCTCCTTCGATGGGCAAATCCTGACGCCGAGTGAGGAGGGCCTTGGAAAGGCGCTGGCTGGACCCAGCGCTGGGGGCTCCGTGCGAGAGACCAGAGCTTGTGTCTGAGCCGGCCATGCGACCCCGGCCAGGGTTAAATGACCCCTGCTGGGTTTCTTTCTGTACCGAGTGGCAGCAACAACCCATACGAACAGGTCAGTGCTCAGCCGTGCTGGAGGCACTGGCCACCTTCTCCTTGTCTCGGGGTGGAGCACTGTCTAGCGAGCCCACCAGGGGCTACAGACTCTAGTTACCTCGTAGCGCGGGGCCTTTTGTCCTCCACTGGGTGGGCACTTGGCGTCTCTGCCAGTGTTCATATTAACTTATAGAAACCTGATCTGGATGCACACGATCCCCTCCGATGGCGACATGCTTGAATTTTGTCCTGTAGAGCTGCCAATGACTTACCCGCCTGCAGATTATCGTCCATTCGGCAGGACGGTTTTGCTGCACGGTACAGCCCGCCGTAGCCTGGCAATATCTCTCCAGCACGCCTCTGTCCCGGCCCTCGGCCTTTCATTCCTGCTCTTTTGGAACCGGCTTTACCACCACGCCGCTTCCGTACTGAAATCAGCCGCCGTTTATAGATGCTCCCTTTCCGCAGGAGCCGTTTATAGACGCTCCCTTTCCGCAGGAGCCATACCTTTCACCTTTCAGAAATTCTCTCTCTGGCCGGGCGTGGTGGCTCACACCTGTAATCCTAGCACTCTGGGAGGCCGAGGAGGGAGGATTGCTCGAGTTCGGGAGTTCGAAACCAGCCTGAGCGAGACCCTGTCTCTACTAAAAATAGAAAGAAATGAATTGACCAACTAAAAATATATATAGAAAAAATTAGCCGGGCATGGTGGCGCATGCCTGTAGTCCCAGCTACTTGGGAGGCTGAGGCAGGAGGATCGCTTGAGTCCAGGAGTTTGAGGTTGCTGTGAGCTAGGCTGACGCCACGGCACTCACTCTAGCCTGGGCAACATAGTGAGACTCTGTCTCAAAAAAAAGAAAAAAAAAGAAATTCTCTCTCTGTCCTCTTCTCATTCTTCCGGGTCCTTCTCATCCCTGCCGCTTCTCTCGCACCCTCTCTCACCTGCGCCCACTTCCCAGCAAATTCATCCAGTCTCAGAACTTTCCGTGTCCAAATGCCGACGGCAGATTCTCAGCCTGCGGAGCTCGGCGGCTCTCCCCAGAGCTCTCCAGCTCTGCGGCCCCGCGCCTCCTGGGCTCCCGGGTCCAACCCCTCTAGCCACACTCCTGGCGCTTGCTTCTTCCCCAGCTCAGCCCGTGGCAAGGCCGTCCCTCCAGGTGTTCCCACTGAGGTCCGGTCCGATGCGGAGCACCACCAACCCGGAGCAGCACAGCCGAAAGCGGCGCTCGTCCTGTCTGCCCGGTCACTCTGCCGCCTGACTCTGGCCTTTCGCCGTTCGGCTTCCTTGAACACCACGAGCGTGATTCGGCCCCGGGCAGGACGCTGTCCCTGGAAGCTCATGTCCGGCTGTCGGGGAATCCTGCTTGTTCCGCCTTCGATCTAGAACCAGCCCAGGTGCCTCTCGCTCTGCCCAATGCCCGCCCTGGGCCATGTCCCGTCGCTGTCTCACTGTGTCCCCGTCACAGCCCCGCCTGGCCTCCCATGCGGGCCCTTTCACAGGGAGTATGCACCTGGTTATGTCTCTGCTCAAGGCCACTTCTCCGTAGTTTCCAGTTTCACACAAAGCACAAGCCAGAGTCCTTTCCACAGCCTGCAAAGCCCACCGTCCTGCAAGCATGCGGATTCCTGGAGCCCCTCCCCACGTGGCCCTGGTGCAGCAGGTTTGGGTGAGCCCGACCCTCTGCATTTCCGCCAGGTCCCGGGTGAAGCTGCTGCTTCCGGCATCTGTGCTCCTGTGTGGTTGTCTGTTATACCTGTGGCCCCTGTGAGCTGCACCTGCTACATTCTTGCCCTTGCATGCACCCTCCCGGCTGGCCCGGGACTCACTGTAATCATCAGAACGTGGTGGCAGTGTGCCACTTGGTGGCCTGAGCCTTAGGAAGACTTGGCAGCCTCCACTTTTGCACTCTTGGAAGGCCTGAGCCACCACGTAAGAAGGCCAGACACCCCCCTGATGAGAGTTTAATGGGGAGAACTACACACCACACAAGGGAGGGAGACCCTGAGACTACGCAGAGAGAGAGACAGAATCCCAGTCATCCCAGCACCCGTTTCTGGCCAGCCCCAGGAGACAGCCCAGCTAACTGCAGCCACTAGAAGGGCCAAGACCAGCAGAAGAGGTGCCCAGCTGAGCCCAGCCCAGATTGTACACTCATGAGGAAATAAAATGGGTTGTTTTCAGCTGTGCAGTTTGGGGTGGTTTGTCACCCCTGCTTCCTCTCTGACCTCAGTACCTGCTGCTGGGCCCCCCAGTCTGTTTCTCAAACGTCCTTTAGTGTTCTCAAACTCCGCCAGCACGATCCTACTTCGGACTTTTGCACTTGCTTGTCTCCCCGCCTGACTTTCTCTTCCTCCAACTACCTGCGTGGGGTGCTCCCTCACCTCTTAGGTCTCTGCTCAAATCTCACCTGAATGCCTGTCAATGGGGTAAAAATGCCAAACTCTGTAAAATAAATTAAAAACGATTTATTCTGAGCTGAATTTGAGGACCATGACCCAGAGCCATGCCCAAGAAGCCTTGAGCAGGTGGACTCACTGTGGCTGGGTTACAGTTCGGTTTTATACATTTCGGGGAGACAGGGGTTACAAGTAAAATCATAAATCAATACGTGGGAGGCATACATTGGTTTGGCCCAAAAGAGTGGGCCATCTCGAAGCGGGGGCGCTTACAGGTTATAGGTAGGTTTAAAGATTCTTTGGCTTGTAATTGGTTAAAGACATGAAGCTTTGACTGAAGGCTTGGAATGTTTTAACATAGGAGCTGTGTATCAGAGAGGAGCCACTGGACATGTATGTGTTGTGTCAATTGAGGACCTGCAGGTATGTCTTGCAGACCCTTAGATCTGTTAATGGGTTACAAAGGATGTCCCCAGGAAGGGAGGGGGCATGATGAGGCCTGTCTGACCTCCTTCCTCCTGGCAGGCAATTGAGTTTTAGGATATTCCTTTGACCACCAAGGGGTCCATAGTCAGTTGGTGGTGGTGGTGGGGGGAGCCTTAAGATTTTATTTTAGTTCACATGCCCAAGTTAAAGTTGTGCCCCTCCCAAACAACTGCTCTCCCCTTCTCAGCTTCATCTTTCCCAAAGGACTTATCGCCACCTGACGCACCCCAGATTCACTGTGTGTGTGTGTGTCGGTCTCCCCCTACGAGCTTGTGAGCTCCCCAGGCGGGGCCTCCCCCAGGGGCTGGAGTGTGCAGGGCACATTGCAGGCACTCAGCAAAACATATTTTAGGAAGGAAAGAAGGAGGGAGAGAGGAGGGAAGGCAGAAAGGAGGGAAGGAAAGAAGGGGAGGGAGAGAGGCAGGGAGATGAGAGGGGGAGGGAGGAAGGAGGGAAGGAGAAGGGAGGGAGGCCAGCCCACCTCAGGAGAGGGCTGTTACATGAAACACCGGGCAGGCTGTCCAGCACATCGCGGAGGACCCATAAAGTAAAGCTCCCCTTCCACGGTCTGCTCTGTAACGAGCCAGGCAGGCAGGCAGAGTCATCACCGGATGGGCGGAAGGATAGATGGATGGATGGGTAGATATTAACATAATGGATGAATGAATGGATGGGCGGGTGGATGGGTGGATGATGGATGGATGGGTGGATGGACGGGTGAACAACCCTCCCCTCTCTGGCTTGAGGTCTGGGTTTGCTGCACCCAGCATCCCTGCCGGCCCCGGTTGTGTGAGGCTCCCTCCCCGTAGCGGTGGAGCGTGGGATGGTGGGGTCTTAGCTGGGAGGGAAAGTGTGGCAGTAACTCTCAGGGGAGGCACGGATGAGAAAGGGATTGTGGGGAGGGGTGGAAAAGGATGGACAAAAGTGAGGTAGAGAAGGGGAGAGGAAGAGGCAACAGAGAAAGTGGGTAAAGTAAACTGAGTCCAGCTGCTTTGAAGGTTTCCCCAGTTGCAGGCCCAATTAATTCTAATAACACCTTGTAGCTCCTGGCGCCTTTCTCCCGGGAGCTCAAAGCCTTTTATGGACACTGTGGAGCTGCGGGACATTCCATCGAGGGCAGAGGGAGATACGCTATTATCATCACTGTTTAACAGGTGAGGGATGAGACCCAGAGAGGCAGAGGGGATTGCCCAAGGTCACAGGCATCTGGAGCAGAGACGGAGGGCAGGGGGCAAGGAGCTGGCAGCAGGGGAAGCGTCCCCTCCCCTGAGCACCCGCCCCTCAGGCCTGGTGAGTTGTGTATCTGCCCTACCCAAGTTCTCAGAGAGCCTCACCATGAATTCACAGGAATTATTAGCAGCAAGTCACCGGTTCTCATGATACACTGTGAGATCACCGCTGTAACCAGCTCATTTTCAAACTGGGGATCCCTGGCCGGGGTGAGCCACGTGACTCCTGTAAGCCAGTCCGTGTGTCAGGCTGGACTGGGAGAGGGTGCATTTCGGCATGTGGAGGCCAGGGGCTATCCTTGGGCTCAGGGGCTGGTGTCTGCCCCTGCCGGCATGGCAAAAGAAAGCAAAAGTCAGTCCCTGCAGCCCCTTGGAGGATGTCCCCCTCTGCCGTCACCACTGGGGCTTCAAACCACTCCACTGCTCAGGGCCTCAGTCCGTATCCCGTCCCTCCCGCTGCTGGGTGGGCCTCCCCATTCCCAGCCTGCTCCCCCACATCCTTCCCTGGGTGGATGCTGGGCTGAGATCCCGTTGTCAGCAGGGTCCCAGGCTGAGGATTCTGCAGGTCAGGATGGGGGCGCAGGTTGGCGTTCCTCAGGCCTGAGTCACAGAGGTAAACTGTCACATAAAGCCAAACCACCGCCTCCAATGAAAAAAAAAAAAACAATTCTCAACACAGCACCCAAGAATATACCTGAAAGGGCATGATTTCTTGGCTTCCTGGGCTGCAGAATTACCCTTTGTACCTTTACTGAAATGAGAAAAATGCAGAGCATTCTTGATCTGCTGTGGCCCCAGGGGAAGTCCTGTGGAGACTGGCTGGGGTGGAGCCGCTAATCACCCTGCCTGGGGCACCTGCATGTTCCCAGGAATGGTTCCCAGGCTTCTGGAGCAAGGGGGGGCTGCACGTGGGGGAGGGTGGGGGTGCAGGGAGACAGGCCTGAGGGAACGAAGGCAGAGGAGCGGCTCCCCGGCTGCTCCATGCTCATGGCATCACATGGCATCATGGCTCAGCACCATGGCTGAGCACGGTGCTCAGAAAGCACACTGTCTGCTTCCCCAGTGCACCAGGGGCTCCACGGGGCAGGACTTTGGTCGCGAAAGCCTCTGCAGCTCCAGGGATAAGCACGGCTCCTGGCATGTCAGCAGGTGCATGACACTTTTCTGTGAGATGGACAGACAAAGGATGGTGGGTGGATGCACAGATGGTGGATGGATAGAGAATGGATGGTGGATGGGTGGATGGATGAATGGGTGGATAGACAGACAGACAATGGATAAATGATGGATGGACAGATGGATGGACCAAGAGAAACATGGACTAGTGATGGTTAAATGGATGTACAGATGGATGATAGATGAGGGGATGAATGGTGAATGGATGGAGGATGGAAGGATGGATGAACAGATGATGGATGAGTGATGGATGGATGTACAGATGAACAATGGATGATGGGTGGATGGGTGGGTGGATGGGTGGGTATATGGGCTAATGATGGATGAGTGGATGTACAGATGGATGATGGATGGATGATGGATGATGAGTGGATGGATGAGTGGACGGATGGATGGAGGGATGAGTGGAGGAATGGATGGATGGACAGATGATGGATATGGATGGATGTGGACGGATGGATGGATAATGAATGGATGGATGGATAGATAGATGAATAATGGATGGTAGATGGGTGGATGAATCAGCAGATGGACATATGAATAGGATTCTGGGATATAAGGAAGATATTTAGGATCCTGCCAAAATCCCCGCTGTGGCAGGTCATTCGATAAAATGCTTAGACCTGGGGTGCTCGTAAGCAGGAGTTCCCGCCTGTCCTCCACCCAAGCAGCCCATGCAGGACCCAGGCGTGCATGGACAGGCTGCAGAGCAGGACAGAAGAGTAACCGAGGGAGAAAGGGTGCTCGGGAGGGTGGGGAGGGGAGGACTGGGGTCACATGGCCTTCCAGCTATCCTGTCCCCCACAACTGCCCTTCCCGGAATCAGGCCAGCAGGCCCAGCCAGGATGGCAGCCTCAGAGTGTCTGGCCTGGGGCATGGCTCTGCCCTGTCGACAGGGGCTTCAGGGGCCCCAATTACACCTGTCCTTTCACTGGGCACCTTTCATCTGCCGAGAGGGCTGTGATTACACCCCTACTCACAAGTGATGTAAACTGAGGCATTCAGAGTGGGGCCTTTCAAGCTGCCCCTGCCTTTATGAGCTGCAGCGAAGCTGTCGAGGGGGTGACAGGGAGGCCACCTGACTGCCCTAATTGCACGTTGCTGTGGGAGGAAGCTCTCCCGGCCTGGCCGTGAGTTCTCGGGGGAGCAGGTGAAGCCGGCGGGTAGAGGAGGAACATGGCCGCCACCGTCCAGCTGGGCCCAGCTCCCAGGTGAGAGGGGTCCCGGTCTCTGATGCCCACACCCTGCTGGAAATAGCACTCTCTTTCCCAGGCGGAGGGGCTGCTCCTGGGAACAAATAGCTGGAGCCCCAGGGGCCCACCGCTACACAGCCCCTGGAGCGCCCAGAGCTTCCGGGAGCTATAGAGTGCTGTAGGTGGGCAGAGGAAGCCAGAGTGCAATCTCCGTAACCCTCTGAAGATTACAGAACAGAAGAAGAAACCCGAATTTCCAAGCCCCTAATAATTCCTGGTGATTTGTTCCCATCCTAAATAGGAACTCATGTTTGCATCTATTTGGATTTAATTATTTTGTATTCTTTCTCTTAAAGAGGGCCCCTAAATTGTGACAACTTCAGTCCTAAAGAACCTGGATGGGCTCCCGCTAGCAGGCATGGCCACACTTCGGCAGCAGACGGCTGTGAGCCGGAGGTGAGACCTGCCCACATTCTCGGCAGCGACCCCACAGAGCGCGACGTGCCCCTTCGTGTTCGCTCAGGGACTGCGAGGTCCAGGCTGCGGCCCCTGGGCTGCGCAGCTCCAGGTGAGACGCCAGCCTGCGTGCGGCCCCCCGCGGGCGGGGGCTCTCCCGGCCTCTGCCGCAGTCCGACGCACACCCGGGCGCCTGCCTGGCCCTCCTGCCTCGTGAAAAGCCAGAGCCCCCTCGCGGCTCAGAAACGCTATTTGGATGACTTGGAAGGTCAGCCTCCCCGCCTTGCCTCTTCCCAGGCCACCGGCGAAGCCAGGACTGGACGGGCACCCCCTGAAGACGGGCACCGCGTGTGCGTGCCGCGGTCAGACGCACGCTGGCGGCCGGGTCCCCTTCTCTCGCTCGCTGCGGTTGTGCGTTGGATTGCATGTTCAAGTCATGCTCCGCAGGACCTGCGAATGCGGACTCATTTCGGGTCTGCGCAGACGTCATCAAATTCAGATGAGGTCGTCTTTGATTAGCACGGTCCCTGAATCCCATGAGAGTGTCCTTAGAAGAGGCAGAGGATGTCACACAGAGACAGAGAGGAGACGGCAGCGGAGATCGGAGCAATGTGCCTACAAGCCAGGAAACACCCGGGAGGCTGGGGTCCCCCGGGCGCAGGGAAAGGGGCCACAACAGGGTCTCTCCAGAGCCTCCGGGAGAAACCAACCCACTGCCGTGTGTGGCCGCCAGTACCGTGAGGGAAGGAGTTTCTCTAACTTCAAGCCACCCAGCATGGGGTAGCGTCATAGCAGCCCCAGCAAATGCACACCACGGGCAGGCTTGACAGTTGCAGTGCCTGGTGTCCCCTCCTGCTGCCCCTTCCAGGGACAGGGACACAAATGAACCACGGAGGACGGGGGGAGAAGGGCCCCTCAAGGCTGTTGGAACCAGCCCAGGGAGGGGAGAGCCCCAAACGCAGCCAGCACCCCAGAGGAGACAGATCTTGCTTTGAACCACACCTTGACACATGTATTTGGGGTTTGTTTCTCTTTTGAGAGAGGCGGGGCCATAAAATACCGTAGATCTTCAGCTTTAGGGCAAACGATCGAGACCGGCAACAATCCGTGGGTGGGTATTGATCAGGGTTGATCGCGGTGACTCTTAAGCTGGTTGGCAATGGTGATGGCCACGATTCCTGCTCGTGATTGCGCAACGATTTAAACCCCTGGGGAGGAGTTGGCTGCGATCGCGTCAACACAACCTCGGGCCCTCGGTGCATTTGGCTTCTTCAGGGGAGCGGCATGATGGAAACACGCTTTCTTCTGTCTAACCGTAGCTGCCAGAAAGACTTGCCAGTGCTTAGGCGGCTCCTGGAGTGCAGGCGAGCGTGTTCCCCGCCGAGTTCTCAGTAGTCCCGTGTGGCGCTCCCTGAGTCCCCCGAGGCTTCTCGGGGATGAGTGGCCCGGGCGCCGGCTTCTCAGGGAGATTAGCGCCAAGTCACCGCCGCGCTCGCCAGCCCGGGCCCCTGCGGAGCTGACTCACGTGGACCAGGAAATGGCGTCAGGGTAGTCGGAAAGCCACCGTCCTGCAATCTTCCAGGTAGGCGTGCCCACAGGTGTTGGGGCGTCTCCTCGTCTTGTTTCTTTCTGTTATGGGCACGTAGGGTAAGTCCCCACTTAACGTCGTGGCAGCCAGCGGCCACTTTAGGTGAAAGGACGAATAGCAAAACCAACTTTACCATAGGCTGATTGTTATAAATAGGAGTTAAGTCCCTACCGCATATTTCTTCCTTCACAAAAGAATCACCGAACTTCTATTAAAAATACATAAAGACCAAAATATTTCCATTATTACACATTGAAATAAATATGAGCCGTACATACATTTAAGAAAGATTAATAAAAATAAGTAACACTACCTAAAGTAATCTACTTTAGGTAAATGTGATCCAATCCCTATTAATACTAAAGACGTTCTTCACAGAAATAGAAAAAAAACCCTGAAAATCTGTATAGAAAGTGGTAAAGATGGTAAATTATATATGTATATTTTACCTAAATAAAAAAAAGTTAATTAAAGAATTTGTTTGGAACCACAAGAGACATAGCCAAAGCAATTCTGAGCAAAAAGAACAAAGCTGGAGGTATCACACCACCAGACTTCAAATAGACTACAGAGCTGTTGTAAACAAAACAGCATGGCACTGGCATAAAAATAGACACATGCCCTATGGAACAGAATAGAGAACCCTGAAATTAATCTACATTTTCTACAGTCAACTAATTTTCTGCAATGATGCCAAGAACACTCATTGGGGAAAGGAAAGTCTCTTCAATAAATGGTGCTGGGGAAACTGGATATCCACTTCCACTTGCAAAAAAATGATACTCGATCCCCATCTCTCACCCTATACAAAACCCAACTCAAAATGGATCAAAGACCTACATGTAAGACCCCAAAGTATGAAACTACTAAAAGGAAATGTAAGAAAATGCTTCAGGACAGTGGTCTGGGAAAAGATTTTATGGATAAGACCTCAAAAGCACAGGCAACAAAAGCAAAAATAAACAAATGGGATCATATTAAACCAAAAAGCTTCTGCACAGCAAAGGGAACAATCAACAGAGTGAAAAGACAACATAGAGAATGGAAGAAAATATTTGCAAACTATTCATCCAACAGAGAATTAATA